>NC_140645.1:21104621-21704621 GCF_978046115.1 Saccoglossus kowalevskii | reverse complement strand
AAGGGAAATTTCAAGTTAAGTGCTATTGTCACTACAGATATTTAGCTGAGATTTATTTTATTTTTTGAATAAATTCAAAGTTAGAACAAAGTAGTTATTTTAATAGGAATATTAAAACTGACATTCAAATTATTGTAACAAAAATATATTAAATATATTGATATTATTCAAATGCAGTTTAGTAGAATTTAATTAGTCTTATCGTCAATAGCAACTGTTTATCCATAAAAACAATTTTATGAGACAAATTTTCGCAACATGTTAGTAATGACACCAGAAAGATTTCAAGATATTATAGCACTGACGATTTCAGTGAGGTACTTTGTGAAATCTAGATTTAGTGAATAGCCTCAAGTGATTGAATGCAGAGTGACATAGATGTTGTTATCGTACCAGACTACTATGATAGGTCTGGAGTTCAAATGGGGAATTGCATACCAAAACATGGATCAACCTCTACCCCAGGTGAGTCTGCAACTGAACAGGTGGTTTACTTAAAACACTAAACCTATTATGATAGAGAGACGTGTGCATTTACACACATACATGTACTAGAGTTATACTATAAATCTCACTGCCAATGACAAAGAAGACAAGTGTGCCCTGTGATGAGAGTGGCGAAGAGCACAGTGCATGTACAATAGACAGTATGGTCATTACCGTAAAAATCATATTTGAGGCCGCAGCTTTAATAGAAGCCGCACCCCTAACTTGAGACATTGTTTCATGGTGAAATTGACAAGTTTTGATCCCAGGAAAAAGTCTGCAATATAAGCCGCACCCCAAACTTTCACAAACCGAACAGACACCACATATTTCAGAAAAAGATATACCATTTAATTTTAAATTAAGGCATAATTTTTCGAACATTTCAATTGTTCTTGATGCCTAGATTAGAGTCTAATTTAGGTTTTCTGTAGTCATTGACGCCTATTCTCAGTTGTGAGTGCTAACGAAAAGATTATAGTATACAGTACCGTAATCTGCAAATGCATACAAATCTATTTGTAGATATTATTTATTGTGCAGTATGTTATACAGTATGTTATACAGTGTGAAATTTCGTTTGTGTACAAGTTTGTCTGTGTGTAAAAATCAGAAAGTGCTCATAGAATTGCAACAAAGTTGCAATCGAGTGTCGTGCATCTCATTAGCATATCATTATCCCTTCTGGCCTTTGTTTTCTGAGAAAAATTTCCCACTGTTACCGAAGTGAATGCTCTAATTAAAGCCGCACCAAGACTTCACGCATCTGAATTCGCCCATTGAAAAAATAAATTTTAATTAAAGCTGTATAAATACAATGACATAATCTTCAATTTGGTCTAAATTAACCCCAAAAACTCTGGTTAAATTCAGTTTCTATTAAATTAATAACATTTTTAATGCTTGCTGACACTATTGGTAACACTATCTTTATGGTGTTTCTAATGCTCCTATCTACACTACACCTCATTATTGTATCCATCAAATTACAGCTGTGAGTGAATTGTCTTAGAGTTGTGACGTTATTTACTCTCTCAAATTACAGTTAAATACATGCTGTTGTTTTCAATTGCAGCAGACCGTACCGTGTTTCTAGTACTATGAAATACTTTATTTTCGCTTGGAATTAATTTTCGCTATTTTCACTTTAGGAATGGTTCAGTGAAAATAAAATCCAGCGAATATACCTTTTTTTTCCTATATTTCACATTCAACTCGTCAGAAATCAGTGAAAATAAATTCCATACAAAACACCCAAAAATACTTTTCAGCGAAAATTAATTCCAGCGAAAATAAAGTATTTCACAGTATACTAAATGTACTGCCAGTGTTCTACAAAAAATTTAAACCACTGTGGCAGTAATAATGTGCATACTAATTTGCATATCATTTGCATATCATTTGCATAACAATTCCAAACTAAAAGATTATCTAGATTTACTATAAAATATCAAGATAGATTAGTAAAAATAAATTATGATGTATATGGAAATTATGCCATTTTTTGTTTTCTGTTTTCAATTATCACATATACCAAGACTAAAAAAAAATCCTGTGAGTACCCAAATAGCTTGTCTAGTACACAACTCTACAGACTACAAATACCACCTTTCAAAGTACCGGTATTTTGCCTAAATTGACTGTCCCAAAATAGCAAGCATGTGTAAAAAGTATGAATTTTGTTTTTGAACAGAAGTATACAATAGCACATAATGAATCTTTGCCTCAAAATAGCCACCATAGGTACACACACCACTAGTTGTACAACAATGATTTTTTGTATTTCAAACAGATATGAACTACCAACCATATTCTCTAACGTATATATTGTAACATATAAATAGATTTTGTGCACAAGGCCTTGACCGGGGATTGTGTGAAATCTAAATAATAATAAGAGATATTAATTTTTGGACAGGATTGAATCATATTCTATTTTCGCTGTGGTTTTACACACAAGTCCCAAGCCACATTAAAAAATAATGTCATCTTTATCATTATTATACGTCTGTCGCCAATGATTACGCGGGTAAGCGTCCTCTAATATTAAAAACAAACATGGCTGCCACCAGGATTTGACCCGACTCCATACAAAGAAGTTCGCTGATTCTGTTCTAAACTTTTTGAATTTGGGCATTTCTATGATGTATCCTTGAAGGGAAAAGATGTATAATAATAAGGTTATTACGAAGATACCTCAAAGTATGCACTCAGACAGTACGCTGTCGCATCGACCTCCGCTGCGCGTCGGTCGATACTGCCGCTCTACTGTCTTCGTGCATACTTTGAAGTATCTTCGTAATAACCTTATATTATCACGAGTTAATGCCATTAGAATACCAAAATAGAAAGTTTTCAAATATACAAAGGGAAGATTACTCCCATAATGCATTGCATATGTGTAGTAGCAAAATTTGAATTCTGTTCAATTCATTTAATTACTACTCTGAAAATGCTAGTGAAACCCTCTGCTTGACGTATTTGTATTTTATGTAATCATTATTCTTCTGCAGCCCTTTTAACATCGCAACATTATTCAATGAACCATATATTAAAATCGGAAAGTGCAAATCTCAGTGATGAAGGTCTTTTATGAATTGTTATGTGATCAAACATTACTGTAAAATCTGTACTAGAAGTTGCGGCTTCTATTAAAATGGTACAATGCAACAGAGTCTATGCATCCTCTTATCTACACATGTGAGCAATGGTGAAATTTTGGGTCAAAATGAATGAGTGTGGCTTCTATTAGGGATGCGGCTAGTAATACATATTTTATGGTACGGTAGTTATAATCTCCTGTGGAAAAACAATATTGAGGTACATCCTGGTAAAAACAATTGAAAGCATGCTATGTCGCTACATGCTCTCATCTTCTGCAGGAATTGGTATTTTAGGAAATACATGCTATAAAAATGTTTTGGGGAGTACACTGCATGATTTTACATAAATTCATTAATGAAAAAGATAGCAGTAGTATTGTACACTGTTTTAATTTTGGGAGAGACAAATTTTTGCGAATTTCAGTGAAAATTACCAAATTTTGTAGCATTGAAAATTTCTCTGGGATTTTACAACATGGAGTTTCAGTGAATTTCAAGAAATTTATTTTTCACAAATGCCATAACATGAAATCCTAAAAATATTTAGCAGCAAAAATTTAACAGTTTATAGTGTATTTACACTACAAAACTCAACTCAACTACTAAACTCAAAGTCTACTTTTGTCCTTTTTTACAAACTACATAATAACTCACAAAATTAATCAATACCTTAACTGTAAAATTATGTATATTTGGTCAAAAATTAACAACAAAATTATAAAATGTGCGCTAAAGATTTTGAAGAAAAAATGATGGCATTCAAAGGGTTAATGTGGCGTGGGTAGAACTGTTACGCCAAAAGCTGTGACCCAGATAAACAAAGCTGATTATTCGATTTAAAAAAAAATACTATTAAATACTTACATGCAATATATGAAGAGTACAATGGATACCAGTAAATAATTACTTTGGAAGCGTTCAAGGTTCTTTGTAACTCTGGACGTAAGATGTGCAACACTCCTGGGTTTGGAAACTTTCGAGGTGTTCAAGAACTCTTGCCAAGGTTTGAGATTCTCTCGCTGCTTCTGGACGAAATCCTTGGCGTTGACGTTGGACAGAGTATTAAGCGCCATGCTGTAACGATATGAAATTGTTTGTCGTAATTTACTTGGTACAATGTATTTCAGACCCATGGTGAATATCAAAACAAATGTCTATCCATGGAAAAGAGGGTGAAAACTGGTTGAATGAAAATTCCAAATTTGTGATGTTTGCTACTGCGTATACACACACTAACACGTGTCAGTCCTTACTAAGTGTGCTGTACAAACTGTGTCACATTGCATATTGCCACGGAATCAAAACATCACAAAAAGGATTAAAAACTCGAAATTTACATATCAAAAATTAACATATTTTTTTTTTGCACAAAGTTGTTGATGATCGCATTATATTCAAGCACTGAATAAAGTTGAAAATATAATAATGAACCTAGAGATGATTATTTTAATTTTTTTAGTATTAAATTAAATTGAACATGGATCATGGATTGGCATTGATTGGACATCCAGTGAAATGAATCAACCAAACACCCCCATTGAGTATAATAATGGTTTAGCCCACAGGATGTTACATGCTATGAAAAGACCAATTCCAATCCCCTTCACCAACCCCGCAATAAAACTACCAACATTTGTTGAGTGTGAACAAAACTTGAACAGATTACCCCACTTGTATTGGTTTATTTCCACCACAAGGGACATTAGTCAGGTGTAGCGTGATTTAAGGTCAGTTGGGGTGGGTGTTCAGAATTTTTTTGCGAGATCCATTGTACTGCATGACGCAGTTGTTTTTTATAATTTAGTTAAAAGCCCACTTAATGTTTAAGTATTTTTTACAGGAATCTGACACGATATACATGTGGCCATTATCTATGTTTTTCAGTACCGGTAATTCAAGTTCCTGAATTAAGACAAGACAACAAAAATGTTTCTAAAAATGTACACATTTCTTTTTTTCTTTTTATATTTCTGAATATGTACTGAACCTTCTACATATAAGAAGTCGACGTTACAAGAGCAATAAATTTTATTTTTATATTCTTTGTGCCATCTCTACTGATGTTTTGTTGTTGATGTTACGGTAATGTTAATTGTAAAAGTATGTTTTAACTAGCCTTCAAAAGTATTGCTTGGAAGGGAGAGGGTGAGCATGAATAATTTACACAGTACATAAAGTTATACTATGACAAAATGTAGATTACTAGGGTTTAATGGAAATATTGATTTTTTTTTCTAGACCGAACAATAGCAATGGAATTATTTAAATTTTTTACAAAATATAAGCCAAATTGTCTTAACGCTCCGTTTAACTTGGTTTAACTGACGAGAATACAAATTAATTTATAACTATCTTATATTCATTTTTAATATACCAGTAATTAATTAATCAATTAAAAGTATGAATGGAACTGAAAAATAAAATTATTATGAAAAAATTCAATTACAACTTAAACTAAGGTACTTTTGCTAAATTTTGTCAAAATTTATCAATCCAAATATAAAATTTTGCAAAACACTCATCAAGCATTAAATATAGCAAAAGTATGAATAATAATTTCTGCCAATGACAGCGACAATGACTGGGTGCAAATGATTAATAATTTTTAATAAGAAATTACAAATAGCTCATAGATTAAGTTTCACTTGAAAATCCCAAATGTCAGATTAGGTAAAAATTTCATGTACGAGCATGAAACCTCCTAGAGCATCTGCTACCAATACTTTAATTGTTTAGTTGGACAGATCGATTCAGCATTGAACAAAAAATGCCAATAAGAAAATTTGTTGACATAAAGTATAACTTTGTTATGCCGCAAAAAATAGTGTACAACAAATTTACCATAGTTAAATTGTTGTAAATTATTTAATATTATTAACAAACAACTTCAAATGATTGTGGCCATTTTCTCATTTTAAGCAAATTTAACTCTTCATTTATGAGCCAGTTCTGTGGATGACTTTGGATTTGAAAAGTAGGTTTTATGGCTAAAAAAAATTATTTTATGATGGATTTTTGTTTTGAAACAACTCAAATTAGCATTTTTATAATAACTTACTCGGGTAATCATGTTTTCTCACATAACAGCATAATGTAGATGATAATATAATTATTTTAAAATAACAAATATTTTAATATACTTAGACGTAGTAGTATAGCCAGAGTGTAAATTAACATATAATTAACTTAACTTGCTTTCAACACCATAAATTTAATTTGTACAAAGTGATTTGTCTAAATATGTCTCACCTTAGTAACATAGGTAAACACTACAAAGAATTGATTGACAAAGATGTCTACTTTAGCAAAGCCAGCCAAGAGTCAGATTGGATGATAAGTTATGCTGTACATAGGCTGGAGATGGTCAACACACTTGACACAGAAATTTTCTAAAAATTAGCAAAGTTATTTTCTGTGATTTGCTATTTGAATATCTGAAGAAAAAACAAAATGGGTACTTAAACTATGTTTTGAATTATAACTTCAGTTGTATGTGCATAGTTAATCACTATCCATGGAAATGTGTTTAGATACTCTCATCTTTTATTTTGCTTTTTATTATTTATTTGATGGAAACACAATTAAAAAGTAAAGACCTGGGCTACCAGCATTTGAAACTGTAGTCCTATTACCCCTCTCCTCACAAACAAGTCAATATTCCTAAGCCAAGTGATGATATCCTTAAATTCTAGAAAAGCACAAGTTCTATGTACAGTGTACATGTATGTGTACTTCATTTATACTAGGCATTCTTACAATGGGGTGAGCAAGTTAGTGCAAATCTTTTAATTAGCATCGCTAGTAATGTTCTTAACAACATTTTTCAGAAAAATTTCTCTCACATACATGTTTATGTTTTGAGATATTTAAGTTTGTCCCTTGGTGGAAAAAAATTAAATACAAGGTAATCTGTTTTAAGGTTATTAAAGCATGCAATTGAGTTTTATAAAACTAGTGACTGAAATTCAACAGTTGAGAAATCATAGCTACTATGAACAGTACAACTCAGTATCCAATGTTCTCTTAAAAATTTAAAATAAGAAATCAGACAGTTTAAACATTTTAAATATATTTGACGACATTTTGTAAGCAGTATAAACTTTGGTTCCTTTGGTCCAAGATAGATGCCAATATTGTGGTGCAGAAAAACTTGAACTACTTACAATATACTAATAATGTTGAGTTAAAAATTTGGAACAGAAAACATTACATTGGAGTACTAAAGACGGGTTACATACATTTTTGCAAAACATTTTTCAGTATACATGACATTTGATATAATTTCTCAAAAAAAAAGAATTTTAAAGAAGGAAATACTAGGAAAGAACCTTAACACTTTCTTAACACCTTGTGACCACCAATACTTCAACCATTTCTGTCAAGACCATAACCCTGACTTGTTTTATATACCGGTACTTGTTTTTTATTGATAGTCTTTTTTATGCACATAGAGCTCATTTTAGGAGAATATGCGCATGATATGTCCTCTAAATAAATAAATAAATAAATAAAATACCGGTATTTATACTTGAATACGAGTTGCAAGCCAAGACATGTTTTGAAAAAAGTTAATACTCTATTGATAACGAGTACAACTACATTTATATAGGGGGCAATGTTTGTTATTCATGTACATTTGTGTATCATATTTAATATACACAGTACTGTAAACTGCTTTAATTTCGCAATAAGTAAATTTTCATTTATTTCATGAGTTGGCGAAAATTAGGAAATTTTTGTAGCAGTGAACATTTTTCTGGAATTTTATGAGACTGAGCATTAGTGCCTTTGCACAGAATTTTCTTAACGAATGTCATAAAATCATCAATCCCACAATTCCTAGCAGTAAAAATGAACCAGTTTACAGTCTACTAGTACATGTATGTAGATAAAATGAATTTGGTTGGAAACAATATGTTGTTTGAAACTTCAAATAGAAAAGTTTTATCAGTTTTACAATACATCAGGGATCACCTTCGAATAACGACTTAGTCACATGACCTAGTCACATGATTTAGTCACATGTTGCAAACATGCCAAAACCTATCAGAAAAATATGGTACATGCCAATTTAAATCATAATACATTAAAGCATATGTGCACATTAGATTAGGTACAAATACATGCTTTCACTAATTACCGGGCACCCAATTTTTTTTATTTACAGGAAAATAAAAGCTAACCTTCACCATGACATGCTTCATAACACTTTTGATGTCTTTCTTGGAGGAATGCTGCAGGTTTATTTTGTGAACATTGACAAAAGATGACTTTGGCATTCAAGGGCATAATTAAATCACCAGACTATTCATTTCTGTTTCAATTCATGCAAGTGTCATGCTAAGAAGAAAGTAAAGCTCACGTTTGATTAGTTGCGTAAGGGTAAGGAGGATGGCCAAGGTATGATGGTACCTGGTTTTGAGCAGCAGGGAATTCAAATCCAGGAGGATAGGTATACTGGGGATAGGGTTGGAACCCAAAATTACTCGGAAGCTGGAGTGGTTTTGGTGGGTAGGCTGCAACAGGTTTTTTATAACCTATATCAGACTGGTATGGTCGATGGGATCCGGTGTATATTGGTAATGGGTTTGGGTCGTCAGTGATCAGGACCGTTCTTCTTCTCTGACTGTGATATGTTGATTGCAAAGAAAAAAAGTAAAAATATAAAAGCAAGAAATTCATTACTTAAAGAGCATACATGTGTCAAATGGAATTTCAGTCACGGTTTTACAAATACTACAAGTAAATACACCTTTTAGGAGACAACAAAAAGCAAAAAAAAAAAAAGTCTTATTCTGCAATGCACCCCTCCCTTTCAGATTAGCAAATCATAGTCAATGACGAACAGTGAGCACTCTGAACTCATTCCTAGGACTAATATATGAAATTTGTGAGAATTGTAGAAATATGTACTATCGGTAAACTGTCACAAGCTTTGGAGCATCTGAAAGTTCACAATCATTTTTGTTTGAATTTCATTTCAAATTTTGAATAGCGTTCACCTCTGTTCTAAAATACTACACCTCAAATTACTTTGGAACAGGGATGACCCACTAAATATTTATTGTTATTTGCATATACATGTGTATTCAGAGTACAATTTTGATTAAGAACTTTTATATGAGAAACAACTATATTTGATTTTAGGCTGCATAAATAGCTGAATTCATAACAATAACAAGTACATGTACAGTGTACCAGCACTCAGACCATAGACCTCCATCATTTATGTGAACGCATAGGCCACTAATAAAGCAATACAGTATTTACAAAACACATTAAATTACTGGAGATATGTAACAAAATAGTTTTTTATCAATCACATTGCCTGATTACAGGTTAAAAATGAATAGTTTTCAAACCGACAAACTTAAATTACAGTAGTTTCCACCAAACCTCGAACGTTGACTTTGTATAAAATGTTAACACACTACTAAAGTTGTTTTGTAACATTGCGAGTAAATGTTTACAAGTTGCTCCAGATAATATCAAAGTTGCGGTAAAATCAAAGAGTTGTTTATATTATAAACCAGACAGCGGTCTTCACTGTCGCCACACCAAATAAAAAAGAGACGACTAGAACACGTGGCTGGTAAGTGCTAAAAGACGCATTTCGTTTCGCCAGTATCAATCTAAAAATATGGCAGAATACCTGTTTAAAGTGGAGTTTATTTACTACTCCGAAGCTAGAAGAGTACCTGTATTTATTAGAGAAGACGATTTCCATCAAATGAGTTACGAAGATTTTACGAACAGGTTGACCCGTGACACGACTTTTCTACGTCGAATGACAGAACTAAGATTACAGATTGTAGACGAATACGTTCAGCGCATGGACTTGCCTCCAAACGATCGCTTCAGACAATTATTACTAGAGAACATGCGTTTAAATACAAATGGTTCTACAGTGAAAGCAAAGATTTTTATTCTAGATGGATCATCACCTATGCTTGATAAAAAAACACTGCTGAGACGGTTGTATCGACAACGAGCGGTGATACTAGAACCCGGACCAAATTACACTGCTTACACGATTTCATGAACGAAAATGGCCAGCAGCCAGAATCAAGGGGGATTCGCACAGAGTTCTGGGTAAATCAAGGAAATACTCGCTGTTACGGCACGCCTGATTGGCTGAAAATGAGTATGCGCACTTGATTTACCCAGAACTCTGTGCGAATTTTCGTTTATGAAATCGTCGGATATCATCAGTAAACGCGGGATTTGTGCAGTTTCGAATAAAACCAAGTTTATTGAATAGAGATTATAAACAATGGTTATTAACTTAACACCTGATCCCCTCTAAAATTTTTGTTTCGCATTTTAAGGTAAGAAATCGAAATTTGAAACCGACAGGGTGTTGATTTACTAGGTGCCATGTTTCACAACTTGTTTATTTATATACGTATAGCGGAGGATTTTTAAAAAAAAATTAGTATTTATTGATTTTAAGCCCCCAAGTGACTGTGAGTGAAACCCACAATTGTCCAGAACAACGCAATCTCCATCTGATAAAATGGGGTTTCCAAATACATCGACGATTCTTGTTGCGTCATCAAAAAAATCCAACATTTCTAAACCGTTGGAAGGCCCAGTAATAATATCAGCATGGCCAATACCCGACGCACTCGTTAGCAAGTTGATAGTATAGTTGGCATTACTGGCATGTCTTTGAACTTGGACTGCAGGTTGCCTTCTTTCAGCGTGCCCGAGGATACGGTTCCCAGTTGTACGGATTACTGACGATTCGTCAAACCAGTGCAGTTGTCTAACATTGTAATTTGTAATAGCTTCCATAAAGTCAAGCGTCCACTCCTGGTTTCTCTCTGTTGTGGACTCTGCAGCAACACTGGTAATTTTTTTCGTGTCATACCTAAATGCTGCATTATACCACGATGTATAGTCGTAATGCTGGGAACATTTTCCCCTGCGCAGACTCGGTCGGCCACCAGTTTGTTTTGAATCTCTTTCAAATAAGTACTGGGCTGAGATTTTTTGTAGTACTCAATGTGCTGTAATACATTATGAGAGAGTTTCGAACATTCCGTTGGACCACCAGTTTCTCGATCAAAATTTGCAGTGGATGTAAATTTCTGACATATGGAGTAGGCTGTGGATTTAGAAACACCAACAATTCTTGAGATATCCCCGTAAGAACGTCCACTCAAAAACATGTCCACTATTTTTTCACGTACAGCATGAAGCGTTGCCATATCGGGTCGACTTCGAAACATGGTCAAGTTGTTATTCCTCAGCAAATTTGAATTTGAGAGTAGATATATCCGGGGTAAAATTGCGGTCTTTGCGTTGATTGGTTATTGTTATATTTTTAACAGGACATCATTCACGTCTGGTTTCCAATATAAACAACTCAGCATTCAGTTTTAGAGTATCCCGGGTAAAATCGCGATCTTTGTGTTGATTGGTTATAGTTATATTTTTTGACAGCATGTCATTCACTCACGTCTGGTTCCCAATATAAACAGCTCTTTGATTTTACCGCAACTTTGATAATATCTGAAGCAACTTGTAAACCATTTACTCGCAATGTTACAAAACAACTTTAGTAGTGTATTACCGGTAACATTTTATACAAAGTCGACGTTCGAGGTTTGGTGGAAACGACTGTAAGTCTTCCAAAAGTTTTTCAATCCAATCAACTGTTGTCCCCTGTGAACAAGTCAACTTTATACCCACATGGACATCAATTGGTATACTGTAGAATGCTTTATTTTAGCTGGAATTTTTTGCTTGCTGGAGTTTATTTTCACTCAATTTTGATGACTTGAGTGTAAAATATAGAATAAAAGGTATATTCCCTTGATTGGGTTTCACCATAGACATTCAGCAGAAAATAGCGAAAATAAAAGATTTTACAGTATATCAATCATTTCAGGAGAAAACATTCAACCAACAACCACACATATTTATATTACCCATAATGCACTGCTTTCATTCAGAGCCTCTGGTAACAACTTGGCTTGAAATTCATTCATCAAGGCCATGGGGACCATGGTGGCAATGAAGACAATTGCCTCAATGTTCCACATGATGCCTTGATGCCCTAATATTTTCTGCACCCTTTTAGTCTAAAGAATGTTTTGAGGAATTTTTTTGAAATTTGGTACCCATAGAATAGCCTGTTTTTATGTGTTGCCAACCTGGAGGTTTGAAAAATTGCATTACAATGAAAAGAAAATTGGTATATTGATAATCAAACAGATGAGGTAATTTATGAATGTACCTGTAACATGTTTACAATTACAATTATTACTCAAATTACAGGATAACCACATTGTTCCATGAAAACCAGTTTACATGTCCTCTTCATTTATTTGATGGCACCATGCACTCAGATCAAGAAAATGTCAAGATTGTGTCAATTATCAGCATTTTTGGTTAGTTAGCCAGATCCATCAAACTTGTTTTCACTAAACAGGACTTGTCTTGAGAGATACAACCCTTTGGACACCAAATCAACTTTTGTAATTTTTCTCAAAAATAACTGCATGGTAGTTTCCATATTTTTGGACATTGGAAGATTGTAAACAAAATTATTATCATATAATGCACAAAATGGAAAAGATAAAAGTGCTCAAATTGTTGCATAACACCCTACACATATAAGAGACCAATAATGAATCTGGGATGGAGTTTTGTTGCATGACAGCCAGAACACACCTCAGCAATTTTAACTTGTTTTGGTGCAAACAGTAACATATTTAACATGGTAGACGCAGACAAATTGGCAACATATGGGTATATATGTCACCTACCGGGTATTATGGTAAATAGAACAATGGGTATTATCTAGGTTTAATGGTTGAATAACCCATTTAATTTCAGTCGTGATGGTTGATGGAACAGATTTTTACAATTAAGGGAAAAAAACAATTACACCCATCAAACTCACTTAAGAGAATCACTGTTGTACAGATACCAGTACATGCAGTACCGGTACTTCCCTTAAATTAGCAACAAGATAAATATATATCAGTGATTCAGACGCTTTTAAAAGTTACTAGCATGCTCTAACAACCTTCATATCATATATGTAAATATTGTAGTGCATTTGCTGTATCAAACAGTCTAAGGAATTATAAAAAAAAATTAAATTGACCCCCCCCCCCCAAAAAAAAACACAGCAGTTAAGCAATGCTTAAGCACTGAAAGTGACAAACTATAACAGAAAAAAAAGCTGAAAAATCTTTCAAAAATAAATGAAGTGTCAAAACCCAAGCTATTAAAATTTGTGAGGGACTTTGCTAATTGAAGGCTTCAATACAAACATCTCATCAAGCCAGTAAAAGTACTTAAAAAAGACTTGAATTACAGAATTATTGGCAAGCAAATTTAAAAACACTAAATTATAATTCTTTTTTTTTTTTTACAAACAGCAAAGCATGAATTTAAACACAGTACCCATGCATCCAAATACAAAAATTTCACAAATTATAAACATTGCCTGGTTCCAAATTCACCAGTGTTGACGTGCATACATGCCAAAATTACCTGAAACTACCACTAAGCGTTTCCACTGCAGGTTCTTTCCTGCACAACAAAAACAAAAATAGTGGCATTAAACTTGCATTTAGCTGACTGATGCATTTCAGAGAAAAAGAAGTTCTGTGTTTGCTCTATTCATCACAAATAAAAGCACACAAGAATCAAAAAATTATTTGCATGCTTGATTATTAAAATACAGTTTATTATACCTTATTTTGACCATAGACACATTTCTGTCATTTAATATAAAAGCTAGCATTTTGAACATCAATTTTCAACTTAAAAACCTATATAAGTATATATTATAGTTAAGTACTAGGATGATGTAGAGCCCAACATTCAGCATTGCAGTTGGTGTCCCCCTGCCTTTTAACACTTTATTGCATCTGGTTTAGTCAATGTAAAAGTACATTGGGCAAGCAGAAAAAGGGTTAAAATATTCAAATATTTTGTTCACAATCTCAAAGCATTTTAGTTATTTGGACCACAAATATGGAGCTCTTAGATCAGAACATGTTTTGCACCCAAGTACAATGACATACGATTAGGATTCTACTGTAACAGGGATGGGATGCAATGTGTAAAAATAATTACTCAAACAACCACCACAAAAAGCAACTATTGTGAATAGCCATTTGTTTTCTGTGACACACAGCTTTGCCTTTAACATGCTCACTGAGGTTTTAACTTTCAAATACAATGAGAACACACTGCAGCTGATGCAGTTCTATAAACAAAGGGTCGTGCACATCTGACTCAACTTGTCTTCCAATACAAAAGCTGGCATGGATGGAAAAAAAATATAAATCATGGTACATTACATTCTGTACATGTATAGTTCATGCTTAATCCTAATTAAATAGCTATTTCATTAGTTGGAAGTGAAGAATCGTTTCATACTCATCTTGACATCCATAAATGGTATCCAAAATGCAGAAACGTCAAAGAAAATACATCATTGGCAGTGAATGATGGCTACATACATGTATACAGTTAGGAAGACGCATTGACAAAACATTTTTTGTTGTTGCAAGTTAAAATCAATGCAATCTGGCAAGTGCAGGTGTAAAGAACAAGATTTTTTTTTGTCGGGCTTCCTAGCAAATATGTGTAGCACCAGTCACCATTTATGGACATTTTAAAATTTATTGAAAACATTTTCATTTTCAAAAAAATTATGCAGTGAAATTCTCATTTATTCTCATGAATGGACTTCAATTATTCCAAATTTAATATATTTCTCAAATTCCAGTTACAAAAAATAACTCACTGCTATGTAGTTTTAGATAGCCAAACAGGGAAATTATTAGCTTAGTTGCTGACTGGTTTACCGTGTGTGTGCCAAGATCGATATACAAGTAGAACTGATAAGATCAAACCAGTTTTCAGAGAAAGAGTCATTCGGCTAAATATGCTAATTTACATGCGGTAAGCCACATACTAGTACTAAACATGCCAGCAACATGTGACACTGCAACAGTACATACATTACGCTTAATTGTTTGGATATCTTGGCATTTGCCAATTTATACGATTGGATGACATCTACTGATATTCAAAATGACCTTCAGCATTAGTTGGATTTCTCCTGTTGGTTTGGCCCAACTTGTTCAAACTGTGTAATCATCTTAGCAAACTAGTTAGCAACTCAACTAGCAAAATTTGCCAGTGAAAATGAACTTTATGAACATACGACTGTTGCAAGTTAAATGACTAGTGCATCAAATCATAAAACTACATTGTCTATGATCAAATGTACAAAAATGTACCATTTTTTTTAAAATAACATCAATTTTAGAAATATTGCAAATGATCACACATGAACCAGTGTTCTCCCCAAAGCGTTTTAGCGTAGCGGGGCCGCTACTTTATTATTTATGCCGCTACTCTGAGAGATTGCCCACTACTCTGAGAGATTGCCTGCTACTCTGTGGCATTTCCTGTTATTCTTTGTTTTAGCTTGTAAATACACGTGCGAATCTGTTAGTCAGCGTCATCAGCGTCTGGTATTGTGAGCCAAATCAGGTGTGAATGGAAACATGTCAGTGATTAAGCGAAGACAATGGACTAATACAGCTTCGTACTTCGACAATAAACACTTTCGCCCTATTTAATTGGGGTAATAGCGAGATTTTCTCAGTAGCATATTCGGCTGGAAGAAGCAATGATGTCAAACAGCAGAAATATTACGTCGTGGTTCCGTGTAGAACGCCCTGCTGGACCCCTGGTTGCGAGCGATAAACCCACCAGCAACGCGGTCACCGGTACCCCTGTCGGCAGTGGTACTAAACGTCTCCAAGATGATGTTACAACGAAAGGTGCAAAAAAATAAACTCTGGATTTGATGCACAATGGACAACAAAATATACGTGGCTGAGAGAAACATTCAATGACAAAGGTAAAAAAAGTATTTATTTGTAGCGTTTTACTTGGAAGCGTATTTTGACCTAGTTTAGTAAACTTTTGTATGGCTTCATTTTTTGCCGATCGTCGAAACATTTTTTTGGAAACGACTTTCTTTCTGGAAGTTCAAAAATTGTTGGCTACGATTTATCAAAATAACTAATACTAATATTGTGTTTTGAAATAGTTGGGTAAATTTTATCGTGGAAATTTTTTAGTTTAGCGACTTTTCAAAATGGCGGCAATTTGTTTATTTTCGTGTTGACCGTGACGATATTTTTTAAATACAAGTATTGATTGGCTCCTATTTCTTATCTTTTAGGAATGCTGTGTCACATATGTGGAAAATTCAACTTAAAAACATCCAGAAATAGTTCTTTGGAATGGAATTCTATGCCATGTATAAATATCACGAAATATGTTATCGATAAACACGCACACTCGGAGATGCACAAGAAGGCCATGTCATTAGAAGTGGGAAATCACGGCGTTCTCAAAAGCTGCAGATCACTGGGCTTCCATGAAAGTCCGAAGAATCAACATTACATAGAAATCACACAGCAGCAGATTCATTTAATCTTGTACATAAATTTGTTAAAAAATAAAGACACAATTTCATCCATGCAAGCCTGTCATTATTGTTTTCTTTATCTCCAGACATATGCTAATGATATGTAAATTATATGCAAATTATCCGCCACTCTGATACATTTTTCTGGGGAGAACACTGCACATGAACAAACATCACAATTTTCAATTACCACAAATACAAATTCAAATATAGACTTGGATACATTCTCTATAAATGGCGATAGCTGAGTTATCGCAAAATGAACAATTTTATTTATACACTCCCATGATACATTTTTGTATCTTATTTTATTAAAAAAACTAAAAAAAAAATAAACGATACTGTCTGCAAGTTTAGGGTGAGTAGAAGTCTCAGAATTTATACTGTAACTGGGCAAGACACAAGCTTAATATTTTAGGAATATACATGTACATGTACCAATCTGAACAAGAATCTAGGGTTAGGGTCTGTATAGTACAAGGATTTTGGTATATAAGTTTCAGAACAATTTTGGTTTGAAATATTGTTAAAATTATTCTCCAAATTGTGAAAACAAACTATAAATTGTTATTCTATACATGTGCCAATGCCAAAATTATAAAGTTTTTACACATCAACCCATGACTGAGATGAGCTCGCATACATTAAATTATACAATAAAACAGTGAAATGTTATCTATATTATAGCTCCAGTGAATGTGTTGCATGTGTAAATGTTAAAGTTTAAACATTTATTTTGGTGGGGGTGGGGTGGTGCTACCATCCAACTTAAATGATGGATGGTTGTCTCTACAAATATACCATGTATTTGTCATGCATAAATACATTTTATTCATCACCCTACCCCTTTCAACTTTCGTATCACCCCTAAAAATTAACAAATACCAAAAGCAAAATGTGTATCAGTGCAAGAGTCAACATAATCAATAATGAATTAATCAATACGAATGGAGTGTTACATTCCTTAGCTAGATAAAAAAACATACATGTTGCATTCATTCTTAGCATTTTTGCTAAATTTATTTTTTATATATTTTTGATATGTTTTAGTTCTGTAATTCTGTTTGGACATTATTCAATATTTCTTTGGTACATTCCAGATCACCCGGTTTTTAATACTACAATAAATTAAATGTCAGACACAGTTCCTCCCTCCTGTGTGTCAGATTATGCTTCAAAAACACATTAAAATTACGATTTACATTTATGATTAACGAGTTTATGAATTTTGAAGAATTACTGCAACGTGTACCAACAAAATGTACACGCGTTTTTATGTGACCGTAAGTGTATGCGTCAGCTGGCCCGTGTCCACCATTCTGACGTTGTGATTTTTTTTAGAATATCGTCTGCGAATATCAATTTCTGAATGAATATTTATACATACGGATAGGAAGACTTTTCAACTTCTTTTCTTTTTAACCAATTATCCGGATCGCTTGAAACTCCGGATATAATATGAACAGCAACGGTTCTACAACCTATCTGAATTGGAGAAGTACTTACCTCGCCTTGTCGTCAGCAGAGTCGTTGTTAGTAACACCCGAATCGACTTTCACGTCAACAGTCTCCATTTGCAATGCTAGTTTGTTCGGTATATGTTTTCTCATATTATCGTGAGCGTGGACGATGACGTCATCACGGAAAGCTGACACGTCTTTTGTTTTTTCACGAGTTTCGGCTTTTCTTTAACTTAAAAAAAAACAAGTATATGTAGATTACTTGAAAGAAGACAATGCAATATAATTTTTGTATTCTTTAGTCGCCGTACTCTCGAAAAATAAAGTATAAGCTTTTTCTTTATTTGACCTTTGACCGATGAAATTTTGTAGAATGAATACTGGATTTAAACGTCGACGCAAATATTTGTTTATAAATAAAATAACAAAAATATATTTTCTTTTGATTTATATGTACATAGTTCTTCAAAGTACCTTTATATTAAAAAACAAATATCGAAAATATTACCTTTGACTGTTGACCTTTGACCCACGGTTGTTGATTGTTTGAGGTTCACGGTTCATGTTTACATTGTGTGTGTATTTCTTTTGTACGATCACAACATTGTGATCTCATCCTTCTAAATATAAACTCGTCTATCACCTGAGGAGTATTTTTCATTGCAAGTTGCGAGGACTAACAAGTAGATGCTTTGACTCTCGTGGAATCAGCGCAGAAGTCTCAAGAAATTGGTAATGTTGAAGTTTTTAAATGTTCCTTGAATGAAAATCATCCAGCCGGCCTCAAATAATGACCGACGCGCTGCGACGCAAAGCAGCTGGGAGGCTAATCCTTTTAAATTTGGGCATTGTTCTTTGAGCATGGCTTTGGGCTTTTTTTCATTGATTCCAGTGACTGGATAGATTCCAAGAAAACAGGGGGAATGTGGAGTTCTCACATCGAAAAAAAAAAATAAACAAATTATAGAATATAATTTGAATAATGTCCAGATGTACTGTAAAATTAAAAATATGAGTTTAAAGTGCATTACAATTTCCGAACAAAACGTCGAAACACTAAGTCTATACTTGGTCAGAATGATTATCAATTTCAATGCACTTTGGTAGTTATGTCCTTAAAAACAATTAATGTAATAGATTAAGTATACTTGACAATTCCTGTTGTTTACATAACGCAATATTGAGTTTGTTTTACAGTAAATACTATGATAATGTTTTTTTGTTCTCCGAAAAACAAAATTCCTGATTTAAAATTGTTATGATATTGATGAATACAAAATTTCATGAAAGTCATTGACACACTGTGTTGTTGGACCCTGGAGAAATTTTCTCTGCTACAAAAATTTACCATTCTCATGGAAATTCACACAAATTTATTTCTTGCAAAAAATTACAAGCAGTTTATAAATAACAATTTGTTGATGACCTGTATATGAGAATTGGGTTGTGTAAGTTTAATACAAATAATAAAACAGAATTAATTATGATAAAAAAAAAATACTTTATTTTCACTTGGAATTAATTTTCTCTATTTTCGCTGAAGGAATAATTCAGTAAATCCAATGAATATCTCCTTTTTCCTATATTTTACATTCAACTCATCAGCAATCAGTGACAATAAATTACATACAAAACACCCAAAAGGTCTTTTCAGCGAAAATAAATTCAGGCTAAAATAAAGTATTTTACAGTACCCTAGATGGTATTAAAGTGGCTAAAATAAAATATAACTTATTCAGACCATAGACACATGCACCTATGATACATGTATTTATGAAAGTGTATGCACTACTAAACACACTAATACAGTAACCATAGAAATCATTTCATTTTTTCCTTCCTTTGTATTTTCAAGGTATACACACAAATACCAGTGCAAGGTTAACTTCCCCTTTTTAGTGATAAATAAATTAATAATTTATTTAAAATAAAATATTCTACTGTAATTGTAAAATATACTGGTACAGCTTATATTCTCCAAGATTAAAATGACTGTTAATAATAAACAATATGAACACAATAGAGCAGTTTTGAGATATATACAATTCCACTAATACAGCTGTATTATGCACTGGAGTTGTCTTGTTTATTTTCAATAGCATGGTTCACTATTAATGTCTATTTTAACTACTGTGAAATAACTTATTTTCACTGGAATTAATTTTCGCTGAAAAGACTTTTTGGGTATTTTGTATGAAATTTATTTTCACTGCTTTTTGGTGAGTTGAATGTAAAATATAGGAAAAAAGGTATATTCACTGGATTTCACTCCTTCAGCGAAAATAGCGAAAGTTAATTCCAAGCGAAAATGAAGTATTTTACAGTATTAAAAACCATTAGAAAAAAAAAATTAGAGGAAAACAATTTAAACATTTTGATGTGCTGAAAATTATGAAATTTTAATATATTGTACATTTTCCAGATTCTAAGCAATTTCAGACAAATTTTTGACGTTTGTCTCAAGATCATGATAAATCATATCTATTTATAGGAATGACCTCATAGCTCAGAATGCTGCTTTAACTTTAACTCTACAGTATGCCCTCTATAAAAAAAAATGACAGCATTGTTTGAAAAAGGTAATTTATAAGATTTAGGTCACTGATAAATATACTGTAAACTGCTCTGATTTCATGAGAGGCAAATTTTTGGAAGTTTTACGAGTCATTGAAAATCATTAAATTTTGTAGCTGTGAATATTTTCAACTTTCATGAAATTTTGTCTTCAGAAATGCCATAAAATCAATTAATAGCCAAATTACCTCAGTAGTGAAAATTAAGTGGTTTAACCTTTTCAACACCAGACTTTCTCACCCACATTGTTCTGCACTTTTTTCTTGTGTTCTTTAATATTTCTAGAAATGAATCCTAATTTTGGAGCCAACAGACAAAATTTGAGTCAATTTTCAGTTTTTATTAAAAAAAATTGGCTTTTTTTCTCCCAGTCTTCTGAAGGAAAATGCAGACTATAAATAAGACTATTTTGTGATGAAATGAGGGAACTGGTGGTGAAATTGTTATACCAGTAGTATAAACTTGCAATTTCCCAGTGAAGGGTGCATCTGCATGGATAAGTAGACAAAAGAGCATCTGTTGATACTGCAATGTTCAACCAACCATGAGACTTCATTGTATTCTAATGAGTGTTATCGTTACTAAATAATCATACACTGAACAATGAATCAATGGATAATGTTATTTTAAAACAAGTGTTACCACAGACTTCACACAACTGTAGAATACTGTAAACCACTTAATTTCAAGAAGGACATATTTTCATTAAATTTGTGAGTTTAAAATTTTTGTTAGCAGTGGACATTTTTCTGCAATCCTGGAGTGTGAGTGATTTTCACAAAATGTTGTCTTGACGAATGCCAATCATCAAATCTTGAACATTCCTGTCAGTGAAAATTAAGCCATTTACAGTATTTTGTTTTGAAAAAAGTTTTACCACAGGCCTTTCAATACTGTAGACTATTTGTGTTAAAAAATTAAGTAAAACTATTTTTGTCCCTAAATAGTTTGCATGTAATTTAAAACAACTACTCATGTCAAGCAAGACTTGATTTCCAGTCTATGTTCCTCCATGTACTCCAGTAGTTGTTGTATTTCAGTTTGTTATACTGCCCTCACCTGTATTTGTTTGAAGTTATGTTGTGGGTGCCCGAGGTAGAGCCACAGTAATACAATAACAGGGACTTGACTAATTTAATACAATTAAGTTGACATTGACACTGACCTTGTAATTGTATTTAGAATGACCACCTATGGAATTATACCGTATACGGTAATAGAAATATATAATTTTCTTTTTCTTCAGAACTGTGTTGAATTTCGTAACTGGTAACCATGGCAGCCAACACATCTTCTTCCTCCTCTTCTTCGGCGGGAATTTCGTTACCCGAAGCACTAAGGGCTAAATACACAGACAGCACAGCGGAGCAATATGAACACATCTTTATTTCTGGTCAAGGAACAAAAGCTGGTAAGTTAAATATTCATCTAATTCTCTCAATAACTGTAATAACATCCACAAAGTTATTGTGTGTAAATGTAAAATATTTGCTCTCACAGAAACGTATCTCCAATACAAGTGCATATAAACCAACAGTTAAATTTATTGTATCCTAGATTATTGAAATATGACTTTTTATGATCCTAATTTGATAATTTTTAGTACAATATGTTCATCCTAGTTATTTTCAAATTATTGTCTTATTAACGAAACAGAGGAACAATAAAGTTCATTATTATTATTTTAGACAAACCTCCATCATGTACCTGTAACACATTTGCTACTACTCTAAAGTACTTTATTTTCACTGGAGGGTGAATCAGTGAAAATAAAATCTACTGAAAATAATGTGTTCCCCTATATTTTATATTCAACTCTGCAAAAATTAGTGACAATAAATGTCATACAAAACAGCCAAGAAGTATTTTCAGCAAAAATTAATTCCAGCTAAAATAAAGTATTTAGAGTAATAAAGCATAAAAAGAAAATGAAAAGTGGCTGTCCAAAAACAATATTGAATTTAAAGAATGTTGGTTTCCTGTATCAACAAACATTTAGCTGATATATTATTTATGGTTATTTTGTTAATTACAGGAAATTTTCAATCAGGCTTGATATTTTTATCTACATGTCTAAAATATAAAGTGTTCACTTGAAATGAAAAGTGCAGTCAGCACACAGTGTTAAAATGCATTAATTATTTGCTCGTTTTTAATTTCACTATATTTGCTGATAAGTAAAATTCGCTAGATTAAAATCTCATGAACATGTAAAATAACAATAGAACTCATTGTTTCTCTCCAAGGTTCAAAGTGAAAATAAATGGTTTTACAGTATTAGACAAAGTTAAGAAACTGTGTTTCACTTAAGATAGAAACCTAGTCAGAATTTTTCATGAAGTTAATGTTTCATGGTACAATGAAATAGCATTATTTTGTGTGTTACAGTTATGCTTTTTGAGAAACGTGTCCTAATATTTCTTGAAAATTGCTATTTTTAGAACAATTCCATAAAGAAAAATTGCATTTTATGACACTTTTTAAAACCTAGATTTTTTAAATAATTCAGAACAACAAAAAGTACTCCATCATTAACAATATATGATTTTTCAGCCTACAATGTATGTCACCAGGCTAGATTATGAGATATTGCATAATATCTCTGCCATAGGAACCTATGGTAAAAGTGTTATAATAAAACCATAATTTTCTCGAAAAAAAGGGTGGTGACCCCCAACTTTTTTTTTAGGTCAATATCCTTATATTGCCTTGGAGTACAGTTTATTGCAAAATGAATAAATTCTGGGTTTTTTAATTTATGAGTAGGCTTCTACCTTAAATGCTGGTAATTTTCATGACTTAATGTTGTTATGGCTTCTGTGACGACAAAATATTTGCAGAAGATGCTGACACTCCATGACCAGGACTCCAGAGAATTTCCCTGTTAATCATTTCTTGCTTCTTAAAGCTCAAAATATTAGCTTTATTTTCAGCTCCAGGTTCTCTCTTCATTCCAACATGTCTGACACTCAATGACTGTGGTATAAGCACTGCAGGGAATGCTGGGGAAATAGAACAGTTATGTACCGGGGTAAAAGAGTTGGATCTGACATTGAACAACCTGCACTGCTGGAAAGAGGTACGTCATCTAGTACTTATGGAGGTTTGAGTCAAATTAAAGATTATATGTCATCTGGCTTTCATTATTGTGGATTCATGCCATTAGGATACCGAAAATGAAAAAAAAAGTTTTTATTTGATTTGCATTTTTGCACTGGTTTTCAGGAGGAAATTTTTTAGTATCTTCAAATTTTGCTTGGAGACATAGGATGAAATATATTAATATTGATATGAATCATAATATTGTTTCATTTAGTGAGTTTCTCGTTTTCCATTATATATGGCTTGAAGTAATTTGTGACAGTATACATACAAAAAGCAGAATGTAGTATTTTTAGTGTGCATTTACACAGTCAGCACTGATGAGAAACAGCCATGCTATTATGTCCTTGGTTGTAAGAGCAATTACTGTATGTCTTTTTTAGCTGGAATGTTATTTAAGCCAATTTAGCTAATATGTCATCCCGCTAATTTAAGATCTTGCTAATTTAGTATATAATTTAGTATATTGAGTATATTCAAGTATAACAATGAGATTGTTGACACTTAAGTGATAAATTAAAATTAATGAGTAGTGTTAACTCCTCTAAAATGGTATGTTGCTATTTTAACATGTTTTTATAGTATATTCACACAGTCAGTACTCATAAGAAACACACTATTATGTCCTTGGTTGTATATTTACAAAGATCCATTATATTCGTTTTCAGGTTTTTTCCATCATATCTCAACTCCCCGATCTCGAATTCCTGAACCTCAGTTCCAATCCTCTAACACATTCCATTCCTTCTGATCTTCTGGACTCTGTTTCCTTAGCAACCATCAAAAGATTAGTTCTGAACAACACACATGCACCATGGGACGCAGTTCATCAGTTGCTAAGCAACATGCCTAGGTAGGTAAATGGTTTAGTTACCACATATATTCAACCATTTTTTTGTAATTTTGTTTTCAATCATGTTTTTTTTTTGCAGCAATAATTTTTAAAATTATAATGAAAATTTCACAATATAGTTTTTGAATTTCGATGACTGATTGCATTGTGGGTAATTTAATTGTAAAGCAGTTGAACCTATACAATTATAAAATAATCGAGAGACTGTCAAATATTTAAACTACTACATGGAAAATGCCTTCCAAAATTATATTTTTCAAAAATGTACAAGCCCCTATCCTCCACGTTGCTAAGATGCGCACCACTGTACCACAACACAAACTTAACTTTGAAGTAATCCTTAACAACCAAATTTATATATGTTACACCCAGGGCTAATCTTGTTGCACTGTTCAGGGGAATCGCAACAACCATCCCAAAGTACCGTTTTCTGAGAGTTTTCGATCTTTGTTTTCATCGTAATGGTTGCCATGCAGTGAAAAAGCCAGGATGTCTGCCCCCGAGAATAGTTCAGTTTGCATTTGAGTACCTTCAAATCATGTAAATTTTCACTTTGCGTTGCCTGTTTTTTGTATCACTTGTAAAATGTTTTACCTTCACCCATGTTCGTTTCTAGGCAATGTTACACATATTTTTTTATTGTGATTTTGATGCACGCAATACAAAATTTGCTTTTACATATGTATCCCTACCTCTCAAATCAAATGACAAATGACGCTTCATGTGAGTTTTATTGATGATGCCCCATTTACATCAACCTGTATTACTTCTTTGCAGCCTAGAGGAGGTGTTGCTTAGTCTGAATGACTTTGTGACAGTCTCTTCTCCTGATAACCCATATACCAGCATCAAAATGTGCCAGTTCAACAGCAATGGTGTTACAGACTTCGCTGAAGTTTGCAAACTTGGGAAAATGTTCCCCATGATGGAAAATCTTTACTTGGCAGAGAACAAATTTTCCGACCTGTCAGGTGAGGTTGCGGAATGCTTCCCGCAGTTGAAATCACTAAGCATAAGGGATAACGCAATTGACAGTTGGGAAAGCATAGATAAATTAAAAGAATTTCCACATTTGTGTGATGTACGGATGAAAGGGTTGCCGTTAGCAAAAACCATTCTGGAAAATGAGAGGCGCCCTCTATTGGTGGCTAGACTGCCTAAGATTGTTCGGTTGAATGGCAGCCCTATTCTGGATGAGGAAAGAGAAGATGCTGAAAGAATGCTAATTAGATATTACATGGATAAATCACATGACCAGCAGCCAAAAAGGTAGGTCAGGTGATACTCAATCAGGCTTGATATTTTGATAGACAATGCCCTTATGAATGGCTGACCATGGTTTATGGTTGGCAAAGTTCATTAAAGAAATACAATGGTCAATGTCAGTGCACGACCATAGGGACCAGAGTCACTAGCATGCTTACTGACCAGAGTCATTCTCTGAACTTCCATGCTTACTGACCAGAGTCAACCTCTGAACTGCCATGCGTACTGACCAGAGTCATCCCCTGAACTACCATGCTTACTGATTAGTCACCCTCTGAACTACCATGCTTACTGACCAGACTCTACCTCCGAACTACCATGCTTACTGACCAGAGTCAACCTCTGAACTACCATGCTTACTGACCAGAGTCAACCTCTGAACTACCATGCTTACTGACCAGAGTCAACCTCTGAACTGCCATGCGTACTAACCAGAGTCATCCCCTGAACTACCATGCTTACTGATCAGTCACCCTCTGAACTACCATGCTTACTGACCAGACTCTACCTCCGAACTACCATGTTTACTGACCAGAGTCAACCTCTGAACTACCATGCTTACTGACCAGAGTCAACCTCTGAACTACCATGCTTACTGACCAGAGTCAACCTCTGAACTGCCATGCGTACTGACCAGAGTCATCCCCTGAACTACCATGCTTACTGATCAGTCACCCTCTGAACTACCATGCTTACTGACCAGACTCTACCTCCGAACTACCATGCTTACTGACCAGAGTCAACCTCTGAACTACCATGCTTACTGACCAGAGTCAACCTCTGAACTACCATGCTTACTGACCAGAGTCAACCTCTGAACTACCATGCTTACTGACCAGAGTCAACCTCCGAACTACCATGCTTACTGACCAGAGTCAACCTCCGAACTACCATGCTTACTGACCAGAGTCAACCTCTGAACTACCATGCTTACTGACCAGAGTCAACCTCTGAACTACCATGCTTACTGACCAGAGTCAACCTCTGAACTACCATACTTACTGACCAGAGTCAACCTCTGAACTTCCATGCTTACTGACCAGAGTCATCCTCTGAACTTCCATGCTTACTGACCAGAGTCATCCTCTGAACTTCCATGCTTACTGACACGAGTCAACATCTGAACTTCCATGCTTACTGATCAGTCACCCTCTGAAATACCATGCTTACTGACCAATGTCAACCTCTGAACTACCATGCTTACTGACCAGAGTCCACCTCTAAACTACCATGCTTACTGACCAGAGTCAACCACTGAACTACCATGCTTACTGACCAGAGTCAACCTCTAAACTACCATGCTTACTGACCAGAGTCAACCTCTGAACTACCATGCTTACTGACCAGAGTCAACCTCTGAACTACCATGCTTACTGACCAGAGTCAACCTCTGAACTACCATGCTTACTGACCAGAGTCAACCTCAACTACCATACTTACTAAGTATGGTAGTTCAGAGGTTGACTACCATGCTTACTGACACAAGTCAACATCTGAACTACCATGCTTACTGACACGAGTCAACATCTGAACTACCATGCTTACTGACACGAGTCAACCTCTGAACTGCCATGCTTACTCACCAGAGTCAACCTCTGGACTACCACCATTGTATGTGAACTTTTGTGTCTATTTCTTGATGCAATCTCAACCTTTCACAGTAAAACCGTTTTTAATCCTGCAGATACCATGAGCTGGTGGACATCTATGGAAAACTTGATCCTCTGGCTGAAGTTGACCTCTCCCCACCAGAAGTGGCTCAGTGCTTGGTCAAATTTAGGGATGAACAAAAACTAATGAACATCAATCTCACCCAAACGGTATCAGAGTTGAAAAAACACTTAAGAGACTTTGTTGGTCTTCCACCGTCTAAGTTCCTGCTTGATTATTTGGATCCCGAATGTCCACAAGGGTCGACGGAGATGAAATCCAACAACAGACGTTTATATGCATATAAAATGAAGGATGGGGACGAGATACATATTTTTAAAAAAGGTTTCTTTCTAGAATAGAAGCATAAACTTTTTCACCACCAGTTCCATATTTCCATCACAAATTCACAAAATAGTCCTGTTTATAGTCTGTACTTTTCTTTAGAAGATTGGGACAAAAATGGCCAAATTTTTTTAATGAAACTGAAAAGTGACTAAAATTTAGTTCTTTTACTGCAACATTAAAGTTCATTTTCAGAAATATTAAAGAATATAAGAAAGAAGTGCAGAAAAGTTTAGGCGAGAAAGTCTGGTGGTGAATAGGTTACGAAAGGTTTTACAATTCATCATTACTATGTTGTACCCTATCGTAGACGTGTGGTTTGTACACTCTGTTTCATACATTCAATCATATGAAAAGGATTATGTTTGTCTTAGGTTTTAGAACAGTTTGAGCTGAATTCCAAATTTGTCACTACTGAGCATGTTACTGCACATATGTTCAATGCATTATGGGAGAGAAATTCCAAATTTGCACTACTGAGCATGTTACTGCACATATTTGCAATGCATCATGGGAGAGAAATTCAATTTGTCAATTTTTTGAAATGTTTCAAAATGTTGGAATTCATTTTAATAATAATGACTTTTTTACCCCATGTCTTCTACCGAAATTTTATGATACAAACCTGTGTAAATTCCCCGTTTTGACTATTTTCTGTTTATTCTGACCATAGACATTCCTGCAGTAATTATGTAAACATATGCACTTCTATCAAAGCAAATACTGTATTTTAACCTGTCATTGGCCTGCTAGTACTGTAAATGCATTAATTATTCACTGTGTTTTAATTTCGATGAGTAAAATCTGCTAAATTAAATCTACGTGAAAATGTAAAAGGACAATAAAACTCATTGTCTCCTTGACAAATTTGTGAAATTAACACAGTGAATATGCTCAAAACATCAAAATAGTGAAAATAAATGGTTTCACAGTATGCTAGTATTGTTCTGTTACATATTAGGCAAATCAAATTTATTTGCATAAATATAATTTATTTTGGTTTTGTCAGTTCTTGGATTTAAATAAATCTAAATATTCAGTCCCTTTACAGCCAATATAAACAGTAATATACCCAAAAAAAAGTGAACAGAACTACTAAAATGAACTTTCCCAAAATAAATAATTCCACCATTTTCTTTGTAATAATAACCATCTATTTTGATCTTTTGTTCCCCAGTCTAATTTCTCTTCCAGATCTACAAACATTTTTTCTATCAATCTTAGCCAGTTGCCTGAATGTGTAAATGGTAAATTTGTGATAGATCGAGATTGATGGGGTGAAAAAAGATGGTAGGTCTGAAAGTGAGAGTACCGGTAGTCAAAGTAAACTTTTGTCACATTTCACTAAGTAAACCTCTATTAATATTTCCATATTTTTTTCAAATATTTTCATCAAGATCTGTAGCCAATGAGAATATTTGTCCATTTGGTTCAAAATTTGCAAAGATATAATAGAAAAGTACATAATAGTGTGAAAAATGGTGCATCAACATTTTTTTGGAAAATATTAGATTAAAGCATTAATATTAAGATAATACTTTATACCAGAAAATTGTGGTATATATCGGTAATGTGTCAAGGATTTTGTAAGAGAAACTACAAACATTTAGAACATTCATGCAATTTAGTTTTAGAAAGTCTGTATTCATTCATTTTTGTTATGCTCATGCATGAAGGACTGATTTATAGGCCAGTGTTAAATACCATTCTTCTTAGACCAGGAAAAAAAAAAAAATCTCTGTTTCTCGTTTCATGGAAATGATTAGTTATTTATTTTTTTAAATACTGAACTAAAATGGGGGAAATTTGAGACAAGTGCAAGTGCAAGCGCATTGTGGAATGCTTTACAAGAAAAACAAACGTCCGAGGCGCATACATGTAGTTCAAAATGATGTGCGCAAAAACGAGAAACAGATATTTTTTTTCTCAGCCTTACATGCAAATGAAGTTTCTCCAAAACTGTATCAGTTTATAGTGGATAACTCTTCGTCACAGGCTTCGGTCTCTAAATCTTACAATTGTATTTATTTCATAGCTGCCTCATTCAATCACACCTATTTTAATATATAGTATATTTAAATAATAAAGAAAGAAAAAAAATTCTAAAAAATGTGTAGAATTTTAAATAATTTAATTGAATCATAGATTCAAGCTGCTGTATTTTTTTGGACACAGCCTTTGCTTGAAAAATTATGAAAGTCATATTTTTGCCCCAGACCCCTCATGTAATTTTATGTTGTATGTGATACTCTGTTTTGTTTTATTTTGTCAGAAAGTTATTTAGATGAATTCTGTTATGACCCCCCTCCCTCCCAAAAATGACATAAAATCAATAGTGAGATATTTACTTTCTAGATTTATTGATTTTTACTGTTAACTTTTGTCAATTGTTCGGTCTAAAACTACCATTAAGTTTTATTTTATTGTAATAGTAATGTGACTTGTTATCAAAATGGCGCCCTCTACAGTTAAACTTAAAAATACAGATGTCTTGTTTTATCCCTGCCTTGGCATACTTTTCACTTGTAGATGATTTCATTTTTTTTTTTTTTTTTTTTTACAGATGATATATTTGAACTTTAGGAATATTTACAGATTACTGCTAGATTGGTTGGTGTGAATAAAAATGAGAATAAAGCCACTTGTCTTGTGTCATTAGTGTTAGACTAGTCTATATGATCAGTACATGCAAGCCAGAATATGGGCATTATTGACTCGTGTTAGAGAGACTTTGCGGTTAATACGTGTGAGTGACAGTGCATCTATTCTACTGATATTTCAAGAACCAATCATCAGATTTCAATAAAACTTAGTACATATAATGCTCAGACCAGATAACTTTTTGGTTGAAATCTTGCATATTAATTACATTATTTGCATATTAATTAGCCAATATTTAGCTTTTCTCAACCACTCATCAGTTTTCAATGAAACTTGGATAAGCCATAAACATGGGTTTGTATGACCTCATTAATTTGCCAAAGTAATATCTGCAGATATGGACATATTATATTGAAGGCATTTGACAAGTCTATACACGGTTATGTGGCCTCATTGGAAGGAAAATGAGAAGTACTTCAATGATTTTGCATGTAATAAATACACTTTTTGCTTCATGTTTTAATATAGTAAATACAGTATTCATATTTGTACTTCATGCCTACAATACAAATCAAAGAAAGCTTAGAAAGAACTCCCGTGTGCTGAGAGTTTTGGAGACATTAAAAATTAATTCAAAATTACTTATACAGTACTTGAGATATTGATGGAATAGCTGAAAACTAATTATGCAAATAAGGTAACTAATATGAACAGATTTAAGTGTAAAACTAATAATGTCTGCACAATGTACCAAGTTTCATTGAAATGTGATAAGAACCAAAAAAATATTAATTATTATGCTAATTAGAGAATTAATATGAACAGATTTTAACCCAAAATTAATCAGACTGTCTATTGTCCTAGAGCATTTATGTATCAAGTTTTATTCAAATGTGATGATCAATACTTGAGATATCAGTATTAATTATGTTAATTAGATGATTAAGAAGCATAAATATTTACCAAAAACTAATATGGTGCATAGTCTTACGTTCATTGAAATGTGATGGGTACTTTTTAAAAGTTCTATTGAAATCCAATGAGTGGTTTTTAGACATTATAGAACAGCAAAAAATTAACTAATTATGCAAATTAGGTAATTAAAAAGCACAATTATTTATCCCAAAATTAATCAGGTCTCTGCATAGTCCGAGAATATCTATGTCGCAAGTCTCATTGAAATGTGATTAGTACTTGAGATATCAGGTGAAAAGCTGAAAATTAACTAATTATGCTAATAAGGTGATTAATATGCACAAATATTTACCCAAAAACTAATTAGATCTCTGCACAGTCCTCAAGTAACTATGTACCAAGTTTCATTGAAACGTGATGATTACTACTTGAAATATCAAAAGCTGAAAATTAATTAATTATGCAAATTAGGTAATTAATATGTACTGATATTACCCTAAAAACTATCAGGTATGTGCAGTGTCATATGTACCTATGTACCAAGTTTTATTGAAATGTTGAGATATCAGTGGAAAAGCCGAAAATTGATTAATCATTATGTAAATTAGGTAATTAATAATATTAACAGATTTTTACCCAAAACTAATCAAATCTGCGCATTAGTTCAGAGCATCCATGTGCCAAGTTTCATTGAAATCCAATGAGTGGTTCTTCAAAAATCAGTGGAACAGTCATAGAACAGCTTAAAATCAGTTAATTATCATGCAAATTAGGTAAATAATATTCATAGATAGTTACCCAAAACTAATCAAATCTGCGCACTAGTTCAGAGCATTCATGTGCCAAATTTCATCAAAATCCAATGAGTGGTTCTTCAGATATCAGTGGAACAGTCTTGGAACAGCTAAAAATCAGCTAATTATCATGCAAATTAGGTACTTAATATTCATAGATTTTTACCAAAACCTAATTAACTCTGCGCATCTATGTACCAAGTTTCACCAAAATTTGATTAGTGGTTCTTGAGATAACGGTGGAACAAAAAAGTGACATACATACATACATACATACAGACAGGGTAACTGCAAAGACTCCCTTTTGTGCTTCGCACACGGGAGTAAAAAACACAGGAGTTCTAAACTTACTTTTTTTCTGCTTAAAATTGGTTTTTGGTTCTTTCATTACTATTTTGGGCAGAAGCCCCTAAAACAAGGTGCGACTCGCACGTTTCAAATTGACCAGAAAAACATTTTTTTTTATCTTATTAATTTTTAGTCTTCAGACACTGTCCGAAAACGGGAACTTATGGATAGATATCTGCACACGTGTCAGACATGCCTGGACAGATTACATTCAAACATATTATACATATGCGCATCAAGATGACCAAATATTAACCATTTTTGTGCTAAAAAATCATTGAAATAAAGTATTTCTGGCATTCCAGACCAGATCTTTTCTGTTTACTGATGGATTTTGTTCAAACTTGGTACATATATTGTACATTATGGGACCTTTGTTTTTTCAGATCAGATTCAAAATGGCCGACTAGTGGTAATTTTGTTTCAATGAATGCAATTCTAGTGCAATATCTCACATCTTTGACAGATTATGTTCAAATTTTATATATTCATTATACATGTCATAGATATATCGGTACAGATGTATTGGCTTAACGACCTGACTCAAAATGGCAGACCGGTGACCATTTTGATTTCATCAATGGTGTTGCAGAGGAAAATATCTCTGAATATGGACAAATACTTCCCGAAATTTTTATTAGAGATGCCGATAACAGACAAAAAAGGAAATTTCCTTGTCTATTATAAAAAGTACATGTGCCTTTATTAAGAGACTTATTTTGACCAACATGCCTGAAAATAAACAAAAAAACCTTGCATGCGAGAACAATGGTTGTGAACTAGGTTTTTATTCAGTATAATTGCAAGGAAAAAATTTGACAATTGGGAACACAAGATAAAACATTCGGTACCTACTAGTCACAGAAATTCACAAGTATAATCATGGTAGAAAAATGAGACTTAAAACAATACCAATAATTGTACAAAAACAAATAATTAAATACCTTCCTGAAATAATTTTATTTTGCACCATGCAGGCCACACTGTTACACGTCAAGAAACAGTGCAACGTACACCAAATCAGCTCAAATTACCTAAAATATAGCTTGTATACCCCCAATTCCCTAAATGGAATGGTCCATGAGCTTCTTCAATGTTTGGGATGAACTATTTTATTTGAAGGAAAGTTAAAATTAAAAATGTGATGTTCACTCAATGAAAATACATGTCTAATAATAAACCAGAGATCAATATTCTTGTTAGTCTAAATAAAAAAGAGAATCTCAAAACATAAAGGATAGCCGAACAAGTATTTCTACTATAAAGCCACCTAAGTTACCAAAGAAAATTCGTGGCAGACTGCCCACATGACTACGCCACTCAACATACCCGAATCTACACCGGCACATTAATTTTGATTGAAATTAAAAATAAAAGTACAGTAACTGGCCGAAGGGCATATCAGAAATAAAACTTATTTTAAAAACAGGACACAAAAGGCAGCCACAGACACCATTTTACTGAATATATTCCAACCTAGACTCACTCAAACCGGGCTTTGTACACCAAATCACTTAATTTGTTTACATTTTATTAAAATCTGCTATAATTTGTTTCTCACATGAAAGATCTAGTTATTTAATCACACCATGGCGAATACCAACATAACAGACTAAACCCAAGGAACTCTGCAAAACATTAAAATCATCAAAAAGTTTGTGAACATCCTATATATCTTTAATTTGATTATTAATTTTACAATATACATGAGAAATCGTGTCCATCTGGTGAAAATGATACATACAATGAACTAAAGGGTCAAACATTTTAAATCATGGGTGGTGGACTGAAAGAGCGACTTGCGAAATATTTGTTTTGCAGTTTCTTGTTCGAATATTTAAATTGTTTTGAATCCTGCAACACTTTGTGCATGCAATCTCTTTCTGCGTCAAGCTCGCAAGTGCATTTTTTTTTTTAACAAATCTTTCAGCCACCCCCCAATAATCTTGAATGGTCAACCCCTGAATATCAGTATTTGCAAGAGCCAGAAAAGATGGAGTACACTATCAAACCACTCAAGTCAACAGAATTGCTGCTGATCACATGACTGGACCACCTAAGTTACTGAAAATGTGAAAAACATTTTTAGCTTCGTTGGCAATCTATGAACCACAAAAATGAAAAGATACTTTCCTTAAAATATGGCACGTTTTTATCAGCTTACAGACATGTACAAACGAAATCTTAACTGGCTCTAACAAACAAAATGTCACTGTGATTAATATTGCTTTAGTAAACCTTCAATTATTTCTTTATATTTTTTTTCTCATTTTCTTTTTTAATTTCAAAAAGCAGATTTCTATAATTTGCATAAAGCAGACATCTAAAACTGCTGGGAAAAAAAATAAAAAGTTCAAAAGCAAAATAATGATGTACAACTTGACAAGGTCAGCTCATTTATTTACATTGGTGAAAATGACTGAATGTACCCATGTGTATCTCAAACTCGCTGCAAGGGGACCATTCCCAAGCCGACTATACAACAATGCAAGCAGCATAATACAGTTGGTGGGCAACTGTATTACGTCATCATAGCCATGCACAAAAGCTGGGGGAAAAACTTGGTTCTAATAATGCAGAACTGTATATTTTGCAGTAAATGAACTCAACGATGTTTTTGTGCTGTTACATAATTAAGTAAATGCTATATACAAAACATTGTCGCAGTATACAGGCTGCAATCAGTCAAACAAAGGTGCATGAAAGAATTTAGCGCCATATATATTTAGTCGACTGGTAGAAAAGCAGTGATATAACAGGAAGCCAAACTAGGGGTCAAATCGGGTAAGTGGAAGCGGTAAATCTACCATGAGAAAGTCCCTGAAAGTATTTTCGAAAGCGTAGTTTCAGATTCGTCACAGACATGGATACATTCAGCCATTAATAGAATAGTTACAATGTATGCTTATGCAACAATAAAATCTGTTAATTTGTTACAAACTGGTTGTGCTAAAAAAAACTAAATTAATGTCATTTGTTATTATGATTATAAATTGCAACCTAAGTAAAGTTAAAAACTCCGATAGAGTACTGTTACACGTCTTGACACTGTGCACAAAGCTTACCACATTGCAAGATGCCGAGAGTAATATATACTTCATTTTTTACAATATTTTCAGTTCTGAAGCAAATTGGTAAAACCATTTATTTGTTTCAAAGAAATTAGTGCATAATTCAACAGCTTGTTGGGTCCTAGCAAGTAATAAGAAGAGACTCTTGCAAAACTACAAAGCCTAATAATCAGAGCATACAACTGATGGGTGTATGTGGAGGCAATTAAGATTTGTTATTATAACTTTACTTTTTTTTCTCTACTTAAAAAAAAAAAAATATACAGAGACATGGGTCAGTAATAAGTTACAAATTAGCAATCAAAATATTCTGCTGCCATGGCGACAAATTAACATTGCCATGGCAACTAATTCAAATAACCCAATGTCAATCAATGGACCGTATGAAAAAAAAAATTAAAACATTTCATTCACATTTTTTAAGGAGCTGGTCAAGTTTCCAAATGCCCCCCCCCCCAGTCAACGTCATTGTACAAGTAAACTACATTTGCATATGAATAAAAAACCCTTACAATGCCCATTTCACTCAGAAAGATTCAAGATGGTATGTAAATTTCTTCGTTATTAGGATGAATCCATTGCAGTCATAAAGTGAAGGACGAAGAGGGCACAATGGGAAATGAGCCCTGCAGACACTCAAAATCTTTGTATGGTTTGCGGCCTTTCAATCACACTGAAATTCCTCCTGCGATAACTGATAGATGTTAGTAACAAGATCGGAGTAATTTGAGTGCGAGCTTCGTTGGAATGTTCTGCAGGACGTCTTTTGAATTAGTAGTATGTTTCTCGTTCTACAAAGCCTCCAGGGTTACGTCTAAGAATGTAGCGACGACATTCGTCATATACAAAAATGAGAATACTAAATGGAATGGGACACAGCCACCACAAGAATCTGTTGAATGAAAGTAAAATTTGTTTCAATTATAGAACACAAAAATATATAAAATATTCAAAATCTGTATGGCACAATGCAACAGATGGATTAGCAAATTTACACAAACATGAAATGGTAAATTTTTGGTTCTCAATTGTTTAAAAAGAGTGCGTGTGGCTTCTCTTAGGGTAGATCGTCAACAGTCCCTCTGGTTTAATGGTTCTTTTCCAAATAAATGATTTAATCAAACGCCATAATGCATTTGCCAAATGCCAGACCATTCTTGGGATGTACCAACAAAAAATTGTAAAAGGTTCTCCAAACATTTCACTCAATAAAACTAAAGTCGTGATTAAATATTGTACCCCTCTCACAAGCTATAAGAGTTTCTCTACAATGGCAAGTGATGGCGTGTAACGGCCCTTAGTCCCTCAGGCCTGCTTGACATGCCTTTGGTATTTCATTTGAATAAATCATTTTAGTTGGAAATAAAACAATTAGGTCAGAGGGGCTGTTGACAGTCAATTATTAGAAATGCGGCTTGTAATACAGATTTCGCAGTACTATTGCAGTCAAGTAAAACACCATAAAATCGACTTCCGAGAAAGTAGTGTATTGCCTTCAATGTCTCAAAAGTAGTAGAAAGATGACTAGTGTATTACTTACTTCAGAGGGTACATACGTAGAGCTACATCCATACCAGGGCAGTAGGAAAGGAACACTGCCAAAGCAGTCTCAAAGAACAATCCAAAATTCAACATGTGGTTCTTCATGCCTTGATGTATAATGGAATTCCTACGGGTCTTGCAAATGATCACATCAGCCCACTGCACTATGACAATACTTGTGAAGAAAGCAGTATGGCAGGTGTACTCCAATATTTTACGTTGATCATAAGTCTACAGCAAGAGCAGATAAAAAATATGTTCAGTAAATAGGCGATTTTCCGTACAATTGCGAGATCTCGTGAGACGCATGAAAGACGCGCACGTCGAACGTCTGCTGTAAAAATCGAACGATTTGATTTTCAACTCAAATTTCTTTATTTCGTAGCTCACATCGACCGGCCGATCTTCGACAGAGGAATATTGCTTCCGAATACCCTGGCTTAATCGAAATTGCCTATCATCAAATGTGGACAGCACATTATTAAGCATGGAAATGTCCCCCAAAATACTTTCGGGTTTGTCAAATCCCACGCGATGTTTGACGCCACTACGACCTTTGTTTGTCCTGTTTTTACGTTCGATTTTATGCATAACGCGCGATTCTCGTAGTGAACGGAAAATGGTCTATTCAGTATTTATTGGTTGTCTGATTTGCGAAGGTCAACTGTTGCAGGGATGAGAAATTACAGTGAACTGGAAAACGGCTTCTTCTCACGACTTTAACAAACTTAATATAGAAATAAATTCAAGTACTGGAAAGGGGGTAATTATTCACTGGGTTTTAATTTAGCTTATTTCGCTGACTGGAAAATGCGCTAAATTAAAACCCAGCGAATATGTAAAATTTAGCATAGAACACATTATCTAAATGACGAAACTTTGAATTTAAAACCCATTGAATATACCTGAAATGGTAAATCAGTGAAATTTAAACCCAGTGAAAATTAGTCATCTTACAGTACATCATCCCTGATAGAAAACTATCAAGTAACTTACCCATTCAGAGCCATAAGCATCATGTAAACTATTCTGCTCCCTATCATCCCAGTCGGCACGGATACCAAAGAGACGCGATGGCAGAAATCCATTTTCTGTCATGATGACAAAGTAGGTAAAGAAGCCACCACTAGCTTGAATCATACCAATCTGTCCATATGACATACTAATTAAACGCTGGTTTACAAGTTTGTCTCCTTTAGGATCACGAGGCTTACGCTTCATGATGTCACTTTCAGCTTCTTCGTACGCAAGGGAGATGGCAGGAACCTGGAAAAGATAACATTTCAATTGTTTGTCTTACTTTCAAAATTCCTGGGTTAAGGTTTTGCCAGGTATGGTTTTGAAAATGTACAAGATGTACCTTGTTTAGCAACATGTGGTTTTGAAAAGGCGAAATACACCTGGTTTTTGCTGAGTATGGTTATGAAATTGTACGATATGCACCTTGTTTTGTCAAGTACTGTATAGTTACAAATAAAGGAGAAAATAATTGGGCAAAATGCATGATTTTTTTTCGTCCACTCAACACCACCATTGACAAACGCATGACATGCGTCTTGAATACTCTTATGTAAAGCTTGAATAGTCGAGACAAACCACAGATTGCTATCCAGAGCGTGAAATGGCTCAAATACAAACAGATGACGCGAGATTACAGGCACAGAACCATGACACTTCCAATCCCCAACTACACCTGCTTTGAAAGATCTTGAGCACATGTACTTACCAGATCAGTACCTAAATCAATACACAGAATAGTCACAGTACCAAGTGGAAGTGGTATGTCCAAAAGAATGAACATTAAGAAGGGTGTAATCTCGGGGATGTTACTTGTCAGTGTGTATGCGATGGATTTCTTCAAATTGTCAAAAATCAACCGACCTGTGGAGAGAGGAGAACAATTGTTACAGAAGAGGATGTGGAATAAATAACGTACACAAGCTTTAAATTTAGAAAATACATTTTTCCCCACAAAGGCACAACATCGGCACCATGGCCACAATTGTCTGGTATTGTTGTGGTTCTGCTTATCAGTTTATTTTGGAGAATATAAAGAACAATAATTGCAAGAAAAATAAGACACATAAAACATATTTTACAGAACAATTTCAACACACTGTACTGGCGGGAGAGAGGTTGTCACAGAAGAAACTGATCCCTCCCTAGATGTTAAGCTTCTGATAGGAATATCTGAAATGTTTATTATATAGTGCAGTTACCCGTTTTAATAGTAATCATCACTACCAATTTTTGAAAGAATATGCTGTGACGTTGACATACCCTTTTTTCTTTTCTCTTTACTTTATATTCGTATTCTTATAAATAATTTGACACAAATACTAAGCGAGTTTTAGTTTATTACAGTAAAAACAGTAAGATTTTGTCATTGAGGGTGTAAAATTAGAACAGATTACCTATTTTGCTTCAAAATATTGTTGATTACCAGTATACAGTCCTTACATATTTACACATAGATATGATGTAAATACTGTAAAACACTTTGAAATAGCTATATACCATTTTAGCGAATTTGATTATCTGAATCTTAATTTAGCTAAAGTGCCAATAATCTCATTGTGAGAATATACTTTATTTTAATTAGCGACATCTTAATTTAGCAAAATTGTGGATTAACTAAAATAACATGCTAGCTAAAGACGCGTTTTACAGTACATCTAGACTCTAGACAAAAGTCTGCACATGTAGGAAATCAGTTCTGATTTTACAAAATCTAGAGCAATCTCAATGACCAATTCTTTGTTTTCACTAAGAAAAATACTTGTAAGTTATGTTATCAATGCAGAAAATATCTGATACTTGCCTTCCTCAACACCAGTTACAATAGAGGCAAAGTTATCATCTAAGAGAATCATGTCAGCAGCTTGTTTACTCACATCACTACCAGCTATTCCCATGGCAACACCTGTAAACAAATTGACAGTATGATCAGTGAATTATTATTCACTCAAAGCGGGGCTCCTCAAACCCCCAGAATTGCACCATGGATTGTTCTTGTTTGAACAAGCCAAACAAAAAAAAAACACTGCGCTTTAGAAGCACAACATTGGTGATGTAAACAGGTAATGTCTAGTAATTGTTGCAGGATGGGCTTCTACAAGTGCAAAAGGGATATAATTCAACAAAGATGCTATAATTGTTTATTTGAGGTAATTATCAACAGTGGTAATCGCATAGGTTAAAACAAGACTGAATGCGGAATAATCTAGAGTGGTGGTCAAATGGTAATTATCCAGTGCTGCTACAAACTTCACTAATATATACGTTTTGCACCACTATTTCAACATTACTGTAAAATCTGTATTAGAAACCACGGCTTCTATTAAAATGGTACAATGCAACAGATGAGATGTGACTTCTATTAGAGCATCTACACATACGAGTAATGATGAATTTTTGGTTCTCAATTATTCAAAAAGAATGGGTGCGACTTCCATTAGGGATGCAGCTTCTAATACAGATTTTACGGTAGTAGCCATATATTCATAAACAAGGATATGTATATTTCACGTTTTGTAACGTAGCTCTGCCACGAGAACATTGACCAGTTGTTTGTTTTAAAATGAGTTGAGATCATAAACATACCAATATCTGCCTTCTTCAAAGCTGGAGAATCATTGACACCATCACCAGTTACAGCCACAATGGCTCCAAGTCGCTGGCATCCTTCAACAATGATCAACTTCTGCTGTGGCGAAGTACGAGCAAACACGATCTCTGTATGATATTGCAAAACATCATCAAGCTGATCTCTGGTCAAGTCTTTCAGTTCGGCACCATGAACAACGCATGCCTTGGCATCTCTAAAATAACAAGTAAGTATAGAAGATGAAGTTGAACATATTTTTTAGTTTTATTCAGAAATACAGATAAAGGTTAGGCATTGCGTAAAATATTGATCAATCTGTATTTCTGAAGATTGTAATTTGTAAACATGTTTCAATTAAATGGGAAACAAGCAGCCTGTTGGCTGAGGTAGCTCCGCTGTTAGCAATACACATTTCAATTAAAGAACAGAAGATATCATTAGAAAATGAACAATATGTATAGTATTAAAGCAATCAGACTTTATGTTTTCAACAAGAATTCAAAAATATCACTTTTACCAAAATTTACAAAAATATTCACTAAAATTACTCTTACCTAGGATTGACTTCGGATACCGGGATATTAAGACGAGCTGCAATGTCTTCTACTGTTTCGTTACCTTCAGAGATAATACCTACTCCTTTAGCAATAGCTTTGGCTGTGATTGGATGATCCCCTGTAACCATGATGACCTGCAGAGCATTAAAATATTAAATAAATGCTACACATAATATTACATATTTCATGTCACAAGGATGAAGAAAATGGAATAAAAATATGGGGTCATTGTACTCAGTTCGGAGAAAATCTCTGTATGAAATGTAAACAGCATATCTGTTTTAGGACGTTTTATCATTGTTTTCTATGGAATGGATACATCTCAATTTTGCTCAGTGAACTACCAGTATATAGTGATAAAAAGATAGTGTCTTTCAAGGTAAATGTTGATGTCTAGAAGTAATACAATATTTTTAGTAGGTTTTTATCAAGGAAATGGCACTTTTTGGCATGTTTTTATCAAGATCTTGATTACTACAACAAACCTTAATTCCAGCACTTCGGCATTTACCAACGGCGTCGGGAACAGCAGCACGTGGGGGATCAATCATAGACATCAGTCCTACGAAGCAGAGACCATCTAATGGAAAGTTGACGTCATCAGCATTGAACTCAAAACCAAGTGGAAACTCATCTTCTGGCAGGAGATACTGACAGAAACCAAGCACTCTCTCACCAAGTCCTCCAAGTTCAAGGTAGGCATTGTTGAAGGCTTCTTTGATTTCATCGTCTAAGGGAATTTCTTTACCATGCATGAGAACGGTGGTACAACGATCTAGAATACGTTCTGGTGCTCCCTTCATGACAAGCAAATAACGTTTATCTTCTGGGTCAGGCTGTTCATGTACTGATACCTGAAACACAGAGTGGAGAGTGAGAGAATGCTTTACACAACTTAGATTATGTGTGCAGGTGATAACTACCCAGAAAATATAGTGGTCCAGACGAACACGTATTTGCATAACCTAGGTATTGGATCAGAAAAATGTTAGTAAAAATACCTGATATTTATTGGTCGAATTGAACGGAATTTCTGCAACTTTTTTGTAGTCTTCTCTCATTTGTTTGACATTACCGACTGTTAACTCTACACACTTCATCAATGCTGACTCTGAAGCATCACCAGTTGTTTCTCTGCACAAACAAAGCAAAATCGTTAGTACAGTTTTTATACACACAGCCATATAATACATTTTACCACTATCAGAGTCGGGCCATATCAAAATGGAGGGATATCTCATTTTTGATTTTTTTTTAAGGCTACAAGGGCAATTCAGAAATTGGATTCAAGTCTAAGCGTACAACGAAAAGACTTGCTGCTTTCTTATTGATCTAAATATTAGGCTGTTAAGGAGGGAAAGACAATCAAGTACAATCTTACAAGCAGCTTTGCATTGACTATGGGTTTGAAGTGGATGTACTGTAGGATTTTCATCCAAGACCACTTTCTATGGCCTGTTACCATAGAGCCAATTATTTTGTTCTGAAAATGTAGTTCCAATTGAAACGTCTCATTATCTTGAGTTCACCCACACCAAAACACAAAACAATAGAAATATTTATAATTGAACTGAACTGACTTCATATTTTCCCCTCAGAGAGAAAAAATTGTTTATTTCAAAAATTGCACACAACGTATAGCTATAAATTCACAGTATCAGCAATCCATTTAAGTTCAAAATAATTGGCTGAACCATCTGAGTTGAGTTAGGTAAATCATTTTAACATTGCCTGCCATAAGTTTTTCTTCATTTCATGGAGGCGATGTTTGCACGTTTGCCTATGAATAAGTCAACAAGCAGTTATGGGTCCCATACGAAGTACTACATTGAGTGTCAAAAATAATAACCTTTTCAATATTGGTACAGTTTCCTGTCCAGCTTTGAATTCAGCTCTATTACAGAGTGCCGCTATGCGACCTAGTGCTCTCCACGTATCAGAGCTTCTGTCATGGGAGGTACCTGAAAGTCAAAATAAGTGGTATCGTTAGATATCACATCTCATCACAGGGTATACTGTAAGCAAAATAGTTAAAATTAAATTGCTGCTGCATCAACAATACATCTCAACTGGACTGATGGTGTCGTAACATCACAACAGCCACCATAATCCATCAGTCATGTGCATTTCACTTGGCGTATTTGTTTTAAGTATCAAAAATGAATTTAATATTTTTGATTTTATACCGATTGAAAAACTGTTGGGGAAAAACAGACGAAAACAGATTTTACAATGAGAAACAACTATGACTTTATTCTCACGTGTGCGTAGGTGACAACCCTCCCGCTTTAAACAAGTTGGAAATTGGTAAACTGGTAAAAAAACAAACAATTGAGTATCCAGTGGCTAAAACGATTTTATCCATAGCAGAAACCCAGCATAGTATATACAGAACACGAACTAGAAGTATAGCGAGTGATCAATACATTCATTTTTTTTGAACACTACTTGAAACACTATGCCATATTCATCAGCACCATGACATTTATTCATCACCGTACAGAAACGTGCAATACACTGTCGCATTTAATCAAATCAGTACTGTAAGGCCAGGGGAAAAAAAATAATTCTGTTTGTTTCATGGAAATTTTAAAATGAGGCAGTGATGTGTTTTTGTTTTTTTGAATACCAAGCTAAAACAGGAGAAATTTGAGCAAGTGCGAGTACAAGCGCATTGTGGAATGCTTTAGAACGAAAAAAAAAAAAAAAACGTTTGAGGCGCATATTTCAAAATGATGCGCATGCAAATGAGAAACAGATTTTTTACTCCGCCTAAACCACTTTATTTTCACAATTCAGTGAAAATCACATTATCTATTTGCAGTGGAAATATCTCTGGAATCAAACATGAATGCCATAAAATCCAGAAATCCTAACAATTTCCAGCAGTGAAAATTGAACGATTTACAGTACATATTAATAACTAAAACTAAATAAAGCAAAACTACTATAGCTTGATTTAGTAGATGTTAATTTCTATATAAAGAAGTTCTAAAAGTTCTCCACCACTTTGTTGAAAGTCACCTCTGCCAAGTAGCACACATGCCCTACCCCGAAAGTTTAAAAAAAAATGTTTTGGTTTTTTCCATATTTGAATTACTTTTATTAAGAAATAGCACCAGCAGCTTAATGCTCTTGGGACATTTTGTGTATATGGGAGCTGTTCACTGTCTTACAATGCTCAGCTAAATTAGAACGGTTCAAAATAAATGGTAAAACATTCATTTCATGAGAGATTCAGGCAAACTTTGCGAGGGAAAATTTCACTGAATTTCACAGAATTTGTTCAGAACAAATGCCATTAAAATCACCAAATCTCAAATTTATACTCGACAGTTCTTGCTATTCTTGAGTGAAAAAAGGCTAGAAAAAGCCAAACAAGTAAGTTTTCTTCCAACTTTCAACCTCTGATTGGAGAACTCTACAGGAGCAAACAAACCAGTACAACAAACATGCATAAAAGATTACAGTGTTAATTTATTACACGTTCCTTTCAGCGAAACATTGTACAGCACAAGAAGAAGTGGAAGTGGTTCATATACCTAATGTTCAAATGATTCAGATAATACGGTTCAAATTTAAAAACTAGTATTAATTACGACAGTACATTCTTATGGAAGAGTTTATGGAATCGCATTAATGTGCGACATTTGTGTTGATAAATATTGATTTTCCCACGATCCAATGCGTTCTTAAAATGGAAATCACAAGTATGAGGTTTGACCTGGGCGCGACTTGCACTGATTACCGACGGGTGACTCCTTCAATACCTTCCAATCGCATGAAAATTGCCTAATTAAAGCTTGGAAACATCTTGTTGATCCTTGTTCCAGTCAAAGTCGCCATCTTTGTTTATACGAGACCCATATATCTATTGTGCTTCAATCTTTCAACAGTTTGGTATGAATCATTCGAACAGTATGCTGGCCAATAACGTGGAAGCAGCTCATCTACAAATTCTGACGACATGTTGCTGTTGCCAATTTTAATATTTCACATGCATGTTTTTGGTTAAATATACTATAAGAAAGCTGGTGAGTATTTTATATCCTTTGGCAAGTAAAAAAAAGTAAAAACATTGCACATTGTCAGACCAGCAAAGATATTTTAACCTTTGATTGTTCAAAGGTGAATTAAGGAGGTTTTCTTCATACTTTCAGTATATTTAGTTGTGCCAACAGAAAAAAAATGTATTCAATATATTCATTCAGAATTTCTTTCATAAATGAAATGTACATATTGCTCAGTATTGCAAAATTTAGATTATGTATAAAACTCCTAATCAATTATTTATTTTCTGTGTAGAAAGACCTTTTACTTTCATTTATAATGATGCAGTAATAACACACTTCACTTTTTTTTAATTTCGGGTCTTGTGCTGTACAAGTTGAACTGAGGATTTGCTTACACTGAATTCTTAACACTGAGGGCGGTGGTCATGGTGCAGCATAAATTTCGTGAAACATTCTACTGTAAAATACTTTATTTTCACTTGGAATTAATTTTCGCTGAAGGAATGTATCGGTGAAAATAAAATGTGCTGAATATACCCTTTTTACTATATTTTACATTCAACTCGAAAGAAATCAGTGAAAATAAATTCCATACAAAACATTAAATTAATTCCAGCTAAAAATAAAGTATTTTACAGTATCTGTTACATGGTATCGATTTCTACCACTATTCAATGACCTCCGACCTATAATACTACAGTTAAACATTGACGACTGTTATCAAAAGTACTGCTGGGGCTTGAACTTCGCATTCATGAGGTAACCCATTTTCAGGGAAAATTTTATAAAATCATATCCCACAGTATAGAGAATATCAAAATGTAGCCACGCAAACTCATAGGGCGTCAAGTCGATTAGTTTTGATGCCTCTGAAGTTCAAGCCTGCTTATGTATTTCCTCAATTTGTTTAGTTAATGATAGTGGACTTAAATTGTGTTCAATTGTAATGGGCCTTATGCACGACCCCAAAGGGTCACTCATCCTGGTATTTTTTGGGGGTATCGTGGACTTCTGACAGTAATTATAATACACTATTCAGTAAGCGTTACAAGCCAAAACGACACCGCATTGACGCAGAGATTTTTTAGTGACATCAAGTGATGCTCGTTCCCACAGTAGAAAAATAAGACAATATACAGGGTCCATAACACCAAAAACCAAATGATTTCCAAGACTTTTCCAGACCTTTTCCCAAACTTTCTTGCATTTTTCCAAAACATTTTGACCCTTAAATTCAGGACAGCATCATCACCAAAGCTCAAAGTTCTGAGGATATGGTAGTTCCCTGCAGAAAACAGGCCTTTTCGAAAATGAATTAATAACTATGAAGAAATTTAAAGACTTTTCAAAGATTTATTTTTCCCTTAATTTAAAGACAACTCAGACTTTCCAGACCTCAAAAAATCAAAAGACTTTTAAAGAATTTTCCCCAACGCTATGAACCCTGACACAAGTCCTTTAGAGTCGCTCAATCTTTTTTACATGATGACCAACAAGCTGACCAACAAGCTAACCAAGCTTGATTTCCAAGATTTTAATAACTCAAGATGCCTACTGTTAGGACAGCAAAAACTGACCCTTTCTCTTGGTGAACCAGGTTGAGAAAATTTGGGAAAATAAAAATGTAATTTGCCTGCACTTAAAATACCAGGATGTGTAACTTTTACAAGTCATGAATATGAACTAAATTTCAATGTGCTATCATCATTCTAGTTAAGTGAAACATGAACATCTTTTTTTACACCATTAGGCCAGACTTTTATTATCCCTTGTTTCGCGAACCGGCCGAATGAACAGGAGCCGAAGATGAAATAAAAATAAAATTGTGGGAGTATCATGATCAAAGTACCGAAGTCTCGCGCAGATGAGAAACAAGGTTATACATGGAATACAATTTTATTTCATTTCTTCTCTCCGATCAATGATCTCACTTACAATTCTTTGAGAATCACACAAATCTAATGGATAAAAAAAAATTTTTAATTTTTTTCTCGCCCTTGAAAAAATTGCCCTAAAAAACTCGAGAAACAAGGAATAAAAAAAGTCTGGCCTTAGGAGGGACCAGTAAGAGTTTATTTTACATTAGCTTGACTCATTTCCTAATGACTGCACGGAATGCTCTGCAGTACAAGGTGTAGACGATGTCAAGCTAGTAAATTGGCATTTTACTTATAAATGGAGGAAATACAGAATTGGTTTTGATTGTTCCAGTCGTACGTGTGATAAACAGATAAGTCAAAATGTTACTAAATTCTTTTGTAAACCCAACACTATATCAAATGTAAATTGATGCAAAATGATTGCCAAAATGCTTGGAATACATTTTTTTGTTTTATCTGTGTTTTATCTACATTGACATATATTTAATGTGCTGGATCCTGATATTTAATAAAACTTTGACACAAGTAAATATTTAAACTTACAGAAGTATTTCACCGTGAAGAACAATGCTACTTTAACAAGCAACATATAGACCGGACCAGACGGAACAGGAGCTAGGGAAGGCACTGAGCAGCTAACATAACAGTGCATTTCATGCAGAGAAAAACTGGAAAGTTCTTACCGGAATTATTCCCGGAGTTATTACCTGACTGATCTTCTGTTGTGTCAGCCTCAACGATTTGGTTATCATACCACATGTGAGCGACAGTCATTCGGTTCTGGGTCAAGGTACCAGTTTTATCAGAGCAGATGGTTGAGGTACTTCCAAGAGTTTCCACAGCTTCTAAGTTCTTCACCAGGCAATTTTTACTGGCCATACGTTTAGCTGTCAGAGTCAAACACACCTGAGGGAAGAAGAAATGTCAGATATACATATTCCACTAACAAGTTTAAATGTATCAAATAAGTTAATACAAAAAAAAAAAGGTTTTGCAACTTCTCCAAGAGAGAGAAACAAAATTTATGCATTTTTTTGTTAAAAACAACGGGATACCCTAGCCAATGTTTAACATTACACAAAAATTTTAGCATCCTGAATGCTGTACATAAAAATTAAAAAGTTCAAGCATAGTCTGTTTGGAACACAAAACAGACAAGAAACCACTGTCGACTTATTGCTAATTCCACAATTTTTCAGCGACTCCAAACAGCACTACGTTTTTACATACTGAGAGTGCACTTATTTTTAATGCACAATTTGATAACACTGCCTTGATGTATAGGAATACAAAAAAAATGTATTTTTCTCATTACATATTTAAAGTATTTATTCTGATGCAAGGAGTAGACCCAAAAATATCAGTGTAGAACACTTACTGTCACAGTAGCCAAGAGACCTTCAGGTACATTAGCAACAATGATACCAATGAGGAAAATAACAGCTTGCAACCAACCATAGCCCAAAATCTTAGCCAGAATGAAGAAAGTGACACCTAAGAACACAGCGACTGAGGTGATGATGTGAATGAAATGAGCAATCTCTTTGGCAATTGGAGTGTCGCCAACTTCCAAACCACTAGCCAAGTTTGCAATACGTCCCATCACAGTTTTGTCACCAGTTTGAATGACAATACCACGACCAGTACCTGTAACAAGAGAAAGTAAAAGAGAATTGTTACAGCTGTTTCTATAGTATCAGAGGTGGCATTAAAACAGAAAATACAGGTGCATATTGAAAAAATGCACTTTGAAAAGAAACAAGATTCATAAACAAATCTATTTGAATAAATTCTCACTACAAATTACACAATACTTATTTTCTAATGGAGTTTCTTCACAGCACAAACTATTGGAATCCATGCACACGTGCAAGTACTTTGGTGACACATTTTATAGCTACGCCCAAAATAGTCCATCATTTATTGCGCAACTGTGACCAAACTACATCATTCTGTTAACATCCACATGCACTTTTTGACCATTCATAAGTAATACACGACAATTTACTCCAGAAAAACAATTTTCTTGGTACATTCCTACATTCTTGCACACTAATGAAGAGTTCAGACACATTCCAAGCTGAACAATTTTCTTGGACTAATAACAAAGCTGGTCAATCCTTTCCCAGCTTTTCCAGCAATAACATTTACTAGTACAAACAGTAAGACACGCACATTGGTATAAGGAATTGGTATACATAAATCATTATGGAAGTATGCCTACTTTAACATAGTAAGATATCAATATGCAGCAAACATTTACAAAAGCCTCATCACATTGTCATTTTTTTGTCCCAATCCATATTTGGAATTTGCATTTCCTAATATGGTTGGATGAAGATATTCCATGCAAATTACCAGCATGCAGTGGTATGAAGATATGCTGATTATATATATCTATATCGATATATCAGCATGTTTTTATCACGTGAGCCAAAGCGAGGAATTTCTTAAATAGTACTGTAAAATCTGTATTAAAAGTCACACCCATGCTTTTTGAACAATTGAGAAACATTCACAATTTCTCATATGTGTAGATGCTCTAATAGAAGCTGCATCCCTTCTGTTGCATTGTACCTTTTTAATAGAAGCCGCAGCTTCTAATACAGATGCACACACACAAGGTTATGTCATGTGACAATATCTTACCTTCTACTGCATTGGTGGAGAAGAAGCAAACATTTCTAGTTTCCAAGGGATTGTCACTGGTAAACTCAGGCGACCTTGACTGTGGTTCAGACTCTCCAGTAAGCGAAGAGTTATCAACCTGAATAAGGAAGTAGTTGTGCATATTAACAAGTTTGGCTTTGTATATCAGACAAAAATTGGACAGGAAACCAGAATTAGGGAAAGATCTCACAGAAGATGGTATTGGCCAGTTGTACTATTCAGTGGGTTTTAATTTTCCTTATTGCGCTGACTGGAAAATGCGCTAAATTAAAACCCAGTGAATATGTAAAATTGAGCATAGAACACATTATCTTAATGATAAAAACCTACTGAATATGCCTGTAATGGCAAATCAGCGAAATTTAAACCCAGTGACCCAGTACTTGATGTATCACAGTAAAATTTGGAACTTCAGTAAGAAAGTTATTTTTATTTATTTTTTGTCATGCTTTCTAGTTGTATCAACTGTATAAATCCTATGTTGGGAGAGTCTTCCTGAATCGGTTCAAACACACCTTATTCTGTGATTCAGCAATTAAACGATTGACATCAAAATATATCTACTTTGGCAGTTTATAGTTTAATTGAGGAAGTCCACAATAAGAACACAGAGGATGAAACCAATCGTTGAAATGCTCAATATTTAAATGAAGACAAATTATTGTGTTGTACTGCATGGTTGATAGATTCAGCGATACCCTGGATGGACTTAACATTGAAAATGCATTAACCCAGTGTGTCAGCCATGCTAACAAATATGTCAACAAACTGATTTACTGAAGACACTGAAATGAAAACATTAATTGGTATGTTCTGATGTGTGCATGTGTTTGGTGTGATCAGCTCAGTGAAAACAAATGTATTGGCTGAAAATGAAAACTATGTCCGGCTTAACAACAAACATGTATTGGTCAAAATAAATGGCGACCAGTGATAAATTGGTGTGGACTCTGAAATGAAATCAAAATCTCTGTACATTCTGACATGTGTATGATGCGATCAGTTTGGTGAGACCGATGGTGGCTGAAAATAAAACCATGTCTGGCTGAACAACAAACATGTATTGGTCAAAATAAATGGCAAACAGTGATAAATTGGTGTGGACTCTGAAATGAAATCAAAATCTCTGGACATTGTGATATGTGTTTGATGCGATCAGTTTGGCGAGACGGATGGTGGCTGAAAATGAAAACGACGGCTGGCTTTACACATATTGCCAACAGTATAGGCAAACGGTGACTAAACACTGAAATGAAAGACATAATTAGTGACTGGCTGCAGATTGACTACACTGGATGGAATGGATTGGGATGGAGTGGTGGGGATAGGCCACTCTACCTTCAAACCGTGACAATCAATAATTCTAATATCAGCTGGGATGCAGTCACCGCCTCGCACTTCGACAATGTCACCCTTCACAAGGAAGTCTGCCTTCATTGTTGACCAGGCACTGTTACGCAAGACAAGTGCTTCCTGTTTCAATACAAAAGACAAGACTGGTTAAAGCATGCAATATACAGGAGATACAACTGAAGAAACCCTTACCTTCATACTACGAGATTCAATGATACGAATATCAGCTGGTATCGTGTCACCACCTTTTACTTCAACTATGTCCCCAACAACAATTTTTTCTGCATTTATTGTGAGCCATTCACCGCTTCTGATCACCAATGCTTCCTACAGATTATCCATTCACATTGTTCATCAGGATATATGCAAATTGACAAGTTAATCTAATCTCGACCATGGACAATAATAACTACACTGCAGAAGTCAATGGGCATTCTTTCAGCATGATGTACCATTTTACTCTGATAACTTTGTACAATAATAATGCGCATATATATATACACGCACACACACGTATACACATAACACACACACATTGAAAGCATGGATTGACCTGCAACTACATCGGGGTGTTTGATATTTTACCTCAATAGAAACAGTACAAGGGTGGACGAGTTTTATCGCACAAGGGTGGTCAAGTCTGTTGAATATGGTAATAATTCTTAAAGTAAATTTTTTGTCAATTTCAACTATTTTGAAATTCAATGCATTAGCTTGCGTTGTTTGTGATGAATAATTGAAAAATACTTAGTGAATTTGAAACCCACTCTTTGAAGAACCAGGGGGTGTGTAGCCTTTGGAAGTAGGTAGAGAGAGGTCATGTATGAGACCCATTATTAGATACTCTTTCAGTACAGCACAGGTAACAAACAAACAAAATACTCAACTTTAAACACATTTAGTACACTGCTCCATGATTTCTGATACTGGTATGCATGTTAACTATTGCACTAACTAACTGGAAGATTGGCAGAGACTACATCCTTACCTTTCTTACAAAAAAATAGTCCATATATAAATTTGTATGTCACCCCACCTTTCAGTGAATTCATTCCCACCTTTATCATGCTATGTTTTTTTTTGTTTTTGTTTTTTTACCCCAATTACAAATTTCCTCACTAAATCCCATCGCAAATTTTTGAGTTGCATTACCTGAGGAACCATGTCTTTAAAACTGTCCATAATCCTAGAACTCTTTGACTCTTGGTAGTACGAGAAACATCCCGTAATTATGACCACAGCGGCCAATACAATACCGAGATAGAGCTGTAAATGAAATGTAAAGCTAACTATAATTCTAGAATAGTACAAGATATTGCTATAAATTCATTCATTGTTAAATGTGATAGGACAATCGTAGAAAGTTGATCATTCACAATGTTAGTAGATTCAAGGTGGGTGAATAGATTTTATGTGAGAACATATTCTGTCACCCAGGTATTAGTAGAGAGAAATGGTTGCATCTTTACAAACGAGTCCTGTACCCAATTTTTTTTCAATTTAATTTCTCACAAATTGAATTTTGATTGGATTGGGTATACTTTAATCATTTACGCCAGATAAAGTTCACCTATTTGGTAGTCGTCTTACCATTATAGCTTTGCAGAATTTCAACTATAAACATTTATTCACTCTTGTTGGTTAATGAAACACACAGTCCGGTGTTTATGTCAGTTAAGCTATGGCGTGATATAAGACGGCAAAATCTATTGGTTCAAATGTGAAATCCTGCAAAGTGTTGTTACAAGAACACTGATTGGTGGATCCAGCTACTTGGCGCACCAATTCAAAACTTTCAATTTAATTTAATCAAATACAGTTTTCCCTAACATTATTACACACAGGTTTATAATGACGATGCATGGTTGACTTTAGCGAAACAATGCAAATTGAACAATATTCTCCAAAGTGCTAACAATTATTGAGATGAAAAAGTTCTTAAAAATTTCAGTAATTCAGGCCAATGCAGACTTAAATATTTAACATAATCTAAACACCCCAAACAAAATCACTCACGTTATCATTTGGCGGTTCTTCCTCCGTTCCAACTTGAATACTATATGCAAAAAAACAAAGAATTGATCCAATCCAGAGTAATGTTGAGAAACCACCGAATAAGCTGGCACAAAATTTTACCCATTCGGGGGTTTTCTTTGGGGGTGTCAATGCATTAGGTCCATCTCTTGCTAAAAACTCTTTTGCTTGTGCTGTTGTAAGACCCTGTAATAGAAAGTTATGACTGATTAGCATGGTTTCTTTGGGGGTAGCATACATATTTGGTAAATCTTTCTATAGTTATTATGAATTGTTCAAACAAAACGATCATAACAGACTTACCGTATTGGGATTTGTTTGGTATCTTGCATACAATTCATCAAAAGGTATTTTGTGATCATCCTATTAAAAAAAAATTGAAGATTTAATTCATGGTAATTCATTTTATTCACAAACTTAAAATGAAACTGCTAAGTCCAACATCTCAATTTGGTCCAATAGAAGTGCAAATAAACAGGAAATTGAATTTATTATATAAAGCTATTAGAATGCGGCTCATTTTGATCATTTACCTAAACACATTCGTGACTAATGGAACATGTACAGATGAGACAAGTTAGTGAATCTATCATTAACAGAAACAGGATCAGAGAGCAAGATATCACAAGGAAATTTCGTACACCACTGATAATTCCCAATGATGGACAACTTTGATAGACAACTTTAAACAATGCGTATGATAACCTGGGCCCTTCAATGAGATTAAAAACTTCACTGTCCGACATTTTTCAGAAAATACTTACAATTTCAATTTCTTGTTTGAGTTCCTCTAAGTCTTTTTTACCCTTCTTTTTCTTCTTTGGGGATTTTTGCTGACTTGGTGCATCTGGAGTTACAGCTACACGGTAGCTATCAGCACGATCCTATCAAGGTAAAAATAACAGAATTGAGAAAAGCTGCTGGTAAAGTTTTAGAAACTTAGAAGAAAAAAAGGCTTTTTAATTTTATATAAATTCTTATATTGTGAATAGATTCTATTATCCTATCAAAAGTACTCAATTGTTATTTATCTGACGAGATCGTTTATTCAAAATTGATAATTACATGTAATACAAAATATTCCATTCTAATACATTGCATCACATCGCATTCCATTCCATACCAATTCAATCTTCTCAATCTTTCAACAGTCATTTGAAATAAAATGTTTCTCAAGAAAGAGTGTAATGGAATGTAGTGTACAGTAACATGTCCATGGGAGTAGAGGACAACAAAGTTTAATATATCACAATAACCTAAAAACCGAGCAATTCATTTAATCTCGACATCTAACACAAAATCAAAAAAGCCAAGCTAAACAATTTAAACGCATTATTCACCTTTCCAAATCAATGAAATCAGTGCGCATTGTAGACTGACATGATAAATCAATCATTACTTGAATTCTATGAAACTGCGTGTGGATAGAACAATTGGAGTAGAAATTGAGCATAAAAATAACCTTAGATTATAAGATGAAATCATGATTAATACCAATCTATATTTATGTTGAAAGATTTCAAATATCAATTATATATTGACATGGGGGCAAGCTCTAATCTGATTATCAGTATAATGCAAAAAAAAAAATACAAGTTTTTCTTTTCAAGACGTAATTATTGAAATGGAAAGATTAAATAACCTCTACTATGCAGGTTGTCATTAGCAGACAGCAGTCATTGCTGTCAATCTACACAAAAATATGCAGTAGAAAAATAAAGCTGAATCAACCAGATTAGTAACAATACTGTGAAATCTGTATTAGAAATCGCAACCCTAATAGAACCAACCCGTATCCATTCTTTTAGAAAAAATGAGAACCAAAATTTCACCATTTCTTATATTTGTAGATGTTCTAATAGAAGCCTCATGCTTTCTTTTGCATTGTCAGGGATTTTCAGAGTCGGTTGCTGGCCATATGGCCTGCTACAAGCCCAAATTGGCCGTTTACTCTGTCCCCTGACCACCTACGCCGGTCTCTCTGCAGCAGTTCGCACTGCCGAGAGCCTTATTTTTTTTGGGCCTGTTACAGGATGATGGCCTGCTATTAAATGCATTTGTGAAACCCCTGACTGTACTGTTTTAATAGGAACCATGGTTTCTAATACAGATTTTCAGTACTAATGTATTTTTTGCGATGTTATATGCAAATATTATTTAAATTTAGATCATCTCATTGCCTTCAAGCAGCTCATTCATACAATAAAGAATTAGTATTATTATTATTATTATTACTACATGCTCTGCACGCACAATCCAGCTTTTTGTCAAAAAAAAATTACCATTGCCCAGGGTGTACTGTTAAATTAATACTATTGGGAGCATCTAGCCATCCCCTAGAATTCTTTGAATTTTTGACAGACAGAGCAACAAAAGAGGAGCTCTAGGTCAGTCATCAATGAATGGTTGAAGAAGGAGTTGTATGAAAGGCACATTGAACAGATTACCTGCTGATATCAACTAATTGATTTCAAACACCCACACAAAAACAGCCAGTACAACCCCATCACAGAAAAGTTGTTTTTATTTTAATGGCAACTTCCACGCATGTCAGTGTAGGTACTCTCTGCTATGTTAATTAGCTTGTGTGTTTTGATGTGAAGAAGGGAATTGTATCAACTAAGTGTTTCATCGTAAGGAAAATTTCCTGTATGAATGAATGATTGAGGTGGTGTGTGCGCTAGTCCTTTTATATCAGGGATTTTTTTAAACAAGGGAACAGGGGCACGGACGGGGCCCTCATACCATGGCCACGTGCCCCCTTACCCTGGGGAGCAGATCCTTTGGCAACCATAAAATTCTGAATGACCAGGGATCACATGTGGCCACAGTCTTCAACTGTGACCTGTCTGATAGTAATTTTGGCCCCAAGTAAGCCATAGAATGTTCTATTTTAACTTAGAATTATCAAAAACTCCACACCCTGGTGGCACCGCTGAATTGCAGTGCTCCCTCTTGCAGTTTTTTTCTAGAAAAACCCTTGTGTACCATATCCTTCCTCACATAATTTTATATCTGGGTTATAAACAGCAAGCCAAGGTATTTGGTAGCAGATATAAACAAACACACATTGATGCTGCAAAATCATTTTGATTATTATCTAACATTACAAATTTGCATTCTTTGATGACATATCTAGAGAGTTAGGTGGCCCGCGTGAACATTTCCACAGACTTGGGGGTGTTTATTCAGATAACAGACTACTACTGCACATGTCTGAGTGAATCATATTCACTGTCAATGCTCAAGTCTAACCAATTTATATAGAGGATATAGTCTCAAAATTGTCAACAGGATATCGTAGCACATCTCCAACAAAAGCACATGCAACAATGACAAATTTTTAAAACTAGCGCCGAAGGCGCATATTAGTTTTTATGTTTATATAAGAGATTGCATACTTACCTTTGGTTAATGAAATTTTAATTTCATAAACAAATGGGATAATTGCCAATTATCATATAATACTGGTTAAATAAAATCAAAATAACAGTGGATAGCTCCCGTAGGGGGCGTCCTTCCCCTGTCATCTGATTTGCATACTTCCAGATCTTTTTGACCACGATATTGATTTGTAGCTATTTATCTGGGGTGGTTTTGGGTGGGAAGGTAAGTATGCAATCTCTTATATAAACATAAAAACTAATATGCGCCTTCGGCGCTAGTTTTAAAAGTTTATTACAGAGTATTGCATACTAACCCCTTTGGTTAATGAAATTTTAATTTCATAAACAAATGGGACAGATTACCAGAGAATATCTCTTGGCAGATAAATACTACCCCACCTGATTATGGAATTGAAAAAATTCCATCCCCCCAACTGTATAACTCCCGCTAACTGAATAATTCTTGCAGTTGCGGAAAGTTACATGCCCTATTGTTTCGTTACAACTTGGCCTGTCACTAGGTAGCCTAACGAGTGTAGGCCCTGTGACTCGGCCGCTAGGTCTTTCAGGTAATAAGAGAGAAAAGTGTTGCTAGTTTTCCAGGACCCGGCTGCTAGCACCTGGGCTAAAGAAGCTCCGCTAGCAAATGCCAGTGTATTACCTATGCCTCTTAAGTCATGCATCTTGGCAGTGACTTTGCCTGCCTCTGTGCTCAAATACTTATCACTATAAGCGTGGTAAACCGTCTCTTTTACCCATCTCGCTAACGTGAATTTCGACGCCGCTGAGCTTTGTTTACCTTTTTGGTAACAAACGAACATCGACCTTTGACCCCTTCTGACCCCGGAAGTACGTTTCTTATAATAAGCTAGCGCACGTACCGGACAAAGAATTCTGTCTTGTTTTTCATTGGAAATATTGCTCAGTGCCGGGATAACGATCGGAGTCGCCGTCTCGTGCAGTTTCTGATTTTTTCCTCTGAATTTTACTGATGTCATTAAAATCGCTTTATCGGGATAAAACACCGTAAAATTGTCTTCAAATGACAGAGCGTGTATTTCGCTAACTCGCCTCCCTGAAGCGAGTGCTAGTAGAAAAACAGTCTTTTTCGTCCAGTCCTGTAGTGACGCCAATTCCTTCGGTTCGTATGGGAATTGTCGTAGCGCTTCAAGGACTACTGACAAGCTCCATGCAGGTGCTTTGTACCTCTCAATGGGGCCCGCCTGTGTAATAAAGCCCTTGAACAGATCGGAGATTGTCGGGTCATCCGAAATGTTTTTGTCTAGGCTTAGTTTGAGTACAGAGTTGATCGCCGATTTATAGTTTTCTACTGTCCCCGGTTTCAACTTTTTTTCGTTGATCAAATAAGAAAAAAACTCCGCTACTTGGGGCAAAGAGGGATAGAGTGGATGTATATCCCCTGCAAGACACCAATTACGAAATTTTTCCCTGTGGTATTGATACAATCCATTTGAGGAATCCCTAAGCCCGGCCGTCGTTGTTTGCGACACTTGGCTTGAAAACCCTTGCGCAATTCTAAATTGCTGGATAGTTTCCACACGTGAAGTTGGTACAGCTCCGGGTTGGTTGGTGTATAACCGCCGGGTTGTGTCAACGTGATTTCTTGTGGCAGGCTTCTCGGATGGTCCGTTAGCAGAGACAGCAGTAACGGAAACCAAGTCTGAGACGGCCAGTTCGGTGCCACTAGAATCATGTGCGAGTTCTCCGATTGTTCCAGTTTTTGTAACGTTCGGTGGATCAATGGAAATGGTGGGAATGCGTAACTGAACATTCCGCCCCACTCCATCTGAAGTGCGTCCCACGTCAGTGACTGTTTGTCCGGATAACGCGTCACAAAAACGGGACGTTTTTTGTTTTCCGGTGTTGCAAACAGATCTACCTGGGGTTCCCCCCACATGTCGAACACTAGGTTTACTGCCGTCTGTGACAGCTCCCATTCTGTGTCGTCGTAGGGTTTCCCCCGGGATAGCGAGTCCGCTACACCGTTTTGGACTCCCGGTATATGTTTGCACATCAGCTCGACTTTGTTTTGTGCACACCACTTTAGCACTGCTACAGCATGGTCGTTTAACGACTGTGATTTCGTTCCCCCTTCCTTGTTGAGGTAAGCTACTACAGTCTGATTGTCGGATCTTATTAACACGGCCCGGTTTTTTACCGCTTTTTTGAAGGATTGCAGGGAGAACTGCACCGCTAGCATTTCCAGTCGGTTTATGTGAAATTTCCTTTGTTTTTCGTTCCACTGACCGTGTGCAATCCCGTCCATGCAGTGCCCTCTCCAGCCCGTCATGGATGCGTCCGTCACCAACGTTACTGTCGGTTTCGCCTTGTCCATGGGAATCCCCGCCGTGAGGTTCTTGAGGTTGCCCCACCACGGAAGTGATTCCAGAAAGGCCGGTGTGAACAGTACCGGTTTTTCGTATTTTATCCCGTCCTTTGATAGTCGCATTTTTAACTGTGCGTCTAACACTAGGCGTTGGATCGGTCTGGACTGTAGCGCCGCTCTCGGTACTAAGCCCCTCATCAAAGTTAACATCCCCACTAGTCGCATTACCTGGCGTAGTGTGGCTTGTTTTTGTTTTAGAAATGATTGTATCATTTTTTGTACATTGTCGATTCTGTGCTGGGCTGGTCGGATCATGCCTTTCTCCGCATCCAGTTCCATGCCCAGAAAGACTATTTTCTGCGTCGGTATTAATTCTGATTTTTCCATATTTATCAGAAAACCTAGCTTTAACAGTAGACTGACAGTCCGCTCGGTTGATTGACAAATCAGGTTCCGATTTTGACTTTTTATCAGCCAGTCGTCTAAGTAGGGGTTGACGTCTGCTGCGTTCTTGTGCAGTAACGCCACCACTGTGCGTAGAACTTTTGTAAACAGAAGTGGGGCTGACGTCAGGCCGAAAGGTAGGACGGTGTACTGATACGTTACACCGTTCACCACGAATCGTAACAAGCGCCTGCTTTCTGTGTGTATTGGTATGTGCAGGTAAGCGTCGGTCAAGTCGAGGGACGTCATCCAGTCCCCTTTTTGAATTGACGCTCTCACTAGTGCCGGAGTTAACATTTTGAACGTTTCTTTCTTCACAAATTTGTTCAACTCCTTTAAATCCAGCACCAGCCTGTACCCACCGTTGGATTTCTTGACGGGAAATAACCTCGAGATGAAAGAATTTTTCGGGTTTTGTACCGGCTGAATTACCTTTTTTTCGAGTAGTATTTCCACGCTTTCTTTCAGTATTGTTGACTGAGTAGAGCCCGGTTTCCCCGAAATACATGTTCTTTTTTTGCATTTCGGTTCTTTTATCAACGGTATTCGATACCCGTGTGTTATTATCGATATCACATACGGATCGTTTATAGTTTCTTTCCACCGGGGAATACATTTCTGCAGACGCAGTGCCACCGGCGTCGAGGGACTCACCAACCCTCGGTCGCTTGTGGCGGTATACATTGACATCGCCGATTTCTCCATTTCCCCCTGGAGTGAATGCGGCGTTATATCCCCGTTTAACGTCCTTCCCCCCCTTTTTTTCCAACCTGGAGGGGAGTAGGGACTCTGCCTTACGGGTTTCTGTTTTTTCACCGGTCGATGCGTCATTCTCCCTAGGTCCACGCATTCGGCCGGTTGTTTGTTTATACGATCGCCCACCGACCTGAGGTGCGGCCGACCGTGTTTTTGTTGTGCACGATTGAGTTCCCGCCATCCTGGGCACTGAACAAAATCGCTTAATGCACGATGTTTTGCACGACTTGGTTCCCGCCGACCTGGGCACTGAACCGAATCGTTTAATGCAAGTGGTATATGTGTAAGGGGATCTGTGGTTTGATTTGTTTGACAAAAATACTCGGAGACTTGAGTAATATTTGACATGTTTAATCGCACCTTGTTTTGATACATTACCATATTTGCTGACGTATAGTCAGGAAGACTTTTTAGTGTTACCAGTCTGTTTCGAGAATTGTTTATTCTGTCGCTGCTGGTTTTCACTTTTTCCTTTTGCCTGATTCGGGTTTGCCTTTGCGTTTCCCTTGGGCTGACCCGTAGTAGCTTGGTTAACTGGCTTCGCCTTGGTCGCGATGCTCTGTTTGTTATTAGCGGCTTGCTTGGCTTTAAAGGCGCCTTCGATCATCACACGGTTAACTTTTGCCGCTGCTTTCTCATTCAACTTAGAATTCACAGCGCTGAGTTTTCCGTCGAATAATTTGGTCCCTCTGAAATCGATCGTCGCCAATTCGTTCTTGATTTCAGCGTTAGCGGCTGTCTTTAGCATAGCGGACCAAACTGCTGCACGGCGAGAGTGTTGAATAGTCGCTCGTAACTGGAGGTGACTCTGTATTATGTCAGCGTCGACGACGTTAGTCGCGACCAACAGCGGCTCTAATGTGCTAAACAGTTCATCCTTGGTGATGTTGCCCGTTTTGAATTTCGCTAACTGAATTTGTGTAGTAGTAGTGAAAAATTCTCTATGGCTTAATGCAAGAGAAGTGTCCCAAACGTTGTTTTCCAATCTACATAGCGTTGACTGGGACAGGCAATACGGGATGTAAACTTGTGGTTTGCCGAGTGGATGTTTCGTTATACTTCCTTCGGCGACCATTTCCCGGACGCATGGCTCCAGTTCTGGTGGTTGTACGCCGAGAGGTCGTTCGTGCAGGCTGGCGTCGGTACCGACCGGTGTTTTCCACTCATCAGCGGGCGGTATGACTTTTTGGTAGCGTCTGCTCCAATCGTCCCGGTTAGTCCCCAAGAAGTCGTCCTTGGTGGCTGTAGCGGTTTTCTCGGTAACTTCACGATCCCATTTGCCTCCTCCGATCACGCGTTGTGTTATAGCAGCGCCCTGTGTCAGTCGGGGAGACCATGGTAGCATTGCTGAAGTCGTAAAAGTGTCCTTTTTCGGCAGTGTAGACAAACCGATCGAGAAACGTGGGGCGTCCGCCATCGGTGGAATCGGTAGAGGTAAGATTTTCTTGACCATAACCGCACCTTTCGTGATAGCATCGGAGCGGATTTTGAATTCGGGGTCCTCCTTGTCGGTACCACTCGCTGTTGTGGTTTTCGACGAGCCGGCCTCCCCCGCGTTGCTTGTAGCATCTTCAGTAGAAAAAATCACGCCTGCCTCAGCCAGTGCGTCTTCAACATTTTCTCGCACCACTGTTGTGTAGGATTTTTTCTTTTCCGCCTGGAGAGCGCTGACTCCATGCTTTTGGTGGTACCTCTTCGTCTACTGGGTTTTCCAAAACTTTAATTTTTCTGGTCAGTAGATCCACCTTGTTCTGTAAATGAGCTATAACACTTTGCTCATTGTCAGTCTCCTTTGGACGTTTTTGGCTGGGTTCGTCTGCCAATAGTTCGTCCTCAGCGTTGGTTGGTACCGATGAAACCGAAGACTCCTCCAAATGACGTTTTTTGGATTTCTTCTTTCCTGATTTTCCCGTTGACTTGCGTAGGCGGGAATCTCAGTTCCAAGTTTCTATCGGCCAGGCGAGGCAAACACCGCAGTTGATGTGCCCATTACATTTTCTGCCACATGGAATGCAAATACGGTGATCATCGTAAGTGAGCATCGATATATGGCACTCTTCACACTTTCGTCCGAAAGTGTTTGAATCCGAAGTGCTGGGATGAACGGTGTTCAACTCTCCGGTATCCATATTTTCCGCCATCTTGAAACTGAAGGCGGGCTTTTGAGTTTCGTTACTAAAACTACAATTTTTTACTCAAGGTGACTAAGTACGAAGTTCTTGATGTCCACAAGAGCTTCCTGACACACTAATAGTTCGGTGGCTGTGTTGATGGGTGGTAACAATGTATTTCCACCGCAAAAACAATGATATTTTGGCAAGCCCAAATTTCAACCGTGAATCAATCTCGTGGTTAAAAATGGAAGTATGCAAATCAGATGACAGGGGAAGGACGCCCCCTACGGGAGCTATCCACTGTTATTTTGATTTTATTTAACCAGTATTATATGATAATTGGCAATTATCCCATTTGTTTATGAAATTAAAATTTCATTAACCAAAGGGGTTAGTATGCAATACTCTGTAATAAACTGGATTAATAAAATACAACAGACACCACTGAAATTTATATAGGAATGTGGGCTACTAATAGAGCAAATACAGTACAGGATTAGACACTGCTTAGTTCGTTATTAACATACCCAATGGAACAACACCTGCCTGTATGCACGTACACTGTGACAGTCATACAAAATAGAATCTGATACAAACGCACTTGATTTTACTTTCATTGAATTTAAATTATTCACTTGATTTTAATATTTGAAGAATTCAAGCGAGTTAAATCCATGTCAACATTTACAATTATAATAGACCTTATTTCACCGGCGAATTAATTTAATTGACGGTCAAAATGCTTCAAATAGTTTAATAAATGTAATGAAAATTAGTCATTTTACATAACTGATAATTTACATTGAAAGACGAAATAAAAAATGACATTACTGAAATTTTTACGAATGAATAAATAATGTTGAGATAATGAATAATAAACTTGTTCGATTTCCCTCAAGTACCCCCCCCCCCTTATGGGAGTGAATTGACCAATGTTTATCTCTTGCACGTGGGAGTACAATTACGACAGTCTATATGCGGAGCAGTAAATGAGATCAAACGTCAGTTTACCGTTACACAACTACGATAAACATTTATTAATGATGTTTAATCAGAAGCTCAGAGTGACCTCATTGATCAATTTAGACCTACAAGATTCAATAGTGATAATCTATTCTATTTTTAACAGTTCTATTATATAGCTACACAGAGTCTTGCATCTTGTCAATGATTTATAAGAGTTCTGCCTTCCCTGCAGGCCACGGTTGTACAGTTCACATTTCAATATGTGGATTAATAAATGCATATCCTAGGATGTGGTAGGAGCTTCAACTTTGGTTTTCAGAGAACACCCAGTTTAAATTTTAAAAGTGTTTATAAAATGCCTGACTGATTGAAATTGGAGGAAATACAGATGGGTATCAGTGCATTCTGGTGGGGCATCTTGGCAATTGCCTCCATGGCTTCTGGATTTTAAGTCCGGACTAATGTTTATTACCATCTACTGATGCCAATGTTATAAAGGACGCATTCAGAAAGTCAATAACCCTAACCTTAATGACGCCGAGTAGCATCACATACAAAATATCTATACAACACTACATCGAATGAATATACTGAAACGAATGTCTGAACTGGACCTACTTTCACCTAGTGATGAATAAAAACTGAAATCACTTGAAATCAATTGATTCAATTTCACAAAAACAGCATTAGATTTAGACGTCAAGTAGAGGCAGCAAACTATTACTGTAAACCACTTCATTTTCAAAAATTTTACGAATGTGAAAATTATACTTCGTACAGTGAACAATTCTCCTGAATGCCATAAATTTATGAAAACACAACAATTTTGTTAGTGAATATTACAAGTTTTACAGTATTTACAATTAAAAACATCTCCAATACAAGTGAATGAGATCTCTGTCTAATTAGAAAGGATTTTAAAGACAGCAAATGGAAACATAGCCACAAGGTCGCACGAGCTGCACCTTCAGTGGTGCTTCAAACCTAATACACGCCTACCAGAACGATGTAGTTTTTCACTTCCCATAACGATTTTTTGATGGTACCAATCAAATTGCAGAAAAGTCAGATAGTGACAGCCGACAAAGAGCAACTTAATGTCAGATAAGGTGCTGGTAAATTTCCACCCAATGTTTATCATCTTGTTGAAAACAGTCTGATATTTGCTGATTAAAAGTGTTACCATGACCACAAAAATGAATATTCATTGAACTCATTGATGTGGCTGAAGTAGGTCTGATGCTATTCGACAGGCATGGCCACCACTCATGCCTACATGTCAGGCTTATGAAAACAGGTCATTTGTGCATTGTATTATCTTCTCATCAAGCAAATATGATGGGGTCTAGTTATTACAGTCGAACCTGTGTTAGTGACCACTTAATTCCACATCTTAGTCGCTAAAGCATGGGGGAACCTATCAAAGCCTTAATAAGAATAACACTTGCACTTTTTAATTATTTTTAATAACCTGTAGCAAGTTGATACCTGACAAAACACTTGTTAGAACAGCAATCAATTCTTGGATTATATGCAAATGTCTACTACCTTTACCCACAATGCAATGCATTAAACAGTGACATTCAAAATGTGCATACGTTCGTATTTGAGGTACAGTCAAACCTGTGTTAACGACCACCTGTGCAGAGCGGCCACCTGCTCATAGCGACCACCTCAGTACAGTCCCTTCACAATTTACACGTTAAAGACACTGGATAGAGCGACCACCTGTCCAACGCGACCAGCGACCACCCTATTGTAGACCTATTCACACTTTAACCTTTGTATAACGACCACCAACATGTCCATCAGACGGTCTCAGCAAAAAGACAATAGCTACTTGCGAATCGCTAACAGGAAAGTGGCCATATGTTACGTTCAGATTACCGAGTACGCAATCTGTAGACAGGGGTGACAATCGCAACTTGGATTGTGAAGTTGCGAAAAAGTAAAAAAAAAAACAAAAAAAACAGTTGAATATCATCTGAATGTAACGTCTGGAGACTGGAAAGATTTTAACAACAAATTAAAACAGTTTCATTCAAAGTTGGAAATGAAAAACTAGCTTGTTTCCGATCGGTACTACCCCGGTATACTATCGATCCCCAGCCGGCCAGCGGCACTTCTGTGGACTGTCTCGCACATGAAGAGCACATTCCTCCCGTCCCGAAAACAAGAAAATTGAACCAGTTTAATTAAATGAGAGATGTTTTATTTACCCTTTCGACATGAAATACCCGAACAAAATAATAAAACATTCGCTATTTCGTTCTCATCGCGGGATTGCAAAATCCGACCTATTTTGGCCGCCATGTTGTTTGTTGTTGATCGTTATAAATTATGCTAATGAAGCTAGCGCATGGGCAAAACTGAGGGGTCATCTCGGGGTTATTCTCAACGAAAAATGATTTCTATTTTGATCCTCTTTTTTTATAAACGGTAATATCAATAATTCGAGAAAAAATCATTTCGTTTGGGCAGTTTTGATGCGTCGATGCTTGCAACAAATAACTGTAAAATTGCGTGTACGATCATCGTGTTTCATTTCCGGTTCGTTTGACTTTCTGATTCAACGCCGAGAGTTGGAGCAATCGTTACGAGTTTGGTAAATTTTGTTTATTACCAATGCTTCTTCATTTTTAATGCTTGTTTGTTTGTTTTTTCAAACACGACAACTTTGCCTGTGCATTTTGTCACAGTGTACAATCGACAATACTAACGATGGGACTGATTACCGCCTGTGATGGGCTGGGGAATAAGACTGCATGGCGAGAGTGTGAAAGTCCGAGCTGAAACACCAATGCGGCCGATCGTTAACAATCGTTCTTATGCATTAAATACACCAATGAATCCATGGGCAGAATCACTTGGTTTCAGTGAATTTACATGATATAATTTGTAGTAAAAAAGTAAAGCTGTGTAATTATCCAGATGAAAATGAGTGACTTATTAAAAAGACCAATTCATTGTAGGTTTGTTTTGCTGATGATCTCCCTTAAAATTTCCACCCTAATTAATATTCATGATTACATGAATAAATTAGGCCACCTCCATATAAAGACCACCTGTCTATAAAGGACAGTTTGGCTCAGTCCACTGACTGTCCTTTATAGACAGGTTTGACTGTACTAAGAATTGACACAGCATGTCAGTACACTGATGTCCAATTAATCTTATTAGACATAAAGTCCCATCAGCAAATACTTTACGGCATGGCATACTGCATAACCCAGTGCATTTCAACACTGGTTATTACTAAGTACATACATGTCTCCGCAGAGGAAACAAATTCTCGGCTTTGATCAGAAACAATCTATAGTTTAATCACATGACCTGCATTCGTTTACAGATGCCTCGATAACCACTGTAAATTCAACAATATAGAATCAGATGGCTGCATGATAACCCACCCCCATTTTTCTTACTACAAATTATTTATCTGTGAACCAGACAACAGCTGTGGTCATAACACATAAGTAGGCCTTGCCTTTTTTAAAAGTCTGATTATTGAAAATAATGTAAAAGGGTTAATTATTCACTGGATTTTAATTTTGCTCATTTCGCTGACTGGAAATTGCACTAAATTAAAACCCAGTGAATATGTAAAATTGAGCATAGAACACATTATCTTAATGATAAAAATGTGAATTTAAAACCTACTGAATATGCCTGTAATGGCAAATCAGTGAAATTTAAACCCAGTGAAAATTTTAGTCATTTTACAGTAGCTCTATTAAAACATTGAGGCAAGTTATGAGAGTGATTTTACTGTATTCAGAAATCATTTTTCGTCTAAATTATATGCAACTGTGAAAAATACAAAATGTATCTGCGAATATTTCACTGTTGTATCATGACAAGGCTTAGTGACAGTCATGATATTTTGTCATTGTACGCTCAATTAAAATATCTCTGAAACAAACAAACTCAACTTTGAAGTAATACTAAGCAACCAAAATCATGCATGTTGCACATGTAGGGGTTATCTTGTCACACTGTTCAGGAGGGTCTCAACTATCTCCAAAGCTCAGCTTTCTGAGAGCTTTCGTTTTCACTGTGATGGTTCACCGTTGCCAGGCAGTGAAAATGCCCGGATGTCTACCCTGAATATATGCATTTTACTGTTAAATTTAACACATTTTTTTTGTTTAAATGCGCTTCCATTGGAGATGTGCTTTTAAAAGCATGAATTAAATTATTAGAAGACAAGATTCTTCATTTTAACAAGAACAATTTTGCTTAAAAGTATGGCAATGGCTTTTTGATTCTAGTGGTAAAGTGCAATCCAAAACGAAACACCTTTTCCAGTCCCTTGTCTATGAAATGACTTATATAAATGACCTTTAAAAATAACCCAAGCTGGAAAATTATATTTGTTTCTTAGTAGAAAATACATCACTGCAAAAAAAATTTAGAAAAAAAAATACACTAACTTTTTTTCTTAGAAAGCCAAAATCTAAAAAATCTATACAATACTACATCAGGTGAACATACTAAAACATATGTCTGAACTGGACCTACTTTTACCTTAATTTTACTGCATAGTGATGAATGAAAAAATGAAATCACTCAAAGTGAAGTGATTCAAATTTCACAAAGTCTCCAGGAAGCCCCTTTGTCAAGGCAATGACTTAGTATGTGTAGTCTACGTTTTAAAGCATAGCAATGTTTTCACAAATATCCAGATTTCAGACAATGGTTAATAATTTTTATTGCAAATTAAATTAGAAATGTCTCGTAATTTGAAAGTGGTGCACCATTAAATCCTCTAATTTATAACCTAAAACAGGCTTGTATCTTCCCATTATTTCAATAACTACTTATAAGAGTATCAATTCAACAATGCATGCATGCATTTTCAAATTGCCTTAACCCTTTGCGCCCCAATGCGGCCATATACGGCCGCTTATTTCTGACCAAAGATAACCCAATTCGGCCGTAAAAGGCCACCCGTTAATGCACTGTCAAAATCCCAATGCGGCCGTAAACGGCCGGTATTTCATAGATTGAAACAGAAGTTGATTCTGATCTCCCCTGATCTTTGCATGAACAAATACATTGTTGATGAAAATAATTCGAAATACAGGTACGTCCAGACTGAAAGTTATATACGAATTGTCCTCGTACTTTTCTTGTACAACGGGTTTTTCGGATGGTGTCTGTGAAGAGCTGTGAAAATTTGCATAAATAAACAAACACAGCGGCATGTTTGGTGAAAGTTCATTTATTCTACCGCAGTTTTTATCCAAAATAAACGCATAATACATATAAAATTTATATTCATCTGAACTGAAAACATTATTTAAATAAATTACCTATATAAAATGTTGTTTTTCCTTGTTGGCGAGTTTTTAATGTCGAAAAATCAGACTGTCATCGCAATCAGTCTTGCGTGCCAGCAGAGGTCAACACGTGAAAATTGCCGTAGTTGCTGGTTCTGTAAAAAAGGCAATCCCAGTTTCGTTGCCATTTTTCACTGCAAGTCCTTATTTCCACTGGATATCCATGTATTTTTTTCATTCACAGTGTTCAAATATCGCTTTAAAATGGGGGTTTTAAACGGGAATATCCAATGACCTCTGTAGGCCAAACGACACTGTCATCAATTACCGTTGGTTTGAATATTTAAACACGATCACTGTGTTGTTGCCCCGGTAATTCCCGCCCTAATGTTCCATATGTATATTCCTAATAAAGAATCCTGCCAAATAAGGAATACTTCTTCCGAATATATGAATAAATTACACACTAATTTGACTGTGGCGGGAATATGCAAGGTTTTTCAGTGGTTGTCAGACACGATCATTCAGTTGACCTCCACTGCGTATTTGCATTTGTTTGTAAACACAGCTGACTTGTAATCGAACGAATTAAATTTCTGTCGAGTATTTTTGGATTTTTTATGCAATTATTCACAACTATTTGTGTGATACGTTTTAAGTTTTAACTCAGTGATGAATTTCCAAACTGTGAGCGAACAGCAGACTGCGGGCCCCAGTACCGGGATGCCACAACAACCGACTCGGAGCTGTCATCGCAAACTGATCGTGACGCAATTCTGAGATTTTTCGATGAGTCTGATTCAGACACTGAATTTGAAGGCTTTACAGTGGAAGAAATAGACGAAGGGAGATTGAGATGTGAATTGCTATGCCAAAATACCAACTGTGGCAGTGACATCGATCCTAATGAACTGTTAGACTTGCTGAATGCCGATGCCGACAGTGACTCGGACTCTGATGCCGATGACATCGCCGATACACCAAACATCTGGTCAAATGAAAGGACCGACGTGAACATTCCAGCACATGACGATCAGTTTTCAGGACCAAGACATGGTGTTGGTTTCGAAGGGGAACCACTGGATTTTTTTAAATTATATTTTACGGACGATTTTTTGGATTTGTTGGTCGGGGAAACAAGTAAATACGCTAGACATAGACTGGAAGTTACCGGGCACGTAGACCGGCATTGGTTTGAAACGGACAGAGATGAAATGAGTGCCTATTTCGGTGTTATCATAAATTGCTTGTACCTGGTATGATAAACGTGAAGTTCGAATGCTGACAACAAATTGTTCACCAGGTGGGAGAGATGTCACCAGGGGTGGGAAAACATTTTTTTTACTCCTTTTTCTGTTTTGCAATATAATCAGTACATGGGTGGTGTGGATCTGAGTGGCCAGTTGGCATCTTACTATTTCATTAGTAAAAAGTATATGAAATATTGGAAGTATCTTTTTTTCTTCTTTATCCAACGAATGATTGTTAATTCTTTTATTTTATATTCAATTGCTCACTCCCCTAATCCAAGAAGAAGGTATAGGCAACTAGATTTTCGTCTTGATTTATCAAGTCAGCTCATTGCTGGGTACTGTAATCGTAAAAAACGTGGGCCACAACCACAGTCACTTGGTGTTGAAAACAGCTTGAGTTACGCCAACCTCCCTACTCATAAGTGTGAAATGATGCAACCAAATTCCAAGCGAAAGAAACGTTCTTGTAAATATTGTTCTAGAATTGGTAAGAAAACTCCTAAGGGTTATTCTGTGGAGGCTTCATTTGGGTGCAAGTTTTGTAATGTATTTCTGTGTAAAAATGACTGCTTTATCAGGTACCATGCCTGTATGCTACAGCATTGAGTAATATTTTTTATAATAAATTAGAAACCAAGTGAATTGTAAATAAAATGTGTTTTTTTTTTAAATGAAATGAAACTACAGTGTCCTAGTCTTCTTTTCCCTGTGTACATGTCAACCTACCTGGCTCACACTGAATTGGTAAAGAAGTTTTGGGTAATGGGAGTACAAATATGCAAATTAGTAATGGGCCCTGCAACATTGTTGCAACAAAGTATCTATGGTGTGCAAAGGGTTAATTTTTGTTGGGGATGGGCTCGAATGATCATTTACTTCCATTCAATATTGCTTTAGTTACATTTATTGCGTGTTACGCGACTATTCGCTTATGCGTCCATGTTGGCGCCAGAGCGTTGTTACATTGTTTACAAGTCATTGTCAATGACACGTCCCCGTTCCGTTCATATTTGAGTGACATATACATTCAAAGCAGATCATGACCGAAATGCACCTGCATATGTACAACACATTGTGCTAAATCTGAACAAAATCCATCCATGCATGACTGAGATCCGGTTCTGGAATTGTGAAAATATGTGATTTTGATGCATTTTCGGCCTTAAAATGGCCATCATTCCGCTATTGTTAAGCAGATCATGAAACAAATGCACATATCTATTTGTGACATGATGTACCATGTGTGTGTGAAGTTTGAACTTGATCAATCCAGATATGTCTTGGATACGGATCCAGAACTGAATTCTTTAACAAAATGGCCGCCAGTCGGCCATTTCGAACTTGATCCGAAAAAAAAAAAGACGTGCATCAAGGTCCTATTATGTTTAATGTATGTACCAAATTTGAACAAAATCCATCCATGCATAACTGAGATACGGGTCCGGAATGGTGAAAATGTGCGATTTCAATGCATTTTCGGCCTTAAAGCGGCCCCCATTTGGCTATCGTTAATGAGATCATGAAACAAATGCACATACATATTTGTGACATGATGTACCTTGTGTGTGTGAAGTTTGAACTTGATCAATCCAGACATGTCTCGGATACGGATCCAGAACTGAATTTTTTAAAACAAAATGGCCGCCAGTCGGCTATTTCGAACTTGATCCGAAAAAAAAATGACGTGCATCAAGGTCCTATTATGTTTAATGTATGTACCAAATTTGAATGAAATCCGTCCATGCATAACTGAGATCCGGGTCCGGAATGGTGAAAATGTGCGATTTCAATGCATTTTCGGCCTTAAAGCGGCCGCCATTTGGCTATCGTTAATGAGATCATGAAACAAATGCACATACATATTTGTGACATGATGTACCTTGTGTGTGTGAAGTTTGAACTCGATCAATCCAAGCATGTCTCAGATACGGATCCAGAACTGAATTCTTTAAAACAAAATGGCCGCCAGTCGGCCATTTCGAGCCCGATCCAAAAAAAAAATGACGTGCATCAAGGTCCTATTATGTTTAATGTATGTACCAAATTTGAACAAAATCCGTCCATGCATAACTGAGATCCGGGTCCGGAATGGTGAAAATGTGCGATTTTGATGCATTTTCGGCCTTAAAATGGCCGCTATTCGGCTATCGTTAATGAGATCATGAAACAAATGCACATACATATTTGTGACATGATGTACCTTGTGTGTGTGAAGTTTGAACTTGATCAATCCAGACATGTCTCGGATACGGATCCAGAACTGAATTCTTTAAAACAAAATGGCCGCCAGTCGGCTATTTCGAACTTGATCCGGAAAAAAAATGACGTGCATCAAGGTCCTATTATGTTTAATGTATGTACCAAATTTGAACAAAATCCGTCCATGCATAACTGAGATCCGGGTCCGGAATGGTGAAAATGTGCGATTTTGATGCATTTTCGGCCTTAAAATGGCCGCTATTCGGCTATCGTTAATGAGATCATGAAACAAATGCACATACATATTTGTGACATGATGTACCTTGTGTGTGTGAAGTTTGAACTCAATCAATCCAAGCATGTCTCAGATACGGATCCAGAACTGAATTCTTTAAAACAAAATGGCCGCCAGTCGGCCATTTCGAGCCCGATCCAAAAAAAAAAATGACGTGCATCAAGGTCCTATTATGTTTAATGTATGTACCAAATTTGAACAAAATCCGTCCATGCATAACTGAGATCCGGGTCCGGAATGGTGAAAATGTGCGATTTTGATGCATTTTCGGCCTTAAAATGGCCGCTATTCGGCTATCGTTAATGAGATCATGAAACAAATGCACATACATATTTGTGACATGATGTACCTTGTGTGTGTGAAGTTTGAACTTGATCAATCCAGACATGTCTCGGATACGGATCCAGAACTGAATTCTTTAAAACAAAATGGCCGCCAGTCGGCCATTTCGAACTTGATCCGAAAAAAAAAATGACGTGCATCAAGGTCCTATTATGTTTAATGTATGTACCAAATTTGAATGAAATCTGTCCATGCATAACTGAGATCCGGGTCCGGAATGGTGAAAATGTGCGATTTCAATGCATTTTCGGCCTTAAAGCGGCCGCTATTTGGCTATCGTTAATGAGATCATGAAACAAATGCACATACATATTTGTGACATGATGTACCTTGTGTGTGTGAAGTTTGAACTCGATCAATCCAAGCATGTCTCAGATACGGATCCAGAACTGAATTCTTTAAAACAAAATGGCCGCCAGTCGGCCATTTCGAACCCGATCCAAAAAAAAAAATGACGTGCATCAAGGTCCTATTATGTTTAATGTATGTACCAAATTTGAACAAAATCCGTCCATGCATAACTGAGATCCGGGTCCGGAATGGTGAAAATGTGCGATTTTGATGCATTTTCGGCCTTAAAATGGCCGCTATTCGGCTATCGTTAATCGGATCATGAAAAATATGCATGTGCATATGTCCCATATAATGTGCGATGTATGAGTGAAGTTTGAACTTAATCGGTCCATGCATGTTCGAGATACAGGTGATCACGGACGCACGGACGCACGGACGGACGGACGCACACAGGGCAAAACATAAGTCCCCGTTTTCGGACTGCGTCCGAACGGGGACTAAAAATGTCTAGTTGGTCGCGTGCCGGTCGCGTGCGGCACTTTTTTTTTCTGTCTCATCATAGTAAGCAGTGTATTTTGACGTGTACGTTTTACCGCTGAATAAAGATCCATTGACAATAGATCTGCTTCCTATCTATTTCGGGAAACCATCAAGTGTTTTGTGGGACACACTCAAGCTTATATATTTTCTCAACCACAATTTTGTTAAATAAAATCTCTGAATAATTACTGCAACTGTTTTGTTGGAAATGTCTTCTTAGTTGAGAGAATTTAGGCTTTAAAAAGGAAAGTACAGACATCCCATGAAATGCTGATTAGTCAGAATAACATTCCTTATTAATCCTTAGGGCCAAAATTACTATCAGACATGTGATCTCTGGTCAATCAGAATTTTATGGTTGCCAGATGATCTGCTCCCCCAGGGTAAGTGGGCGCATTGCCATGGCAAGAGGGCGCTGCGCTCCTGTCCCCTTGTTTAAAATAATCCCTGTATTACGTACTGAATTGTTAAAATACTACTTATTTTAACGATAGAAACAAATAATATATGTAAGTGCATGCATTACTAAATGGACTGGTTGCTCTCTGAATGTTTTTTAGTGTCAGTACATACGATAATTGAAAATAGAAAATACAAAATAGCAATTATTTTCTATATAAACAATGTAATTTTTACTAAACCATTTTGATATTTTTAGTAAATTTTTTGAAAAATTCTCAATTTACTATTGACAGAGAGAGCATAGATAGAGCAACCAGGGTATACTAGTGGATTATAACTCATCCTTGGTTAAAAAGCTGACATTCAATTGTGATCAGTTTCAAGACTAACGAGAAGAGACGCTGTGGAAAATCAATATGAATGGAAAGACTTTCCCCAGGTGCCAACAAGACCCTATAACCTTATCCTGAAGAAAGAAATTCAGAAATACTGGAAATTGATTTTGAATCAATATTGCTGTGGTTAGCCCCGCTTTCCTGTACATGTTTCACTATCACGAAATGTAGTAAAATCGTGGCTTTAATTCATGGTTGTCTAGGGAGTGATATAATATGATTTTTTTAATTTTTACTGAAACTTGTTTATTTCTATGTTCTTGTCCCAGGTTTTAAAATCCAATCTAGGTTAGATGTACAAACAAAGACAAATTCAAATCTGTACTGTAAACCTATTGAATTTTGCAAAAGAAAATTTTGTGAATCTGTGAAAGTTATCCACCATTCCAAATACCATGGTTACTTAAAGGGCAGTGGTTGTCGTACTGGGCATGTGCGACATTTGTGTTGATAAACATAGAACTTTGTAGTAGTGAAAAATTCTCTGGGGGTTCTACGACACAATGTCAGTGACTTTTGCAAAATTTGAAAAGATAATCATGTCCCATGGAACCACATGTGACTAAAATATTTTAATACTCAAAACCAAGAACAGAGAGAAGAGAGACTTTCTAATGCCTTGAGCTAAAACCTCTTAATTCTAAAAATAATATGAAGTGGAAATGTTTAAGCCACAAGATGAAGTACTGAGTGGAATGTATGACTAGTAGACTCGAACTATATACATAAAGACAATTCAAATCGTATACAAGGCAATCTGCAAAAGGATTGCTCAGCTCAATAAACCATTCGGAAAGTCATTCTATTATGCATATGAAGTGAAAGGACGTATAAGCAATATAAGCCCAAAGCATGTGGATTACACAAAAAATTATCATGAATTACTAAAATAATCCAAAACTATTATCTACGATTTGCTTCAGGGGAAGAGATTAATATTTTATGTATTTTTCATGCAATAATTGCTTGATAGGATCTACACTATGTTCTTTTGAGGTTTATGTCCCTTCTGTCAATAGTAAATTGAGTTTTCGCCAAATTTTCTAAAAAATCTCAAAACTATGATGTTATGATGTGCAAGGGGAAATTGCTCCCTTTGCAGTAGCTTTCTTTCAATCACATTTATTGTACTAAAAAAATCTGAAGAATGTAATTTTCCTGTTTACTCATTTAATGTTGCTGTGTTTACATGGAGGAGCAATATGAGCCTGATGCCTGAACACAGTGATAAATGAATAGGGGGAGCTATGCCATGAAAACCTCTACAAATTGGTCCGAGTTGCAAGTGATTATCAGCTTTCTGAATGTTGATTTAGGCGTACGATAGAAGTGAGTGATCGTCATATTATTGATAATCACTATATTAGAATTACACAACAACAACAACAACAACAACAACAACAACCCCAAAGTACCAGGATGTTCGACATTTAGGGGTAGTGCATTATGCATTTTGGAGGGAATTATGGCTCAAATGGAATGGACAACAATCACCATTAGTTCAGATGCCGGAAACAATACAGCGCACTGGTAATGATGTTAATATGTAAGTACTTTCCTAATGATGGACCAGGAATAGAAAGTAATTAGGCCATACAACGAGACATGACGTCAAAGAATGTTAGCATATCCACACGAGAACATGAAGAGGACAATTTGTTCAGTGCATATTTATCACAAATAATACGAAGAAGAGAATCCTCTTCTGATATTTATGATGCACAGGCAGGATGTTGAATGAATGAATGCAGGCATATCTAATTTTTATTTTATTTTTTTAAATCAAGGAAATTCACATTTTACATGAATATCATGTTGAACCCTGATAGAGCAAACAATCTGGATTGCGCAACACTCATCTATATTCAACTGCAAGCAAGGAAATTAGAAATCAAGAGACAAGAGAGACTTGTAGCAGTTAGTAGATAAGAGTTTAAAGTAGGAAAGACTGATAAGCCAAAACGAATCCAAATCGTTCAGATTACACTATCAGTGTGTAAAATGCCAGTTATCAAGCACCAATCGAGAGTGAAACGAAAATGAGGTTTTTCTAACAATCAGTATAAGGTTTAACAAAATACTACAGTATTTGCAAGTGTAATACTATACGCTTTAAACTTCATTAATGATGCCATTGAAAAAATTGATTCAGTATTAAAGTATGATCTTATTAACCTTCAAGGCTCTGAAAATAACAGGCAGGAGGTTGCCACTGATGAACACTGTTCAGTTAATAAATTTATCAAACGGTAATCATATTAGCTTGCTAGAATCCAGAAATAGGGCTTCATTGAAGTAAATCCAGTTAATGAATTGATTTAACACTAAATTTATTAACTCGCTAGGTCCTGAAAACAAGATGCTGGCATTGAAAACTGGCTAAAAGCTGACAATACAAGGCTGGCATTGAAAAATGTTATTATCCTTTTAGACATTTACATCACACCCAAGGTCACTGAACAACATGACGTAAGCATGTACACACAAGAGCTAGACACGAATGAAGCTTCACTCGCTAATAATGAACACAAAACAACTTCCCTTGTATATCAAATCTAAAAACACCATCAAACACAATCCTGGACAAATTTTACAGCTATCGTGACAAAGTTTTAATTTGCCGATCTGATTTTTGAAATAACAAAAGCCCTTTTACAAAAACATTCGATAGATTTCTAAGAAAAAAAACATGGGATTACAATCTACTTGGAAAGCCAGTAGAATGCAGTGAATGAAGCACAGCAGTGAATGAAGTGTTCCAATAGGCTACTGTAACATGTTCTGGCCAATAAAAATCATCAAAATATGACAATTTAGGTGGACTATGGCACCAAGCTACGCTTGGATTGGAATGTAGATTTTTTATTAAAATGTTTACTGCAACAAAATTGTAATTTGTAACTCATGAAATTTATAATCTTAAGCAGTATTCTGTCTGTGTGTAGAAATCTGTACAAATTCACCCCCCCCCCCAAACACACACACTTAATTAGCGCATGTATGCTTACGTAATTTCAACGTAGATTTATTTATGGTCAAAATCATAATATTTTAACGATTCAAGTACACAGCCAATGAGATTTTTGGTTCAAACATGCTTCTATATGAGATGTACTTGCGCAATTGTCAAATGTCTCGAAAGTCAATAAATTACTGTAAAACCATACATTTTCACTGGGATTTAATTTCACTATTAATTTTGATGTTTTGGGCAACTTCACCGGGTTATAATTTCACAAACTCAGCATAGAAACAACGAGATATATTGTTATTCTACATGTTCACGTGGATTTAATTTAGCTAATTCTATTTATCAGCGAAAATAGAGATCTTAATCAAAGAAAGCTTAGAAAGAACTCCCATGTGCTGAGAGTATTGGAGACACATTAAATATAATTCGAAATTACTTAGCTGAAAACTAATTATGCAAATCAGAAAATTAATATGACCAGATTTGAGTGTAAAACTAATGAGGTCTGCGCAATGTAACAGAAAATCTATGTCTCCAAGTTTAATTGAAATGTGATTAGAACCAAAAAATTATGAATTATTATGCTTATTAGGGAATTAATATGAACAGATTTTTACCCCAAACTAATTAGGTTTGTACATTGTCCTAGAGCATCTTTGTACTAAGTTTCATTGAAATGGAATAATTAGTACCGTGAAAACTCCAAAATTTCGACCCCTCTAAAAATTCGTCCGCCTATTTATTTGCCGGGTTTCGGTGTTTTATTTACCTACAAATTTTCGACTCCACTAAAAATTGCCGACTCATTCTTATTCGAAAATTGCGACCAGTTTTAGTTTTCCCCCAAACGAAAAAAACAACGATGTGAGCGTTCAAACGGGACCTTCCTCGAAGGCATGAATCCGGGTTTCTGATTGACTGAGAGATTTTTATTTTATTGGTAACGAAAATATATTCTAAATAAACAAAGTTTCAAATAAAAACGAACACAAAAATCTCGGCATGCTGCGTTTCTGAATTGTTGATTATTACTGTACTCAGTAGTGATTATAATAATGTACACAAAATAAATTTGTTGAATGGTTATGAAATACAAATAAAAGTCAACTTAGTTTCATCGTAAGCGAATGATTCCGGTCTCGTATAAACGTTTGATGCTGTAGGATATCCGCCATGTTCTCTTAGGTCAAATAGGTCAAATCGCTAATTAACCAATCAAGAAGCTGGATGATGCCAACGTGTTCAAATTACCATAGCTTATTTAAATATGTTAATGTTATTGAACGCAATGCGGAAGAGATTGATGTTGTAGTACGATATTTTGGCTTGGATTTTGATGCGAAAACGGCAGGATTTTTTTTAAATAAAAAATTTAGTTGTTTTTAAAAAATAAACTGGTCATCTGAAGAATAATGTAACATTGTTCACAGTGATAACAGCTCATTCTCGAAAGGAAGCTTACCCGCTCACGCTAGTCACGATAAAAATCATACACGTGTACTCTTGAATAGACAGACGTCAATGACTACGGTAAAACTTAGACTCTATTTTAGCCGGCAGGATTGATTGAAATGTCCGAAAAATGACGCCAAAATACACCTTAAAAGTCCCATTTTATTTTCTTAAATCCCATTATATTTTTTAATCCAAGGGCGAATTTACGGCAGAATTTGGTCCCTCAAATCACCGGTACGGTGCTCAAATAAGGGACACGTGAGCTTTGATTCTAACCGGATACATTGCACTGGGTCGGGGAGATCGTTTGCTAAACTTCCATGTATCTTTTGTCCAATGGGTACCTGTACTTCGAACATTCGCAAGTTTTCCTAGGTAGTGCGAGACAGCTTTGTCTTTTGACCTATTAGTTTTGTGCTGACCTCTTCTCCGCGTCTTGATGTTTTGTTTTGCTTGTCATAATACTCACTGATTGATGACTTTGTTTAGATTTTGAGTTACAACTCGGCCACGACCTTTGCTTTTACCGTGAAACATGAGGAAGTTTACGTCAATTGACGGACATTGCATTTTTTAAAAACTAATGAAGCACACTGTCTATCATCCCCATTTTTTTTTGCTGATTTCTATTCTGAAAAATTCAACCGTCCGAAAATGCACCTTAATTTTGACTCTAAAAACACGTCACATTTCTAACACCAATTATTTAAAACCGGTCGAAATTTTGGAGTTTTTACGGTACTTTAGATATCAGTGTGAAAGCTTAAAATTGGTTAATTATGCAAATTAGGTAATTAATATGTACAGATTTTAACCCACAATTATTCAGGTCTGTCTATTGTCCTACAGCATCCATGTACATTCATTGATATGTGATGTATAGTACCTGAGATATCAGTGTGAAAGTTGGTTAATTATGCAAATTAGGTGATTAATATGCACAAATATTTACCGGAAACTAATTGGGTCTGCATAATTCTAGATTCATTGAAATGTGATGATTAGTACTTTAGATATCAGTAGAAAAGCTGAAAATTAATTATGCAAATTAGGTAATTAATATGCACAATTATTTACCCTAAAACTAATCAGGTCTCTGCATAGTCCTAAAGGATCTATGTACCAAGTTTCATTGAAATGCGATGATTAGTACTTGAGATACCCGTGGAAAAGCTGAAAATTAACTAATTATGCAAATTAGGTGATTAATATGCACAAATATTTATCGAAAACAATCAATCTCTGCATAGTCCTTGAGTATGTAAGTACCAAGTTTCATTGAAATGTAATGCTAACTACTTATATCAAATGCTGAAAATTAATTAATTATGCAAATTAGGTAATTAATATGTACTGATATTACCATAAAAACTATCAGGTCTGTGCAGTGTCGTATGACATCTATGTACCAAGTTTCATTGAAATGTGATGATTAGTACTTGAGATATCAGTGGAAAAACCGAAAATTGACTAATCATTATGCAAATTAGGTAATTAGTATCCACGGATTATTACCAAAAACTAATCAAAACCTAGCATTAGTTCAGAAAATCTATGTACCAAGTTTCATCAAAATCCAATGAGTGGTTCTTTAGATATCAGTGGAAAAGTCATAGAACAGCTAAAAATTAGCTAATTATCATGCAAATTAGGTAATTAACGAGGATGGATTTTTACCAAAACCTAATCAAATCTGCGCATTGGCCCAGAGCATCTATGCACCAAGTTTCATCAAAAACCGATGTATGGTTCTTGAGATAGCAGTGGAACAGTCGGACACACATACACACACACATACATACACACATACACACATACAGACACACTAACTGCAAAGACTCCCATTTTGTGCTTCGCACATGGGAGTCAAAAACCAATGAATACATAAAGAGTTTACAGTATATCTGATAGATCAAGTTTTTGAATATAATTTTGGTTTACGAGCACTACTAGTATAGCAAATATTTGTACATTAAAGCTTCATATGGTCTTAGGACTATAACAAGTAATATTTGATGGCCTGAATAAGTACTGAGACAAATTTGATGATTCATCTAGATTGACCCTTGTTCTGAATTACTGCAAGCCTGCAGTAACTTGGAATTACACCTCATCAATACAAATCCATTGATCAGACTGAATTTGTAGAGATCTTTAGTCAAAATGGAATCATTATCAATGCTCTTCCAGTGTTCTCAGGAAAAAAGCATTTAATGGCCAATTTGCAAAAAATAGAACTTTATTAGTAGCACATGTACTTGTGTAAATAGAGAGTTAATTGGTAATATTTTAATAATCCAGTATACAATTAATGTTGAATTACATGTGCTTCAATGTAAGATGTGTTTTTAAGACCAAATCTGGTATAGTCTTAAACATCTATATTGTATTGTATTGTCATGGTGATTGTATTATGTATCAATGATTTAATGGGCCCATGAGAAAATCCTGGATCCAGGTCGTGCAAATGACCTGGGAGTTAAAAATGTGTCTCCTGAATACATTAACATGAGTAATTAGAAATGCGACACTAAAAGTCTCTTCAAAATGGTATGGTTTGGGAACAACCCCAATTAGACAAGCTTGTGAGCTGACAACTTGATTTTGGATTCCATTTTGACTGAAGGGCCCTTCGAAATCAGTCCTGTTAGAGGGCACACTGCTTAGAGGGTACAGCCATCAATCACAGCTATCAGATTTTGTTCAAAAAAGAGGGCTAATCAGTTCCCTTTGCCACAGATTCCTGACCTCAGCTTAATCAGAATGAATCTACCTTCAAATCAATATCATCTACACACATTGGCCTAGGAATGTAATCACATGATAAAGACTTGGAAAGAATTTAATCTACAGACACGTGAGCTTTATGATATGACCTTGCAGTACACCAACACCTGAACTATTTTATCTGCGATTTGCATATCAATAGATTACATTTACATAATTATATTTCAGTTAAATCTGAATTCTTAGGGCTGAACAAAATTTTTTTGAGTAGTTGAAAGTATGAATTATCATTTGCACATAATATTTATAAATCCTGACTTGTGAACGTTGAAAATTAGCTGCTTTTAATTTTGCGAAGTAATTTCATGACAGATTTTGTTTATAAAATGTGAATTTTCTTTAACCAACCTGCAAATTCCTTAAAGAAAAATATTTTTTTTAAATATGATCTATTAAGTCAATAACACTTTACGCCAGGAAATGATAATTTAGCATTTTGGATTAGACATTGGGTATGACATGACTGACACTCTAAGTCGATATGACAGCAATGATGCAGATCCCCTCCCCCTCAACTCATGATGCTCATTTATTCCAACCAAAAATCACAACAGATAATTATACACTGGTATAGTAATCATCAAAAACTGTCAGAATTTGTAGTTTAGTAATACAAAATTCACATTTTATCCAAAAAAAACAAGTATAAATGGGGGGGGGGGGAAATCAGGTGTCATAACAGTTTCATTTGTGTATTGAAAACTTTACAGCCAAAGCCACATGTACTAATAATGAATACTTGTGAGCCAACAAGCTAACCCAAATTGACTCAATACTCTTACACCATTACTCCTGAGGGCACACTACCACCACTAACTTGTTTACTTTTCAGTACCATAAATCGTGAGTTTTCTGTCATTGTCAAAAATTATGACATCTGTGTTTACTTTATATACAAGGTGCCTTAGGAATTTTGTAATTACCCAAAAGTGACAAAAGTAAAAGAGAAAAAAAAGTTTACATTGACTGGTGGTTACAGCATGGTGGCCATAATAATGACACCAACTGTATTTGCTGTACTAGTAGCTTATGAGTGTGCATAATTTACAGGCGTTTCTATTAACATAAGTTGTATATTTGAATGATTCAGTATACAAGACAATCCAACAACGAGTGTTAGCAATTGTTTCGAAATCTTGCCTACAGGAATACTGTCAAATCATCAAATCGCAGCAAAAATTAAGTAGTATACAGTATGCCCATAGTGATCATGAACAGCATCCACTAAGCCGTCAATTGCGATTAATTATTCATAAAGTTAGTTATTTAAGACAAACAAGCACATAATAGCAACAGACTTATTTATAACATTAAGGAGGATTAAATATTTTTGCAAAGGCATTTTAAAACAGTAAACCTCATTAAAATTTCACAACAAATAACTGAGAAGCCACAGCGAAGAAATGCAGTTGCAGTTTGAAACACCTTTATAGTCAGTGCACGCTTCCTGCATTTGATCATTACATACACTGGCCAACTTTCTATGATTACACGAGTACTAATTTTAAAATAACAACCCAATCATGAACAAGTTCTTATAAGCCTACATTAAAAATGGCCGCCAGTGATATAGATTGACATAATTGGCATTTCCATAGAAACAGACAAGGCTGCCCCACATCTTGTACCTAGTTCTTTTCCCCCTACTTTTAGTTAGCAGTCGCATGCAGTTAGAATACAAAGCGCTATATACATAAATATTTTAAGAAAAATTTCGCAAAGCTGGTAAAATTCACTAAATTCCCTAAGATTAAAAAAAAGCGTTCTTGAGAGACAGAAGGCCAAATTAATCAATTTTTTTTTTATTTCCAGTTAGTCTTTTAAAAAAATACTGGGTTTTTTGTTTTTTTCATTTTGTCCCAAGGGCACACTTTGATTATAGCTAAAGCATAATCATGATTTAAGAACATGCATGAAGAAAGGGAAATATATTAGTGCTTGTCATTCACTGCATAGAAAGAGGTAAAATAAATAAAAAAAACATTAGTTGAATGACCAGATAATTTGCATAGAAATAAACGATTTTGTCCTGAGTTGCAGAAATGGCTTTTTATTAAGTAATTGGCGGGGTTACCAGAAACGCAAGATTTATATCATTTGATTTAATGAACCTTCAGGCCCTGAAAGCGTCCAGAGAGAAATCTTGCTTTTTTTTTATCGTGGGTAATTTATACACAGCCCTTATATTGATAAATTTTTATTAATCAGGGATCAATATATCAATCATTTATCTAAGCATTTAACTAGTAGTTAGAAACTTAGTAGGAATGGATCGACAAAAGACATGTGAACTATACATAGTGCATTACATCATAATGACGTCAAGTACTGGTAACTGTGTGGGTAGACCACTATATCAATATACCTGATTAAACACTATAATTGGAAATATAAGACACCCAAGTAAAGTTCATAATTGTGACATTTTTTGAACATTGAGGGTGTCATAGTGTCTATACACACATTTTGCCCACATTACGTCTACTACATAACTGACTAATATTTAGCTAATTTCAATTGAATTACTAAAGCTGCCAAGTGAAAGAACTGCATTACAGCAGCTTGTCGTTCGTTATTCAAATTAAAAAGCTCAAGTCATGCAGCCCACCCATAAAATATTCTCTATTGTCATTATTCTGGATTTGTCTCTTTGAAATTAACACCTCAAACGCTTATTTTCACCTCATTTAATCCAAAACATTACATGGTTTTTTAACCTTTTGATTAATACATGATTAGCCAAATTTGGCACCTTTTTTCAAGTACACAGCATTCGAAAATAGCTCATTACAGCCTCCTGAATTAATGAGAGGGGAAGGGGGGATGCACAAAATTACTGGATTTCAAAGAGTAATGATTTTACAGCTCCCTAAAGTACTCATTTCCAATGTGATTTGATTATGTCACATTATCACATATCAGTTGCCATGTCAATTACATGGGAACGATGAAGAAAACAGCTAGAAGGCTTCAAAAGCTTTCAAAATAATGCATTACACTGTGGGGAGGCCATACGTAGAGAAAAATACATCAGGCGTTCCAAGGTCCTGTCAATTGTATCATTCATAGAAAGTGTACCTCCTTACCCTCCCCTCCAGCACTCCCCATTTAATTGTACATGCCCCCCCTCCCCCAAGGACATCTATAGTTATCTAGAGGGGGCATATACAAATAAATTGGGTTACTGGGAGCGAGTGTTAGAGTTAGGGATGGAGGTACAAAAGGAACTCTTGTGCCAGTGATACTGTTCAATTCTGTCATCCTCACGCATTTAGTTTAAAGCCAAGACAGTTCATGGAAAAGCAATTTTAAAAGATTTAATTTTTCAAAATGAGTTTTCTAGGCCATTGGGACTAAATATTGAGCAAACATCTCTCCAAAATTTATGATTAAACAGGAAATGATTATTAGCTTCTCGTTTTATTACGCTGAACTGATAAACAAAAATACCTGAAGATAAGATGCCCCTTTATATTAGTAAGTTCACACCAATCTAATCTTGAATCAAATTTAGTTGCTGGATTACAAGCCATGGAAAGCAAAAAACATTGAGACGAATGATGCCATGGCATTGCAGCAAACCAAACTTATCTTTAATTTTAATATTGATTTTTAATGCCTGCTGATATGTACAGGATATATGCATTAAGAATAATCTTATGTTACTGTAGAGTACTACACAACAAGAAGTTTTTCAGTTTTCACATCTAGTACTGTAAAACACGTTGAAAAAGAGGCTGCAATTTTAGCGAATTGTTGTAAAATGACGTAATAGCGAAATGTTGATTTAGCGAATCTCTCTTGTCATTGTTGATTTCTTTGTTTGGCAGCCATTTTGAACTAATAATAAAGTCATTAGCGACATCTTAAATTAGCAAATCGGTCATCTCGCTAAATTCGCGAAAAAGACGTGCTCGCGAAAAAGACATGTTTTACAGTATATAAAATAAACTTGTATTCTTACTAAGATCCCACACGGTGGAAATACAGTTTCAATACTTGGCAATAATTCTATTTATATACTATGACATTGACAAACCATTTAAAAGGACTGACATTATGGCATTGACCTAAAAGCACTGACCATTGAACAAAAATGCATTATCAATCTTCAACAGTGATACAAATATTTGATTTATTGCTAGATTGTGATGCTGGAATGCAAATCTAGGCCAAGTTACATGTGCAGGATAAGACAAAATGAACTCTCACAGAAGAAATTTTAATTTCTTCCATCTTTAATTTAAAGAAAATTTAACAATATTCAATTATTTAACACTAATTTTCCTATAATCAGTACTTTGCAGTGTTCCAGGTCTTGTAATCCATGTACTTTTACAATGACTTGATCAGATAAGGGGTCAAAGCAAAGATTTACCATGATTGGCAACTAAAATATTTCACGAAAGTAAATTATTATTTTTTAAGAAATGAATGTGCAAGTCAGCGACCAGGCTTTGGCGTTTACATGTTTAATTTTTTGTGCATCACATTATAAGGAAAGATTGATAACATTCGCATCAAAAGAGACATTAATACATTTTTTGCATATTTAGATAAATGGTTTTCAGTTGACAGAAAAACAACTACATGCATGATATGGTTTAATATGACTTCTCTGAATTTTCATTTGGTTTTGTAGAAAACCAATTAAGCCAACCCTTTCATTTCAAAGTTGCATAATCACCAATGAATCAAACAGACCTACTATATTTGTTCAATAGAAGCATACCTCAAATAAAAGAATATCAATCCAACTCTCAAGCAGAGATCAGAATGAGTTATTACTGATTGATTGGTGAAATGGTTTTTTACTGCAATAATACTCCTATGGAGAAAAGCTGGACATTTTTGTTATTTCACTAAAGCAGTGATGAAGTGCAACTCAACTGAAATGATAGAATTTTCCTTGTTTTGAAGATTTCAAAGATGAAGCTAATTAGTACATTGATGGAGTGGAGTCCTGGAAATTAATCTGCTGCACTACAAACATACTTTGGCATAATCAGTACACGAATATTACCTGTATTTAAGAACTATGATTTGAAAGCAAATGACCAGCGTTTGTTTTCGAACGAGGGCACAGATTGTCTGCTCGAAGAAGTAAATTGATTGGTTTCTTTTACTGCAAGAGAAATGCGCTGTACCGCATTTGCTCTCTATTAGAAGCGCTTCTATAAATAGTAACATATATAAACCAAAAGAATGCATTTTTCATTCAAATATTTTGAACCATGGAAGCAGTTCTGTAATTTACATAAGCACATACACGACTGGATAGAGCAAACTGTTGTATACTGATTCATTCAAATATTGTCACCATAGAAGAACCTCTGTACTGTACATAGGGGCTCATATGCTACTAATAGAGCAAATACAGTGGATGAAATACTGACAATCCCTTAGAGTTTACTATGGAGGTTAATTTCAGAACAAGAGTGACAGGTAATTAAGAGCTATTTAACCAATCAACAAGTGTACAGCTCACTTTCATGTCATGACCCGACATACAGATATGGGTCAGTGAAGCCATCTTTGCCAGTAACAATATGATGCTATATTTTCTTCACAATTTTTTCTGCATTTTCAAAATTTTATCTACTGTAGATAGTTATTTGTTTATGATCACAAATATTTCTAGCCTTGATCTTTGCAGATGAGAGGATTTTCAATGTAAAAAATGATAAAATTGACTGCATCAGAGAATATTAAAAGTAATATCGAAATGGTAGCAAAGTTCAAGCCACGTTATTTTCATGATTCAGTATACACTAAACATAATTTGGGTTTATATTGGTCCCTATTCGAGCTGCACATTTAATGGAGCAAAAACAGTTGCAGTTTTTTTTTTTAAGACAAAAATATATTTGCATTTTACATCATTACATTCATTCCAAAACATTCATAATCAATGATGTCTCATGTTCTATTGTTCTATTGTTCCTACTCAAAGTTGGCTCTTCAATTAAACACTGCAAAAGTAAATGCAGTACAAATCAACCAAGGGACAAAAAATTATTTTTGTAAAAAAAACATTTGCTGAAATATCAAGGGTCTTACTGCTACTAGGCAAAACAAAATTATGTATGCAACTCGCGTGTAAGTAGATGAAAAATCCAACGGAATTCCAGCTATATTGCATCAATGCAAATTAAGATCGTGTGACAGTATAGTGTGCGGTCAGGTAGATATAATCTAGTAAATGGACTCACATTAGAAAAGTAAAGGGGCGGGGATAAATAAATTGTACTATGTAATGCCAGCTACCACATTGATATTCATTTTCTGTGTACTGACTGTTATTGTAAATCTAATACTCGGCAAGATTTCACGTCAACACTGGCTATTATCAAATTATAGACTTAAATATTACTGCAAATAATACAGTAAAATAGTTTATTTTAGCTGGAATTAATTTTCGCTGAAAAGAATTATTAGGTGTTTTGTTTGGAAATTATTTTTAATGATTTTTGACAAGTTGAATAGAAAATAGTCAAACTAATTTCCCAGCAAAATTTAATTCCCTATTTTGCATATTAGTATGGACTAATTATGAATATGCAAATTGTTATGATTCAAATAGAGTATTAACACCTTTAAATGAAAACAAAGTGAGTGGAGTTGGGAAGCTATTCTATTGAAATCTCTTCAAAGTAGTCTGAATTGGGAAAGTAAAAATAAGCTCTCCTGGGTTGTGATCTAGGAAAATTAAACCTATCAATATATTAAAAACCTGAAAAGGTGAAACGGTAGGATGCATGTCTGCAATTTCTGGATCAATACAAGGCTGTCTGTATAAATCTCTTGTAAACAAACATTTTATAAGATTTTTTGTATTTGAACAGTCAATAATTTTGCCCACAGCAAAGTCCACATGAACTACAAAACTTATTAGGACTTGCTTCTATTGACACATGTATAATCGACTAATGTTATGTAATCATCTTTTTGTCACAGTGAATCCCTCTATTGTTCACGTATGCGCCATCAGGGGAGCCCACAACACACAAATGGCTTCATTTGTTGTAGTTTTGACACAAGATTAGATCATTTCACTTTCATGTAGTTAAGTTTATAATGTTTACTTCTATATTTAGCAGAAAGCAAAAATCAGCGAGGACTTGCTTAGCTAAACAAATGCCAAAAAGAATTTTCAAAATAAACCTGCATGTATACATATTTGTTGATCAAGTTGATCAACCTCAATATCATATGGGAGATTAGGTAAATTTTATCAAGACCTAATTTATATAGTAAACTGTGCTAAATATTTATCACGCCTAAAATTCAGTGCAAATATTTTCACAATTTGTAAAATTTTTAGTAAAGGAATTTTTGACCATACAGACAAACCAGGTATTGCTTTCAGTTTTTAATCAAAATGGTTGTCAATTTTAATCAACATTTGCCAAAAGTTGACAATTTTGATCGATGTTTATTATACAAAAGTACAAACATGCATGATATTGTTGCAGGAAGAGATGTAGCATTCAATGGATGAATTACGATAAATTTCAAACGATTAATTTACAATTGAGACACGAATGCAGGTGATAGGCACTGTCTTGGTTGCCATCAATAGACTTGTATTTCCTATATGCCACAGACAACCATCAGTATAAACTAGTGATTGTCAAGTGGGTTTCAGAATTCAAATCTTTCTTGCAATTCACAAAGGAAGCGCGACAGTGCCTCTAATCCACATTCATTGTTTTATTTACAGTTCAGGCCTGGATGTTGACTATAATTTTGGTAGGAACCTTCAAGGATTTCATCATGATTGACACCATTATATAGAATCAATATATTCTATAACCCTATTAATACTAGTCATACTTTTGCTATACACTTCTAAGTATTTCCCACCGGCCTACACAACTGAATACTAAAATTATTGATTTGCCTGACAATCCTACAAAAAAAATGTAGCTAATGCTAAAATGATTTTGTATAGTTTGTACCTCCAATTTTAATAAAAATAAACTTTAAAACCAAAGATTAAAAAGCAATATCAGAACTCTGCTGTATATGTTGATGTTAATGAAATTGAGAGAAAATTTTACAAAATTTGAAAATATTTGCACTAAATTTGGGATGGTAATAATACGAGGCACTGAATAGGTTAACCATTGGCCTTGAACTTGCATATTCTGAATAAACCTAATTTTAATGGCATAATAATGAAATTTACACAGATGCAAAATAACTAAAAAGACTAACACTGTTTGATACAGCATTTGGAGTGAATACAGATATGCCTCTGGTCGCAATGAGTCATATTTTAATAATCCAGCGTATAATAAACGAACCAAATTAACGCGACTGAACATAGAACAGTTCAACCATTAATGCTGGTGCTATCATTTATCTCACTTGGTTGCAATTCAAAATGGCCTCCATCTCTTAGCATTAACAAAAATGTAAAAATAGATGTTCATGAACTTGACAATGCATTAAATGAGATAATTTATGCATAACCCAAATATATGCAAAAATATATCACATTGAAATTTGTAATTTATTTTATGTATATGTAAATATACTCCATAATAAATTAGGGTTGCGTATAATAATGCTCTTCATATTCTAATAATTTTTTTTTCCAGAGACGGTAGTGCTGGAGGTAAACATGTGGATATTAATAGTCCACATTTTGAGACTGATACTACTTAATGTGTAAATTTTATGTGCGATTGTATAATCACTTAAATTGTAAAATCAGTTAACTCAGATATGAGTTTGTTTTCTTGTATTTAAATATGATGCATTTTTGAACTACTTGTTTTTTTAATTGCCCCTGATATATGGTATCCTGAAATAAAATTTAACAACTCTCTGGGATGTAACGGAAGTTCTATGTTGCTAATGCGTATACCATTGTGCAATGCATTCTTATGGGTTCTGTCCGAGATGCTTTTGAACGCTGGTCAAAGAGCCGGTGAAAAAGGCTTAAGTCAAGAAACAGCACAAACTCAACTATGTGACAATATTGAACCACTAAATATATATATATGCACATGTAGGGGTAAGTATTAACTATCCAAAAGTACAGTTTTTTAGAGGGTTTTTTATCGTTACAGTTGGCACGCCATGAAAATGGCTAGATGTTCACTTCAAGAATAATAAAGAAATCCAACCTCATCACAGCACACAATTCTTTCCATTAATAATGCATTTCCTGTAACACTTAAATGTGGGTGCCATCAACACATAAATAAATACCTCATTTATATTTCATAATAATTATTAATAGAATCAGTGTGCTAGTTAGAAATCGAAATCTTGTTCATATTAACACTCAAAATAGATGCGCAGGGGGTTTCACACAAGAACACTTTCAATCACCCTATTAGCCATAGGGCAAAATACTGAAACTTCGGTATCTTAACAATAAGGTCAGTACTCAGTATTTTTTTTTTTTATTATTTATTGAGCTTGAAAAGCAGAACAAATTTCTTGTATTATAATTATTAAAATTTCTTGTAACATGCATTATTAACTTTGTAATGAATTTCAAAAATGATCCTAAAATTGTTTTTCTACACATGACCTTGTATAACAATAAGTAACCTATTAAATAATATCTACAACTATATCAAACTATTGAGAAACCTCAGAAAGATGTAAAAAGTGATCTTGAACCTAGTTCTGAGCAGTGCTCTACAGTGCATGCTGGTGCTGGCATTAAAATAAATCCACTACCCTATTATGACAACCGAATAGCCACCATAGAGTAATGAAGAGCAAATAAACTGGTAGGCAAGGTGAGGTGGTACAGAAGCCACGACAATCTCTTGCTGCAACTATTGAATTGACAACTGTAATTATATAGCCCTATGCATTGTAATGCTCGTTTTCAGGACACCAAATCCATGACTATTGCATTACAAGCACACAAGCTAAGATGAACTAGCCAGAAACAAGGTTTGACCTTCACTGCTATCAATGATCATAATCAAGTCACAGGCACATGCTTGGAGATCCAAATGAAATGTTCACTGCTACAAGTGGAAATCCAAATGAAATGTTCACTGCTACAAGTGGAAATCCAAATGAAATGTTCACTGCTACAAATTTTCCTGATAGTCGCACACAGTGACACACCCATAATTAACAAAACATGAGCAACACAATTTTACTTTCCCCAGGGATTGAAATAGAATTTTTTCCCTGCATGCACAGTGTGCATGTTGAATTTGAAATTTACCTGCACAAACTGGTTGTGAAATGCACCACTTTTAAAGTATAAATAACATTTACGGTTTATCGATTGGTGATTGATTTTTTAGTTGTCTTACAATGTTGGTTGAACTTAATTTAGGAATATAATGAATATAATGAGAAAATGTGTTAATTTCTACATGCACAGCGTGCACATTATATTTTGAGTTTACTTGCACTAGCTAATAATCTATGTGCATAGTGCAGTGTGCACCAGAGTATTTCGACCCCTGTTCCCCGACTTGCTGAATACACATGAATACTTTACATAATTTAAAAAATACTTTTGCCATTTCATGGGTTTTTGGATTATAGAATTGCAAGAATTAGTTATGTCAGCAATGCCGATAATCAGATTATATTATCAGAATGCATTTTCAACATCTTTGATTCCAATGCAGTAATTCGAAGCACAATCCTTGCAAAATAAGCTCCCTGATGAGACACGCTGGTCTGATTACTGATCCAAAACATTTTCCCCTTTAACCCGAAATCCCTTTGAATACCGTTATTGTCGTAAAATTTACAAAATAATGTGACATTTTTGGCAACAAACCGACAAAAGGGTCAGGCATGCATGAATGGTGTAAACTATAGAAATTCATTTTTCTTGGGAGTCAGTCTCAGTACAACTAGTAAAGAGTTGCACAAGGTCTTCATGACCTTTTAACTACAAGTTAAATTGCAAGATGGCTGCTTACACAAATTACAATGCTTTTATATGTACACTTTTATACAGTCAATCATTTAATTTTATTAATGAATGAAATTGACAATTTTATTGACATTTAGCTGAACTTAGGTACATCTAGGATTCAGGAAAAGAAAAGTGAGATTATAGTAACACATTGTACTTTCATTTCTGCAGTACATTTCACATGTGACAAAATAAAAAAATATACCCAAAATCACTTCAAGTGTTAAATATTCCTCAACTACATTCTGCCTTTGATAATTATTTACAGGGAAAATGACAATACAGTCAAACCTGTGTTAACGACCACCTGGATACAGCGGCCACCTGCCTATAGTGGTCACAACTGAACAGTCCCTACGAATTTTACATGTAAAGTACCCTGTTTATAGCGACCACCTGCCTAACGCGGCCAACGGCTACGCTTCAGCGGCCGCAGTGATCAGTTGAACTGCATATAACGGACATAGTTCCCGGATGTCTTGCAGACTACTGCCTTCCATCTCAGACAACTAATAAGCTCACAAAGGACAAAGTTAGCACGTTTCACACCTTTCGTTCAACCGATGGCTTCGGCAATTATGTTTTATTCTTGTTTATAATTCAGTTTACCACGGCAAGCACACCGTACCGATGGCTATGGAACGCCAAAAACATAATTAAGAATTTGAAAGTGTCTTGATAAAAAAACATGCTGTCATTAATGTTTTGTTGAAATATGTATACCATGGGAATAACTTACAATTTTGTTCAATGAATGAATCGAGCAACCACAACGATGACGATCCGCAAAAGTTTTGTGAGTCGCCAGGACACAGTCACGGTCCCTATCTGGCATGTGGCTGGGGTGAATAGGAATGCCGACAGTAAATCTCGATCGAATTGATTACCAACAAAAAAAACATAACTCACTTGTTATTTAGTATCTATATTTATTCACTTTGAACTCCTATAAATCTCGATAAATACGCATGTAACTGGAACTGATAGCAAATACGAAAAAAATCAACGCAACGGCCATGCCTGTTTATCCATCCAAATAAATTATGCTAATTAGCCTTGCGCATGTGCGTTCTTGTTCTTCCGGGGTTATGATAACTCGGGTCAAAAAGTAGGGTTGCTTCCGCTACTGCCTATCGATCACTGTGAGGGAATGTGTGCGCAGTATCGTCTCGTTGTCCAACTAAATTCATTCAACTATTTTGTTCTCTCGGTCACTACTGCCTCGGTACATTTAACAATAGATGCTTTTAACAATGTTAAATTGACCTCAGTTCACTGGCCAAAGTCGCCAGGCACATTTTACATGTTTCTATTGTTGCATCAGTACAATAACATGGAAGTCGCACAGATTTCGATTGCGCAAAGTAATGTTTTGATTAACCATTTCGTAAGTAAGGTAGGTCTAGAAGATTTTTGAAAAAAAAATGAACAAAATGTTAAGGGAATTGTGATTGGGGAGGAAACTTTCAAGTTGTCACGTAACTGGAAGGAGATCCATCACTACAATAGATAAGTGTTCTTTTCGTATACGTAACGTTGTAGGGATCAATAAAGCACTGCTAACTGTCCCTCTCCCTTCTCCTTGAAAGAATTTGCTATAGCCCAGAGACATTCCGATTTATTAGAACAGTTACCAGACACAATAGATATTAAAAGAAACATACAAATTCAGAATAGTTAAGCAAAGCAAGCTGAGTGATTTCTTTAGTAGGATATTTGACTAAAACTGCTGCTGAACATGAACTTTACTGTACAAATCTTCAAATATTTAATTTTCATACTACTCATTATTGTGCAATGATCAATTTTTGTAAAATGATTTTAGTTTACATAATACAATTTAAAACCAACATTTTTTATTTGTAATAAAGTGTTTGGATACTGTGTACAGTAGTGTAATAGTGTGTGTCAAATGGGGTTGCGAGATCTGTTTTAATACATTGAATAAATGTAGTGCCTAATTAATATTCATGAATAAATTAGTGAACCTGTATAGAAAGGCCACCTGTATATAAAGGGCAAAATTTCAAAGTCCCTTGGGTGGCCGCTATAGACAGGTTTGACTGTATTGAGAAGAGGCCCTGATTGTAAAATCTGCAGAGGCCCTGCCTGAATCAGTAGAATTGACACTATACTAAGAGGCATACTAAACTACACAAGACTTTAGGAAAGTACACCTGCATCACAAAGCATGAATGGAACATCCATACATCAGACAATCAGAGACAATAAATTATGTTCTAGAGAAACCTAGCATGACAGAAACGAGGTCAGCACAGTATGCAAACTGGATTGTGGCCTTACTAGCTGACCAGTTAACCTTTATGCAGGTAATCGACCCGAAAAGCATGATAACCTGAACACTTTACCCCGATCACATGACGTGATAACCTAGGCAATTTACCATCCTACAGCAGATTACAGCTCAAGTCTGATTTGTCATTAGCAAGCATGTTTCTCCTTAGCATTTTGACTGAAAACCTCCATATCTAATGGCATATAACGTGATGGATGGATGGACTGTCCACTGATGAGTTATTATTTGGTGTACAGAGTTCAACATCCACTTCTTTTCACTGGCTTTCAGCCAATACAAACTGTTTGATCAAACAAAGACAGCAATAGAAGTCTATGATTTCAGCCACAAGAAACACTTGTACTTTCAAGAACAGATACAAGATATATACAGATTTCGGTAGGAATGACTTCAAGCAGGGATTGCATTAACCCCATATTTTGCTTCCCTGACTCATATTTTTGAAGAGGGACCCAGTTTTTCAGGCAAGCTGGGGTCCAATCTCTAATAAGGTTATCCAGGATAAATTTCTATTTCTTAAAATTTTGTAAGTGGGACTCGTCTTGCCGAGATACTAGCACAAACCCTGAAGATTTGACAACAGGAAAATAACGCTGCAATATATTTTTGTTTATTCTCCATGTGACTCGTTTAGTTGAGTTTCATTGTAATAAATTGCAGTCTTGAGAGAAGTACTCTAAACAGTTTAACACATCTATAAATTTTCATGATTTAAAGAGTTCATCAAGATAAAAGTTCATGATTTTTCCCATACTTGCAAAAAGCAACTCAGTATTGCCACTCATTCCCAAGTATTGGCCAAAGTTATCACGCGGCGACGCCCACTATCAAACTATGCCATCAGAATTGTTGTATAGTTCAATGATTTGTAACAGTTCTGGACAAAAAGCGACGTTCCACCATGTATCATGATCAATGCATACAGGTGATTGGAAACAATCCCCTACTATCAGCTGGAAAACCAACCCAAGTATCCATGCATACTTGTGGAATACAAATGAATACTTGAAATGAATAATAAATTATAATACTTTCACCATTTCATAGGCATTTGGATTTTAGAATTGCAAAAATTAGTTATGTCAGCAATGCTGATAATAAAATTATATTATTAGAACGCATTTCCAACATCTTTGATTACAGTGCAGTAATTTAAAGCAATCACCTACTGCCAGTGGGAAAAAAAACAACCCACATAGCCATGCACACAGGTGGTTGAAAGCAATCCCTACTGGCAGCTGGGAAAACCAAGCCCACATAGCCATGCACACAGGTGGTTGAAAGCAATCCCTACTGGCAGCTGGGAAAACCAAGCCCACATAGCCATGCACACAGGTGGTTGAAAGCAATCCCTACTGGCAGCTGGGAAAACCAAGCCCACATAGCCATGCACACAGGTGGTTGAAAGCAATCCCCTACTGGCAGTGGGAAAAAAAACAACCCAAATGGCCATGCACACAGGTGGTTGAAAGCAATCCACTGATATCAGCTGGAGAACAAACCCAAGTAGCCATGCACACAGGTAGTTGGAAGCAATCCTCTACTGCCAGCTGGAAAAACAAACCCAAATAGCCATGTACAGGTCGTTTGAAGCAATCCCCTGCTACCACATAGACCCACAACCCTATTAAGCCATGCACACAGGTGGTTGGAAGCAATCGACTGCAACCAGAGAGAAACCAAACTCTATTAAGCCATGTATACTGGTAGTTGGAAAACCAACCCCGAGTAGCCATACATACAGGTAGTTAGGAAAACCTAACCCCCTGCTTCAATCTCATGAAGCCATGCAATGATGCATAACAGAATTGACACGAATTCCTGCACCCTTTTAAACATTTATAACACTGCAAATTGATATGCGCATGAACTTTCCACAAAGGAGAAACCATTGATATGCAACAAGCACATGGTTTCCATAATAAACACAGATTAGAATACATCTGACCAACCCTACTTTATTTTTACACTGATCAATGACGTCAAAAATCCTTGAATAAATTTGAACAAGTCTATATTTAAATAACCATTACAGGATGTATTCTCTCATCACCTGTGCCAATATGGGATTTTTATTTCTTTTTTTATCAAAATAAGTATAAATACGAAGAAGATGAGCCACGGCATTTTTGTTTGTGCATAAAAAAATACAATATTACCATTTCCTTTAAAAAGCTCACTACAATACGACTCCATCTGATTTGGGGATTTCTACAAAATCAGTTCTTTTTAAAGGGCACACTGACACATGATAAATTAATAAAATGATTACATTACGAAATCTAAACTAAACATATACACATTCTTTGGGTGCCTGAAATCCTTGATTAGGTTGCATAATTACACTGACATAGCAACATTCTTGGCAAACCACTCATGAATACTGAACTAAATTTCCTATCACTTCATGTGTTGGGTTTAAACTAGGTATAATAAGGTTTACATTAATCGCTGACTCAGACATTTTCTTTACAAAACAGCCAGGTTTACTTATGCTACTCATGAGTTTGTGTTAGTAACAGACAACTAATTAAAAAAAAATACTGTAAAATACTTTATTTTCGTTTGGAATTAATTTTCGCTAAAGGAATGATTCAGGGAAAATAAAATCCAGCGATTATACCTTTTTTCACATATTTTACCTTCAACTTCAACAAAAATCAGTGAAAATAAATTTCATACAAAAACACCAGAAAGTCTTTTCAGCAAAAATTAATTCCAGCTACAGTTGTTGGAAGTGGTTTTCATTACTCTGGTGTCGGGTATTCTGAATCGCTTTAATTTGGGGGTAGAAACTATTTTTTTGCATGTGTGACATGTAAATCATGAAATTTTGTATTTTCTCTTGGGTACTACGACAGTAAATGTCAAAATATTTTTCAAAATTTTGTCTTGATGAATGCCAATAAAATCCCAAGAATTCTAGCAGTGATGTGAAACAGTTCACAGTACTTTAATAATACTGCTATTATATAAACTCCAGTAGATGAGCTGGCAATTTAGCAGGTGTTACAAATCGCCACTATCACGATTAGGATTTTTTTATGACATCATACCAGGTAGCTTTACATTATTACAATATAAGCCTTGATTCGCAATAAAATTAATTTCAACAAAAAGCCTCAAAAATTTAATTAGCTTTTAATTCTGATGGTGATTTCTAATAATAGTAGCAACATCATATTTGATTCGAAGGAGGGTCTAGAAACAATATGATGCTGTGGAGGGGGGGGGTGTCATTTTTTAAATAGATTCCTCCGTCTGTTTCGCCGCCGAGAATAGATTATTTGCTACAGGATTTGTCTGCACTCTGAAATCGAAGAAGGCTGTGTTGATTGGCTACACTTTTAACGAGTAAATTATGTATTCAAATCATTCAAATGCCCTTATTTGCATAAGATACCAGAAGTAAACAAAATACAGTCTCGGGAGAACAGGAATCATCTAGCAAATATACTGGAGGTCTAATGAAGCAGAGAAACAGAGAGGAAGCTGGGGCATAAATATTCATGCTCAAACCCAAATTAATAACTTATTGTTTGATGACCACACCAAGAACCAATTATTGCTTTCATAAACATACCTGTACATGCCACAATAAGAAAACTTGTCCAATAATCAATTAAATTACAAATGACACCTTGAAGTGAATTTTGAATCAGAATTTAATGAAAACGCTGGCTGTCAAACCAAAATGCATCATAATAAGTCAAATTTATAATTTTTGGACTAAAAAATGGGTGACCTCCTTAACTATTAAGTTCAAGCCCTACAATGTCTTAATTTACCTTGCTAGGACAGGTAAATAATTGAGATAGAACATTTATTCTTAAAACTGTAATTTTTAATTCCTACCCCTATGCATGTCAGCATAGATAAATGCAATTAGCATGTTCTTAATTTATGGGAACCAGGTTCTCAGTGGATATGCCTGTAGCATCATTGAATGTACAGAGGTGGGTCAATTCACATCTACCAGGCTTGTTTTGTTATGTAAATATTAAGAGTGACAAGAACATTCACACATGTGAAAACTTGTAGTCACATTGCTGAAGCTCAGCATAAGATGCCTAAGCTGTCATTTTTAACACCAATAGATTAACATGTCACTGATTTATTGCACACATGTGTAAAGCCAAACAATGTTTCACTATCCAACACTGGAATAGCATGGTTTGATTCTAGTATTCACATTGAAAGAGGGCATCAAATTCCAGGTCCAAAAATTATAAAATTGATAAGGATTGATGTTGCAAATAAAAATATTCTTCATCATTAAGACATTCAGATTTGGCATCAAGGCAATTGCCTCTGAATTTTGAGCCCTGATAACATTTTGTTGAATTCATGATAAGTCAAATAACTGTTTGAAAGAATAATAGAATGTCTCCGGCAAACATTAATTAGGACAAATGCACCTAGTTATCTTCCTAATCAGTCACAAAATGCCAATTTAGCCAAGTCTATCTTTGAGCCATAAGTTTAGAATTCTGCGATAGCTGATAATATAGAAAGAGTTTCCAATGATATGGTGTGTTATACAGAGACAATACACTCCAGATTTTAAAATACACGAGCCAGAGATTGATTAGTGCACTTGCTGAGCTGAGTCAGACCTATTTTTATTAGAAAGGTTGTCTTGTCAGTGAGCAAACCGATATATTTACAGGCAGAATTCATAACAAATGTCTGGCAATTTTTATAACTCATTTATGGCTATGAATAAAATCTGTTTTTTTTCGACAAATAATAAAATTTCTTAGCCAAAGTAAATTCAGATATAAAAAAAATGAAGCAAACTTTCAATTTTTTTGGAAAGCAGCCAGCTTACCCATTTTCATATTCTTGGCACAACAAAAGGCATTCCTTCATCTTTATAAGTATTTATAAATGTCAATGGCAGTTGAATCAAGTCAGCAAAACGAGAACAGTGTGCAAAAACGTCATTTTAAAACAATCAAATGCTATTTAATCAGCCAATAGAGACTGCTTGAAATGTGAAATTTATAATTATTCATAAAAATGAAGGTAATGCCTTTGTTGCATACTAGAGTACAAGATTCATGTACATTAAAATAATTATTTTAATAACTGATACAATAGTCCCGTCTCATCAGCCGGCATGGGACTAGATAGAACTAAATAAACAATGAATTCAATCATGCGCTTATTTTTTATATATTTTTTTCAAGTAATTGATGAGCCTATTAATAAAATTTCTCAATATAGCATAACATTTCAGTAGAAATACATTATTAAAGTAGAGATAACACTACAAGGTCTGGCAGGGGCATAACCACCAAATACGGTACTGACAAATATTTTGTCATTAAAGTATTAAAGATAAGCGATAGCATTGAATATTTGTACAATTTTCTAATTGTACCTGATGTAGTTGCCATGGCTACTGATAATAAATTTGATAGGATTTTTTTGCAAGAGATCAGGGTAAAACTTGTGATGCATTATAATGCTGAAAACTGACTGCACTCATTGTGGGAAAATAGATCCACTTATGAATAAAGTATTGAAAAACGGTTTTAGTTGAAAGCAAAGGTAAAATAAAAGGAACAAGAAACCCCTCGCACGCCTCGGCCATTGACCCCTTTTTATTTGAAGCTCAATGATTTCGCGATCAGCTGTGCATCTACCATGTTCTTTCAGAAGCCTTTCAGAAAACAAATACTAGTAAGGTCAATAATACAACCAGGTCTGTCTGTTTTCGGGGTATACTGTGGACAACAATTTCAACTTGTTAATGCGCGAGTAAAGGACCCCAAATGATAAATGTATTTTTCGAAAGTTAGAGTGGTTTTACAGAGTTCAAAAGATTTTCCTAATGGCGGCAGTATAGAAGTGTCACTACTCAAAAATAGGGCGATGATGCATTACAATTGCTATATATTGAAACGAATAATTCATGTAATGCCAGTTCACTGTCAGGCACAAGTTAACAAGCAAACAACTTTCTTTCAAATACACCGAGGCCGCCATATTGAACTTCGAGGTACTGCACTGAATCAGTGAATGAGCACGCGAGTACCCACCGGACGGCCCCAATGTTCAAGAATTAAAAGACAGCCGATAAAAATGCTCAGTGCACGTCCGCAAACTTGATAAATAATGACTTATTCTTCCAAAATAAAAAGAAGCATACATTCTACTCAATTAAACAAACGTCTTCAACTGAAAGCCGGCCTAAGAAATGACACTCGAAGGGAAGGATCGGGCACGCTCGCTGAACATTTGAACCGGTGAACTTGAAAAATCACCAAAAATCAAGTAGAAATGACGCTGAAAATTCTTGCATCAGTACTTAAGACATTCATCTCTCATTCTAGCATAAAACTGTTTAGAAATATAAAGGAATAATAGATTAAATATAAAGATTTACCGGGTCTTGCTTGATCTCTAGTTTGGCCGCCATGTTGAATACGGGCGAAGGAGAATGTGTGTGCGCTGTGACGCTAGTGTTCACGTGGTACGCCTGTCAATCATTATGCAAATTTTATTATCTAAGTGATTCACGCTATCGTGACATTTGCCTGGCTTTGCCGGGAAAATTCCACACTGTTGCACTGGGTCCCACTGTACTGACATTTCGTAATACCAAAAACGACAGGTGCTATTCAGATTATAAATATTTACCAATAATTTTGTGTTACAAATCAAAGCATAATCAACCTTGCTCGGTCGTTTAGGGTTAAATTATTTTTGTGGGAGGGGCTTCGCACATGTAGCACTGGAATTCCGTGCGTAAAACGATTGATAAGTTGCAAACTGTGTACACACATTTGCTATGGGATAAAGGGCAAGTCCTGTCCGTCCTTGGGACGCTTATCTGGCTGCACATCTACGATAAGATTTAGGAGAAAAATCGATAGTACGGTTCCTCTGACCAGGTGACCCAGCCGAGAGCAATAAATAATAGCGCAAAATAAAAATACCATTATACAGTAATATATATTTGGGTCATATGCCACGGCGTGCAACGAATCACCGTGGGGAGTGTGGTTGAATATAGGTCAAGGTGGCCTGACTCTTCACTGCCTGCTGCTATTATTGTAAGTTTATGCTGTAATTTTACGCTTTTTTCCCATTAATAAAATACATAGTGAAAATATATATCCCGTGTAACAGGTACTCCCATTATAAATTTTACTTGTATAAATATTACATTAAGCAGGGAATATGCGATTTTTTACGAGTTTATCGTTGATTTGACTATTTGTTGCAGTTTTCACAATTTTAATTATCAATAAAGAAGTTAAAGGCTGGTGGTCTGCGCGTGGTCGTCGCTCCGCGTCCTGTTCGATATTGGACTCATAGCGACGTACACAACGCGTGAAATACATTGTTTATTTACATGAAATTCGAACACGCGCTGCACGACGACCACCGCCCTTTAAATATGGTAAGAATTATTTACTAAATGCTTTTCACGAACGCATCTTTGTTGCTATAAACTGATAGAAACACTATATTTCTAAGGACGCAATGAAGTTATTATTCCTATTATTATAACATGTTAATACAGTATTAAGGTCAAACACATTTCTTGAATCTTGAAGTTTATTTATCTCAATACTTAAAAATTGGACAAAAGTGCATATTCTAGAGGCATAGCTATACCAACCTGTTAGAGCATGGCCAACGAAAGTACATGTATAGCAACATTCTCGGACAATGACAATGTTATATCCAAACAGCAAATCGGTTTCAGAAACGTTTTCCGTACAACGGACAATCTACTTATCATGAAAACAAAAAATATCAATGATCTACATGTTATAGACTGGCAAAATCGGGACTTGTCTTTTGTTTTTTGTTTTTGTGATCGCGAAAACTAGCATAAGGCCAGAATTTTTTTATTCCTTGTTTCTCTAGTTTGTAAAAAGCAATTTTTTTGAGGAGGGCGGAAAAAAAATAAAATTAATTCTTTCTTTCCATTAGATTTGTGTGATTCTCAAAGAATTTAAAGTGAGATCATTGATCGGAGAGAAGAAATGAAATAAAATGTTATTCCATGTATAACCTTGTTTCTCATCTGTGCGAGACTTCGGTACTCTGATTATGATACTCCCACGAAAATGCAACTTGGATTTGTTTGGCCCCATACGCTGATGATCTAGTTATTTGAAATCAGGTCAGATTCCTGGACCATCTCTCCCTCACTCTCAAAAAAAAACAAAACACTGAGACAACACAGATACCAAACAACATTATAATCATAGTTTGATAAATTAACCTTTTCACCACCAGGCTTTCTTGTCCAAAATTTTTTTGCACTTTTTTCTTATATTCTTCAATATTTCTGGAAATGAACCCTAATTTTGGAGATAACAGACAACATTTTAGTAACTTTTTCATTAAACAAATTTAGCAATTTTGTCTTCTGAAGGAAAGTGTTGACTATAAACTATTTTGTGATTTGATAAAAAAAAGTGGGGGATGAGGGGGCTAGTGGTGAAATAGTCAAGTCAATCCTGCGTTTTTGGGTGACATATGGGGACACGAAAATGTATATAGATCAGTTGTGGAGGATGTCAATCTATTAAGTTCCTTGCGGTTCATACTCGGAGAATTCTATTATTATGGGTATTTATGGAGAACCACAGTGGGTAGATTCCCAATATATATATATATATATATATATATAAACAAAAAAACAAAAAAAACAGATGGCCAAACCCTACAATCGTATTATAAATCCATCAAATAAGATGGTAAATGAAGCAGAAAAATGAAACAAACAACTAAATGGTACAGTGTAATAGAATCCCAGTAGTATATATCAACCGAAATCAACTAAACTAAAAACACTAAATAACAAAAATATTCTTCTTAGTAAATTTCGACTGAATAATCAAAAATACTAAAAAAAAAAACAGAAAAAGAAAGTATATTTGATTCGTGTAGTACTACATAAACTAAAAGTGGAAGATGTACAGCATTTTATAATATCATATCCCTTTATATAAATCAAGGACGGGATACATTACAGTTTTTGCTAGTCTACACAATCAATTAAAAATAATGAAAAACAATAACACTGGTTTTCTGGCTAAATTCTATACACAGCTCGAAATTGTTATTCATTTATTTTTTCAAGGCTTGGAATATATTTAATATGTGAATTGACTTTTTTATGTTATTTGCGTCAGTAGATATGGGTGTCTAGTGTTGTGGTGTTTTCTACATTGTTATTCTTGCCATATTTTAGATTATTTATTGTCTTTTGAATGTGGTTCATTTCTGTATCATGATTTCATGTTTGCATTTTATTTTTCTTGTTATTTATAATCAATTTCATTTCTTCAGAATAATTTTAAATCTTTCAATAATCGGTAAACGATTATGAATATGTAAGTAATAAGTAAGAAGATCATATACAACTGTCTTGGTTCTAGGTTATATAATTCAAGCCCCACCCTCACCCACAGATTGTAACTCTACACGCAACGGCGGTCACATGACGGATACAGGACGCTGTCACAAGACTGCTACTCATCAAACCAGAAAATAATTACGCAGCAGGTCGGTCGAAAAAAAATAGAAATTTACAAGTTTATATTTGTGTGAACTTAATAATTAAATATCTACAATATTAAGTATGATATATAAAATAAAGCATGCACGTGGCTTTCGCAATAAACGATGTGTATACCCATGGATGAACTGAAAAGTGCATGCACGGTATTTCTTCCAACCCAAAAGGGCGTTTAGTTTTGTGCTGTTTTTTTTTCTTATATATTTGTTATACATCTCCACCTTTTGGAGTAATTTTGGCCCTAGGATTTTTGCATGCGATTTTTCATGATTTTTTTTCTGTCCATTTTTTTTGGGTCTAATTCTGTCTTTGAGTGCATTTAAATGCGTTGATCGTCATGCACCCACGTAACGCATACAAGCGATGAGTGTAAAATACATTGTTTGTTTACACGAAATTCGATCACATTCATCACAACGACCACACATTTTGTTATCAACACTTGATATGCCTATACTGCCTGGTCAAAATTAGTATACATAATGTTAGTGTTTGTCATGTGTAATCTCATACAACCTATACAATTGGTTATCTGACTTGTAATCTATTGGACGCCGTAGCGTGTGCAGGTACGAGTCGCCTTTGATTCGTGGCCAAAACTTCCTGTATTCGGTACGGGTATTATCAACGACATAATCCCATAAACCTAATCGCCATTGCTATTACTATTAAGAATGGCACATGGTATTCAAAATGAATTTCTTCATTTTTATAGAATACATAGGTCTATCTAATTATTCTAAGACAATTTCAGAGCTCTATCATAAATGGAACATACATTAAATAGTGATCGGAATTAACAGCCCGCATCGATATGATTAAATTTGCATGTATTTTAAATAACTAATAAGTCACACAGTCGAGTATAAAATAATTTTATATGATTATCAATCATCTACATTGGTAACAGACAATCCATTTAAAAAAATAATCCAGCAACTCAACGTGTTTGAATTTAGACTTCAAATTACCAGTTAAATGAGTACTACGTGACCACGCGGTTTTTATCTAACGCAATAATGAATTTTAAATATGAATTTTCATAAAACACATATGATATGGTTTAAAACGATTTTTTGTTTGAAAATAATTAGTGAAAATGTTACTTCCTGAAATCCTCGACTACATCCTTAAACAAGTTCGAAAGCTAACTAACTAGTACATGCATTAGGTGTTGCGCAAGACTGAGCCAACATCCCATCAAGACTCGGCCGCCGGTAGCTGCAATTTCTATAATATATAGAATATATGCATATGTATATAATATATATACATATACATATATTGACGATCACCTGCAGAATGAGAGTTTGCATTGCAAAATGTCAGATAAGTCCATAAGATTTTATTGGAAAAACTTCGTGATTTGTGTATTGAGTGTTAGCTTATATTTGCTATTGTTTCCACTACTTTTAAACTAATATTTTTGGGAATATAGGCAATATATAATATTATGTAGTTCTCTCCAACTGCACTATTGTATCATTTACAGTTTCTCTATAGACGAGGCATATTTTCATATCAGTATTTCTAAATTGACAAGGAATATCAAGAAATTCTAATTTTTGTTAAAATATTTTTTTTAAATAATTGTAGCTTTTTTCGCATTTTATCTTTATTTAAGCAATTCTTCCAGTAGCTGACATATATAGCCTACATGTTCGTAAGGACATTTGTCATTCTTAATACTATTTGTAATACGATTGGGTTTACCTGAAACATCTTATGAGAAAGTGCCCCGAACGTTGCTCCCATAAACCACAATTGGTATAATCATTTTGTCGAATAAATGGCAAAGCATTATCAATAAAAATAATATAATGCTTATGTTTCAAGGCTTTGAGTTCTTCTTGAATTATTTGTAATGGTCTACAGTTTGTATTTTATTGTTATATATTGTTTTATATGTATCAGCGGGGATGGGATGGACACCTTCGTGTCGCACAACGCATGCATTACATACTACAAACGTGATTACGTCTATTTGGGTGTATTTGTTTGCGCAACGTCGACCCCTTATCAATGTTATATCTACCAAACTATAGAATGACTTATGAGATGTGTAAACAAAACAAGTGCGCAGGTCATCTGACAATGCTCAAAATATTCTATAACTGATTGGGGTTCATTCATTAAAAACAAATGATGAATACTACAACTAAATGATAAACGAGAAACACACACTTTTATGTTAAATATCAAATGGTTTAAAAAGTAGAACATAAATCAATCAGATTGACAAAGCAATTTCGAATATGCAAAATAAGTTATTGCCTAAAAGTAGAACAGTGAACAGTCATTTTTTGAAAGATTGGGAAAATTAAATAAATAATAACAAAACGAAAACACTCAAACATGAATTAAACAGACTAAGAACTTTATAGGACCTGAAAACACATTTGAGTTGGAAATTTGCGCAAACAATACATTTATGGTAAGTAACCAACCTCTGAAGAATAGTGTGTGGTGTCACACATACCCCAGAGTACGGGTTGAGTGCAGAAATTACGATCTGTGCAATGCAGATAAAATTGAAGATGAGTTATTTTTCATTATATCACGCACTTTGAATTCAACTCTCAACAAAGATGTCCTCTGTTTGTTAAAGCATCCAATTATATTTATTTACCGATTTTGTAAACTTTCAAGAAAATAAATTCAAAGTAATAATGAGTACAAAGTTTCTAAATCCATATAAGGTAGTTTCAGCGCAATGCAGTAGTAACTCACAATCAGATTTCTTTTAATGTACAATCATCTTTTGAATCAAAGTTTTTGTAATTGACATTCAATAATTATTACATTTATTATTTATTATTATTTCTTTTCTTTCCTTACATTTGTATTCCCCGTGTTGTTTTAATTAAAATACAATTCTGTATTCATTATAAATATTAAATATTCGGCACCTCAATCGTGTTTGTTCACAGTTTTCTTCTATTTTTTTAAATAAACATTGCAAAACGTAATGGCGTTAAAACACAACTTTGTCAGAGCCCTTTATTTTGGTCAATGATGTCAGTCTTTACATCACCAAATAATACCATACTTTAAATATGATCATATGTAAGTTTTATGGCACGCCACCATTTCTTCATTATTCCATTTCACCATAGAGCTTACCACAAACCTGCAACCAAATTCTGCCACGGAGTTTCCTGAAATCTAAGATATATGATATATATATTTTACGAATACATTATATTTTGTGTCAGAAAATGGCGCTTCCCAGTTAAGATTTTTATCGCATTTCTTTCAAAATTTTGGACTACAGATACAAGTTATCATTTTCATCAATCTCCACTTTTAATAGTATTTTAGTGGATCTAATTCTTGATTTTGACATCTTTTATCAACTTATTTCTTTATTATCTTTGCTTTCAATCACGATCACTGTCTTTCATTTTAATGTTTCTTTAAGTTATTGCAGTTTTGATCTCTTATTCAAACAAGAGGACTGGTTAATGGTGGTATAGTATTAAGGCACGTTTTAACAACACTTCATTCGATGCATTAGTTGTATTAGGTTTTGAAGTGATAACATTGTCAAATGGCAATGAGACTTCCTGAATAGGTGATTTTCCGTTCGATTTCACTCAAAACGCGTGAACTCGTAGTGAACAAAAAATGTTCTATTCCAATCTATACCATAGCTTATATCGCATTTTTGCTTACAGACAAATTGTTCTTCTAGCTTCAAGTCAGTTATTGTTAGCTAGTACACATAATATTAGAGTAAAACTGGGGATTAGTCGCCGTGTAATCAATACAAGTGTGTGGCGTATGTCTAAACCATGTCTACTCGCCGGTGCGAGCCTCACTCTGAGCATTTTATGAACGAAATAAAGTGTTTTCCGTTATTTGCTACAATTTCACGACCTGACTTTTCCGCAATTCTAATACATGTAGTACGAATTGACTATTTGATTCCAATAAATTGAAAAGCAAACCAATTGTATGAACAGGACTGTAATCAATACACCCTCAGTCCACAACGCGGACGGGGGTGGGAGTGCTCCGCAGTCAGTTGATACATGGAACCAGAAAGAGAGCATATTTAGGACACTTTCTGTATAAAAGTTTCGTTAAAAAGATCGGCTGGATCATTACAAATTTAGAGCCAAAAAAGCGACGCACATCCGTTGTGGCGAACTGTATACATTAGCAACATCGTTCACGGGTAGATTGCCAATAATCGTTTTATTCATTCTAATTCACGTAAAACTGTAATAAATCAGAATTACAACACAAAATAAACTATACAAATATTTCAAAATACAAACACATAAATCGCAGTTCATGCAGTACAAGCATTTTCGTTTTACAATCACATAACGGCGCCTCGGTATACATACACGTCAAAAGTAAGATCTCGCTGGTAAAAAACTCAAGTTTCAAAATTCGCTGCATTAGGCAAATGCGACGATAAATATACATCACATAGTTCAACAAATTGTGTTACATAAGAGTTTAAAAGTAGACTTATTACAAGTATTTGATGTCCAACAATATAAACAATATATGTCCAACAATATATCTAATATAGAATATTGCGACCGCGAACTGGCTCAGAATAAATGGAAATATGAAGTCAACTGAAATCAAAATTAAGCCCAAATTGGCATCGAATGATGTAAAAACACGATTATTCGCTTATGCATACCTCTATTCCAGGGTCAGACTAAAACCACTTTGGAAAACTCGCATCGAATATGCACAACGAAAACTACGTATACATTCGCTTCGAAAGTCAGGATCCGTAAATATCGCCACAAGAGGGCGCTATCACAACGTCAATAATTTAGAACGTTTGATTGTCCTTCTTAGTTTATTTAGAGTAGAGTATTTGTTACATGGCTCCTCTTAATTAAAATAATTTACTCCTACCAAACAACTTTAATTATAACAAACATTAATATAGCTATTAATGAATATCTGCTAATCATTTTCAGGCTCCTCGTCAGGGATACCTCGGTTCAACAACAAAACAAGTTTGTGTACTGGTCTCTCATATGTAGAATGCTTAGCAACTAATCTAACTTTACAGACATGTCCATCTTCTCCTGCAAAGGTTTCAACAACTCTTGCAAGTGGCCACTGAATTCTTGGATCTGTGTCACCCGTATTTAAAACTATATCACCCTTTTGCAAGTCTGGCTATGATTTTACCCAATTTCGTCTCTCTTGTAGTGTTGGTAGAAATTCTGTCTTCCATCATTGCCAAAATTCATTTGCCAGATACTATACGCGTCTCCATTGACGATGACAGTAGATATCTAGTCTCTGAAAAACGCAATGAGGGGTTAGAACTATATTTGTTTTTAGAGTCAGAATCTGGTTCGGTGAAAGTGGTTTCAGTGGGTCAGTATGGCTCACATCATTGTAGATGAGAGGACGAATATTGACTATGGCCTCTGCTTCCACTAGCAAGGTTCTCAGCAACTCATCATCCAATTGATGTGTTGTTAAAAGTGCGAATAGTGCATTTTTTGCTGACCTGATCATTCTTTCTCATACACCACACATATTACTTGAATGTGGGACATTCATCTTGAAAGTAATCCAGTCGCATTTGTCTTTCAACAATTCCTGTCTTACTTTATCTGGATCCATTTCGGACAGTGCTTTCATCAATTTTTCCTGGGCTCCAATGAAGTTAGTTCCCTGATCTGATCGAAGTTGTCGAACAGGTCAGTGGCGACATACAAAGTGGCGATAAGCATTCAGGAACGAATCTGTGCTTAATGAATTTGCTGTCTCAATGTATCGCTCGTGAATTCAGGCAAGTGAACAGTGCACCGTATCTTTTAAATTCACGACGTCCTTTCTTTATGTAGAATGGACCAAAGTAATCAACGGCACTATATGTGAGAGGAGGAGCAGGTTCCAATCTATCTTTTGGTAGATCTGCCATCTTTTGACCTAGTGAAATTCCATGTAACTTACGACATTTTACACATTTTCATACATATGATGTAACAGCAGCTCTGGAAGCAACAATCCAGTAATCAGAGGAACGGATATCATTCAAAGTCATCCCACATTCTGAGTGCCCACTCTTCACATGGTGGTGAGAGACTATTAGACTTCTAATATGTCCATGTTTTGGCAACAGTACAAGGTGTGCGATGTCTCTTGGTAGATTAGCTCTCTTGATTCTTCCTCCAACTCTAATTATTTTTGCTTCATCCAGATCTAGTCAAAAAAAAGTAATAGTCTTCTTCAAGGTTTGTTTCTTTCGGAAATCTCTATCTGTTTTGTCACTTTTTGGACCTACAGAACTAAGAATTTGAAATTTGTGCCAGTTTAATGATTTTTCGTTCAGCATTTTGCAATTCTTCAACATTTTGGTACATATGTTGTCTTTACAATTTCTTTTGATGAATTTAAATCATTGTATTTCTTTGGAACTTTTATACTACGGTTCTGTAGTTTCTGCTTGAATCTCAACATACTGCTATGGCTCTCTTCGCTTTATGCCAGCTACTGAAGTACTGCAATCTGGTTAATATATATACAAAGCATTAAGGTTTGACTTGTGTGGTCAATACAGTCACTTTCTTAACGTCAAGGTCATTTGCCTCAAGATCTATAACACAGCCCTTTGTTGGCAGTAGCATTTCAGCTTGGTATTCAGCACTACAGTCAAAACCACACTTATCGTTCCTGGTTTCTTTGAGTGGTATACACCATGATGGGGAATGTACCACTTATGATCATTCACTTATGATCATAATTGAGAATTATCATCAGAAAATATAGGTACCTTCTCAACATAACCTTTCTATATTATGTAACTCATGAAGGTTATGCAATCTTTCTTATATTATGTGTCACTCAGTTTACTCTTTAGCCTCGCTAAACGTTTTACAGCCAGTCTGTTAATAGGAAGCTTGACATCATCTCGTTTGTATGGCAGATGGATTTCAAAATGTCTCTTTTATGATTTCCATCATTTGTTAGGAATCGTCTATCTTCAATTGACATTTTCTTCTCTGACCTTGTTTCATTGAAGTCAAGTTCAAAAATTGTTGTCACTTGAACTGGACTTATCTCTTTTGTCTGCGTTTTAAAGGCAAAGTGACACAGAATTAACAAATCTGCAGTTAGGAGTACCAGTACTATCATCAGAATTATGCATCATTCCTACTACACCCCATCTTAGAGCAGTTTTAACAGCATAAGAGTCATCGTCATTACCTTGTACAGCATCTCTGGATTTCAGGGCACGTATACATTTAAGACCAATCAACAAACCAATTTCAACATCTGGTTGATATGGATGTAACTTATCAGCAACCTCTTTCAAGTGTGGCCACTGTCTTACTGATCTTGGGATCTGGCTATGACAATTGGTAGGTTGATATCAATCATACCATTCATATCTTTGACAATCAGGCCATCAATTTTATGACTTGTAATTACCATTCTCATCGAGCATAGTTGAGAGCTTTAAGTTAATCATGGGTCCTGTTGCTTTTATTTTGCTTAATGTAGTTTCAGATACAAAGAATGAATCAGATTGTTGATCTAATAGTGCTTAGACTGGTGTCTGGTGATCTGGATATTCATGTTGAAGCAGCATTACATGTATTATAAGAGAATGGGAACATTATCTGAATGTCACTGTTCTTCTGTCTGATCAACTTGTACTCTATGTGATACTGCACTCTCAACTGGACCTTCGGTAGTAGAAGTATTTGCATCTGCTTGCTTCCTTTCTTATTGCGACAATTACGTAATATGTGTCCCCATTTTAGACAACCCATAACACAACCCACAACAGCTCGTTTATCGGTCAGCTTCATTTTGAGAAAATCTTTACAGGTTTCCAAGTAAAGGTTTCACTTACAGAGAACACAAATTTGTTTATTGATAGATGCATTACCGATTGCAGAGATGATGTTCTCTAGAGGGCGCTGTTTTGATTTTTTCAGCTTCTATTGCAAAGCTTCTCACTCCAGCATTATATTTACCACTTTTCTCTCGCCTTGAACTTGTTTCCTTTCTCTTTTTATCATCTGATTTGAAATTTGTTGGGCTACATGCAATACGCGCCTCCTTACTAAGAAATTTACATATCACACTGAAAGGGGTTAAAAGCCATATGGATTCTCAAATAACCAATAGTTGTCATAGCAGTTTCGCAGTGGAACAGAAAATCAGAAAATTTCAGAAGTTCCTTACCATATTTAATCTGTGGCCAGTCGTTATTTCTTTTCTTTTATACATCTGCAACCATCATACCTTGGCTCTAATTAACGCATCTTCTTGGCTCTACTGTACGCATCTTCGCTATTTAGTGTTATTAACCCTTTAATGGCATCTTAGGCTTCACCAGCGGTGTTTTTACTAAAGTAGTATAGTCTGTCTGAAGTCAAAGGTTTCTTCCTTTCTACTAGTGTCTCAAACGAAATTATCCATGCTGGATAACTGGATAATCATATACATTTCCACTGAATATCTCATGTTCCTTTCTAGGAAGGTCATCTCGTTGGTTAGATAGTATATCCGTTAGTCTATTTATTACATCAAGAGAATTATCAGGGCACACATTCGAGTCATGTGATCTCAGTTGAGTTACATCGCTATGGTGATCATTGTAAATCAAAGTGTTTTTAAACTGGCAGTGTGGCAATGGAGGAGTTCCAATATCTGGAAACTGTGGAGTTGATACAAACTGTTCTTTGGGTTTATTATTAGCAGCTCTTTCATCCATCAGACAAAATGTTTCTTTCGCTGGGTTGATGTGTGTAGAGTGTCTTGTAGTACTCACACTTCCATCACTGGCGTACTCATATTTATCTAGAACTTTTGTCTCAGCATCACTAATAGCCATCTCTGTTCCAATGTTGAAATCTTCTTCCATGCGCTCTAGATAAACCTAGATAATTTGCCAGGCATTGTTTTTTTCTTAATTAGCTGTTTTTTAACCTCTATACAGTATTTCTCATCGAGTGCTGGGGCTCGTGCAGCAAAGTCAACTAGTCTTTGTTCTTGTTGTAGTTTAATCATACTGACATTTGTCCAAATTGAGTGTGTACTGGTCCTGGAGCCCCTAGACTTTCTGGATCTCTTACTTATTTGTGACACACTATCAGACGGATTAATCGCAGGACAACATTCTGTTTTGTCAGTTGGTTTCATGAAGAATTCCTCTATGGCAGACTTGAAAGATTCAATGTATTCACGTCTTTCTGTGTATACTAAGTCATGCTCCCGTACATCACTTTTATTTAGGAGGTATCAAACATCTTGTGTTCTAATATAGAATGTTGCGACCGCTACTTCAAAGTGAATAAATTGGGAATATGAAGTCAACTGAAATCAAAATTAAACCCAAATTGGCATCAAACTTGCATCAAATATGCACAACGAAAACTACGTATACTTTCGCCTCGAAAGTCAGGATCCGGAGATATCGCCACAAGAGAGCACTATCACAACATCAATAATTCTTGGTTCTCGAGTATTTGTCACATCCAGGGTTACATCCATATACTTCATACTATACAAGTGCCCATAACCCGGGCGTTTATTCCAGGAGCTATGTCACAAGACATTCCACGGGCTGTGCTTGTGCTGCTCAGGAACGTGAAACGCCGAGCGAAAAGTTGGTGAAAATTCGAGAAAATAACTTGAACTCAACTTTGAAATAATCCTAAATATTCAAATTGATATTGATACACTGTTCAGGGGATTCTCAACAACCATCCCAAAGAACTGCTTTCTGAGAGTTTTCGGCCTTTGTTTTTACCGTGATGGTTGCCATGCGGTGAAAATGCCTGGATGTCCGCCCCGAGAATAGTGTTTATTTCACCTCGCTTATCACCATCCACTGTTCCTAGTACAATGACGTAGATGGTGGGAACAGTGGACGCAATGACAAGATAAAATGAAACACTATTTGAAGAGCAAAACCAAGTCTTGTAGTTTCCTTGCTCTCAACGAGATCTCGTTGTTCATTTGCATCTAATGCTCCAACATACGTTTTGTAAATATCAGCGCCCCCAAAGAAGAGAATATAACAGGACACTCTTATCAAGTGATGGATCCAGAGTTTTTCGAAACTAGAAACAGATGCCATGTGTTGCATCCGGACAGATGGAAAGGGCTACCTGTACATTTATAGATGTTGTGGCGCATCTGTGGGGGGGGGCATTATGAATATATAGACATGTGTAAATCTTATTATACATGGATATCTCAACAGTAATGAGAATTGTAAATAACTTCCTGGGGCCCTTTTTATTTACGTGTTGGAATTGTGCTTATTTGATGAGCGATATTGTGTTGGACAAATGCTTACATGGTGTTCTAGAGGTGAGGGGTAGGCAGGATGGTAAGAATGTTGATGAGATATCCCTCCCTGTCCGTGACCAATGAAAGACAATGACACTATGAACAGTTTGTTGAGTGACCTGATATAAGAGTAAAGTTTATATTTATGAAAAGTCTATTGACCTCCTTAGTATTTAAGATATTTGTTTTTAATGAGGGTGCAAACGTGAATCATTTGTGGAAGAGATGAGGATGAAGATGAGGATGTATAGATGAGGATGAAGTACACTAACCTCGCAATGGGGATTCCTTCAATCAGATATAATGCATGTCATCACTCACAAATGAGCAACTACACAACCTCTAGATAGGAGTATAGGGGGAAGTGTCATGGCAGTATTGGAATGCCCTTATAGGAACACTCCCTAAAAAGTTGTTCCGTCATTCCCACATGTCTTTACCAGTGAAGCGATTATGGGAGCAAGTGAAAAACCGGAGTGAGGGTGATGGAGATTGGACAAGGCGAGATCACTATGGGAAGAGAGTGCAAGAAAAGTGCATGTTCATGTATATAAGGATGGCTGAGAAATTTGCGTGAAGAAATAATGCTTTATTAAACATTACACATACACATTTACATAGGATGGAAGTTATGATAAATTGACTTGTATCATATATATGCGCAGTTAAGCGCACAGCGCTAATAATAAGGGAGCCGATTTTTTTTAGATATAAAAGTGCATTGCCTTAATAAATAAACGAAAGTGATTGGATGAATGAACATTGCTTTTCTATCTTTATTCACTTATGACCTACAATTTCACAAGGAAATGATGTATATTAAAGTGCAATTCATGATTCTGCTGTGACCAAAACCTCACTTCTTTTCTACCTAAATGAAAATAAGAGTAAAATATTAATGTAGTCGGAAAATTTCACTTGATTCAGATCATTCGTTTCCAAGTTACACCATTTTTAGCATTGACAAAGTCTCCATAGACTATTGTGTTGTAATTACTGTAGGGTCTTCGATAGTAATTAGAAAATGACACATTTTCTCAGTTCTTCGGCAAATGGAGCATATTTGAAACAATAGTTTGCGGATTGTAATATAAAGCAATCAAGGATTCTTACCAGGTAAAAATGTGAATTTTGATAAATTGGGTTGCTGACATTACTGCTGTTGTTGCTGCGGAGCGCATTGTGGCTGCTGGTGCTGCTGCTGGGCATGTGGATCGGGTTGTGGGTGTTGCTGTTGTGCAGCTTGATTTTCTTGCTGACGTTGATAGCGTGAAGCCACTTGTGGTTGTTGGCGTTGCTGCTGAGCACCTGCATTTTGTTGTTGATGTTGCTGCTGCGGATCCACTTGTAATGCTGGCGTTGCTGCTGGGCATGTGGATTGGGTTGTGGGTGTTGCTGTTGTGCAGCTTGATGTTCTTGTTGACGTTGATGGCGTGGAGCGGCTTGTGGTTGCTGGCATTGCTGATCATCATCTGCATTTCATTGTTGACATTGCTGCTGCAGAGCCGCTTGTGGTTGCTGGCATTGCTGCTGGGCAAGTGCATTTGGTTGTGGGCCTTGCTGGTGTGCAGTCAGGACACGGTGACATGGCCTGTGAACGGCGGCTTGTAAAACTCGTCGTTCGACATCAGATATAATTACGTTGAATACGGGTGCGTTTTCCAAAATGAAGGTAGTAACATTGGTCAGGACAAATAATGTTTTCTAGATGAGGTATTACACAAATACAACATGATATACAGGAAATTACTGGAAATCACTGATTGTGAGGTGTTGGATGCATGTGACAACTTCTGAATGCCAAGCGGCAGGAAATAGTCACACGTATCAAATACCTGCTGAAATAAACCATGTTGTCTTTGTTTTACTATACTCTCATAAATATTTCAGTGACTGTGTAGTTAACACGTCCAGAAATCACTGGAAAATATGCATTGTTCTGGATCACCGTATGAATTTCCAAGTGATATGATTACGGTGGGGCGATAGTAGGGGTGTGGTAGTTTTTTTCCTTGTGAGGGCGTGACACGCATTTGGTGGAAGTTTGTAAAATACTGTCACGCACATCAGGTTGAACTTAGCAATTGTACTTAGTGTTTTCCTAAATATTCATGAGGTATATGAATATGGGCTCTTATTTAGAAAGTGCTCGTTCGCCCAGCTAACGCGCAGGATTTCTGGCTCAGTGAGTGGCCCTAGATTAGACCCAGGAAGGAACATTACTTGACCACAATAACTCTGTGTGGGACCTGTTCTTTTTAAGTAGTTTAATTTCAGAATTCAATAAAACCTATAGAAATCATTGCACCCACTTTCAGTGAAGCAGTTAAAAATCAACAAGGAATGCTCCCATTATGAATGTTTTTTTAATGAGACCTGATTTTTAAGTAGACAGGATTTTTTAGGGAATGAGTTGATGTACTGAGAAGTTATGACATAATGAAGTAAAGTAAATAGTCATGATGATTGTTAATGGCTCTGATTTTTGTCATTCTATCCAATTTAGTTTGGGTGTAGAGGGTGGTGGTCTGATATTATATGGCTGATAAGAATTAGATACACTGTCTAATGTCCAGTGTTGTTGATGAAGGATTCTGGTTGTGAAAGGAAGCATTACCCATATGGGAAATGCATCCTCTCACCTACTGATTTTCATGATGGAAGTGAATGTTGGGATAGTGTCTGTACTACCATTTGCTGGAGATGTTCATGGGTTCGAAAGTGTCCGAAGTCTTCCCAAATTAGATTTGGGTAGTGTTGCCGCATGCAGTTGAAGACTATTAAGCCATTCGTGTAGATGGTGCGAGTGTTTGGAAGGCGATCTTGAGCGTTGAGTGTGTGCCATTGATATTCAAAGCTCTTCCTGGCAGTGATGTTTACCTGATGGTCACCATTTTCTGGGAATCGGTACACTAGCACAAATCACATCCAAGGGTGAAGTTGTGGGTTGTTCGTAAAGTTGGAACCATGACCAGTGTTGTGTTGTTGGAGTCTGCATTGGATACAAGCTGTTTCACCAACATATACAAAGTTGCGATGGTTGTTGCTCAGCAACATGTAAACAAACCAATGCTGCTGTCAGGTAACTGTTGCATTCGAATTGTAGGGGTGTTGTATTGTCCAGTGGCAAGAGAATGTTTTTGATGTGGTGTAACCATTGTGGAGTATTTTGGTGCAGTTTCCTTATGCCCACGATGGTGTCATTGCGATCATGCGTCACAAATATTATGTTCTCTAATTTTGTCACTCGACTGATGAGGACCAATAACTGGTCTCTTTCCCAAAGTCTGTACTTGCGTTGTTGACTTGAAATCTGAGTAGCAATTTGGGACAATGGACATGTCTCCTGAAGTGCCTTGTGGACCATGCTACAAATATAGTAGGTTACACGGAATTGGATGCGGTGCGCTTTAGTATGACCCTTCCCAACAATGACTAAGGGTGCAAGGTGAAAGGGAGAATAACGGCCAGGGATGCTTATTGTGTATGTGTTCTTGAATTTGCCTTACATCGGTGGGACAAGCATCAAACACAATAGTTTAGTTTCATTTGGCAAGTCTATGACAATACAGAGTTACCCTTGAGAGAAACGAGGTACTTCATTTGTTGCAACAGTATTGTTGTATGTCAGTCGAAGTACCTGGCTCTTAAATAGTACCAACTTCTTAGGCTCCAGACAGGCTTTGTCAAGCTGGAATTGAACATTGGCATTGGCCTGGCCCCATACCCCTTGAGTTTTCTCATCAGTAGCAAGGAGTGTGTTGCATTGTACAGTTGGGTCAGATTGTTTTTGTGCAATGTATGTGCCAATTATTTCTTGGCAAGCAGCCTTAGTACCTGCGATTTTCAAGGCATGTTGTGGTAGATGAGCCCATGATGGTACAGCATGAAACAGGCATCGAGTTGCAATGATGTGGATGAAATTCTCAACATCCTCATTCGTGATGTTGACATTGTGCTGTATCTGTATAAGTTGCTGTAGGTCGGCATCTTGGCATGCTCTGACATAGTGGCTCATTGTGATAATGTGGAAAGAGGTCATACGATGGTGACTGGCCCAAAGGGTGTGCCATCAACGGGAGCCAACTGGTATGGACCTCCAGTGGCTATGACCAAAATGCATCCCATTGGCTGGTTGGAGCCTCTAACATATCGGAGGATGTTGTCAAGAGCAGCAAAAGGTTGAGCTGAAAGTTGGCCTATTTCTTCTATGAATAGCACTTTTAGTCGCTGCAGCATAGCCAGTTGTACAGGTTTCTTTGAGAAACTCAAGAGAGCTTTGGACACAATGTTTTGTACTGTTTGGACCTTGACATTTAAGACTGGAATGTTAAAGAGCATATGGATGTGGGTGCCTCCAAGGCGTCGTGCTCGTTCGGAGGTTATGGCAGCCAAAAGTGACGGCATATTCTTGGAGAGGGCATACGTATTTGCAATGAGCAAAATGTGCGTTTTCCCTACTCCAGGAGGACCAACAAGTACAAATTAATTGCGGGTACTAGGTTGGTTATTGTGCAATGTGTTTATTGCTGTAATGCATGTATTGAGTGCCCTGTTCTGTTCTTCTAATGATGCTACATTTTGATTTCTGATTGGTGTAATTCGGTTACGTCGTTTCCATTTTTAGTGGGGACGCTATTACGGTGAAAACTAATAGTGTAAATTAATCACCCGAAATTTCCTGATATTTGAGTATACTTGAGTTACAAATCAACATTTCCTCACGTGCAGACAATTGGCACGAGATGTACATCTATAGGAACATTGACAATGTCACCACACGACTCGAGATGTACACCTATAGCAACATTGACAATAATAACTTTATTACACTACTATGCCATCAGAGGGTGCAGTATAGTAAATAAAATACAAATCATAAAAAAAATACAGCAGCTAAACTATAAGATAAAATTAAAAGATATTAATGATAGTTACAGGATTCTCCCAATGTAGAGGTAATAGCTATCATATACCTGATTTCTGTTTTGCCTTATTTAGAAACGTTGCCAGGGGTATGAAGCACGTCATTATTTTAATGAAATTGTCTGTTTTATTTAGTTTATTTTTAATTCCTATTTCTTGAAACAACTCCCCTCTTTCAAGGATAAAATGTTGTTCGTCTTCAACTGAATTTGTATGACATTTCTTACAAAATCACTCTTCCGCAGGAATTTTTGATCGTTGTTGTCTGCCTCTTTCAATTTCTAAATTGTGATCACTAAGCCTAAATTTACTCACAATTCTCCGAAGGATGAAGTTTGTTATTTCGGTTAGGTAAGTTTCTATTTTCAAAAATGATTTAAACAATTTATATGTTCTCATTTTATTGCCATCTTTTAGCTTTCTTTCCATAATTTTTCATAATCTTTTGTGAGTTTTATTTTAACAACATTTGAGATTTGATCAATGTTATTCACTTTATGGTTTATTAGTTTATTTTATTGTGTCAAATTCATTGTAGCCCATTATATTTTCTATATGTTTTAGCTAGAATTACTCTTAACTGCTTTATCGAGAGCACATTTAAGTATATGGTTATCAGGCAGGATATTTAGCCTGAACCAATATTTAGTTGCCAATGTTGATGACTTATTAATGGCGTTTTGCCAAGTTCTCCTTTAATACCGATTACTGATGTAGTTTTACTTACACCAAGTATGAAACGATGAAAATTGATTACAGGTTTGTTCAAGGTTATTGCCATCTTTTACTAAATCACAAGCCCAGATTTCTGCCCCGTACATTAAAATTGGTGAAAACACAGTGAAGGGGACACCATTTTGTGATTTAATATGGTTTGTCGTATAGAGAATAGAGCTTTAGTTGCTTTGTTTTTTAACATTAATACATTTGATCTAAATTGTCCATTTGGTGTGAATATAGTGCCTAAATAACAGAATTCACCCGCTGCTATAATATTTTGGTTATTAATTGAGAGATTTTGATGTTTTAGAATTCTGTTGCCAGTATTAAAAACCATCACTTTTGTTTTCGTTATGTTCACTACAAGGCTCCATTTTTCACAATAGTTGGCTAGTTTATTTAAACAATTTTGTAGACCTTCGGGAGTCTTAGACACCAATACTAAATCATCTGCATATTGGATACAATTTATATGTTTTTCCCCAATCGAGACTGGGTCATCATCCTTTTTACCAAATAAATCAGGCAGGTCATTCAGAAATATATTAAAAAGTGTTGGTGAAATATTGCAACCTTGCTTAACACCACAAGTAGACTTAAACTCATTTGATACACCATTAGGTAATTTTACTTTGCAGTTTAAACTTGTAAACAATAACTTCACAATATTATAAAAATTTCCATTGACCCGTAAGTTTTGCAGTTTAAGAAATAATGCATCTCTCCAAACATGGTCGAATGCCTTTCTGAAGTCTATAAAACAACTGTACGTTTTTGTTTACTGACATTTTCTTTAGTGTATATTGTTTTATCTACTATTGATTTTAGTAGAAAAATTGCGTCAATTGTTTTTCTCTGTTTTCTAAATCCAAATTGTAGTTCATTTAATAATTTATTGCTTTCTAAATAGGCCGCCAGTCTGTTATTCATAATACTAGTAAATAATTTTGATAAGCAACTTGATAACGCAATCACTCTATAATGATTTGTATCGGATTTGTTGCCAGATTTATGCAAAGGGACAAGTATTGTTGATTTCCAGCTTTCTGGGAATTTACCTTGTATTAAAATGAAATTAAATAACTTCAGTAAACATTGAACTAGCAGTTCATTGTTCACTTTAAGCATTTTATTTGCCATTCCGTCTTCAGCTGTTGATTTGTTATCTTTTAGTTATTTTTGAATTCAATGTAGAGTTATAATGTTTTTCCTTTTCTTTTTGCAGTAATGTTTCCTCATAATCTATATTTTTGATATTTATGTTATTATAAAGTTTACTGAAGTGATCTGTCAAAACGCTACTTGTCAGAATAAGTTCTGTTGTGTTATTGTTTTGTGGACAACGTAACTTTTTAAGTACTGACCAATAGTCATTCTGGTTTGTAACATCAAGCTGTTCCAGATGATTGATCATAGTTTTTTTTAAATTCTTTTTTCTTATCTCTAATTAATTTAATTTAGTGTTTTTTTGGTTTTTTGATAGTTCTGTCTAGCAAAATGATTGTTTGGATTTTTTGATAAAGATTTAGAAATATTAATTAGATCTTGTTTAACCTCACAACACGTCTTATCAAACCACTGCTGTGTGGGTCTTTTTGACTTTCTTGTTTTCTTTGTTATTTTTTTTTATAAAAACAATTTTCAGCTGTATTATTTAATATATTTTTTAATTGTTCAGTTGCTGAGTTAATATCTATATTATTCTCACTGTAATACAAAATATTCAATAGTTGGAATTTGGTACTTTGGTTTTGTGACTGTTTCTGATATTTATCTTTTGAGTCCTCATTCCAGATGTATTTTGGAGGAAGAAGAGTAAGTTTGTCGTTCATTTGCTTATTTTTTTACATGATTTACTAATAGTGAAAAGCTGACAGGGCAATGATCCGACAAATAACTGACCTCATTTACTTTAAAACATTTTATTTGTTTGTGGTATTCTACTGAGTTGATACAATAATCTACCGTACTTGGACCCATTGGGAGATGGTAAGTATAGTTGCCAATTAAATCACCTATTGTTCAACCATTATTAATTATGAGGTTATTATTTAAGCAGATCTCTATTAATTGTTTTTCAAATTTGTTAGAAACTTTATCCTGTGTGTGTCTATTTTTGATCGGATCTAGTGTATAATTATCTGGCAACGGTATATGAGAGTTATCATCAAATGAAACATAATCTACTAGGTTCCCTGCACGGCTATTGAAATCCCCCATAATTTCTTTATCTAGTATGTCAAAGTAAGAGTTTTCAGGAGGAATATAAATACATCCCAAATAAATATCAAATTGCAGGGAAAAAACTCTTTGTGTAGCTTACACCATAAGAAATCATTAATTTCGGAAATAATTTTACTTAAACTGGCTTTCAATTCATTTTTAAATATTAAAGCCTCACCCCCTGAATCCCTTCTACTTTTTGGTGATTTTCTTTTCCTATCAGATCTAAAATTACTGTACCTATCGATATCTAATACATTACTACTACTACTAACACCTAACAAGTTTCTTGTAAACATAAAATGTCAAATCTTTTCAAAATTGATAAAAATTCGACTTCCTCAGTCTTGTCACCTAACCCATGAATGTTCCAACTGCCAACTGTAAGATTGGAACTGCTAATTGGGTTGTAGGCCGAAACACAAAACAAATAAATGAGCATAATATTTTTTCTTTGTAGATGTATGTCATAGACATAATCACTACTAATACCAGTTGTATGTACTTTGAATGTTACTGATACATGTATAATTTAGGTTTTTCACATTACCATTCCTGTTGATACTGTGGTTGACTATGATATGGTTCCCATTTATACTAGCTATCTTGATACAAATAAGAATGTTTGTTATATTTATTGTCAATGTATCTGTCATCATAATATCTATTTGAATACTGCATGTCATTGTAATGTTACTAGGATATCGTCCAGCTTCTTCCTGATTTATCCAATGAGGGTATTGCTTGTATGGTTCGTCATAAGGTCCACCTTGGTATTTACGTTGACTGTAGTGATGGTTTTGATTATTTTGATATCGGGTATTGACGAAAGATTGGAAAACTTTATTTCCATGTCTGTTTTGCTGTCTTTGTGGTTGTTCAGAATTCTTGGAGAATCTGCAGGTGTGTCTACGACTATCATTGCTGTTTCTGTGTTGTCCTGAGTAGTTACTGCGTTCATGTTGTCTATTAATATTTTGTCCATGTGTGGAACTATTTCTTGCTTGATACAAGTGAATATTTCTCACTGTACGTTTGATATCAGCAACAAATAGTCTATTACCAGTAGTGTTAAGATAAACCCCATGTCTTTAGTGTGACTTAGTTTTATGTGTTCTACAAAGGTACAGTCAGCTGTTTCACATTTATCTGTCATACATATGGTTAATTTCATTTATCATGGTGTTCACATTTTATGCACTGCCATGACGTGGTAACATGCTTGATATTACATGCATTGGTAAACTTGTTCTTAGTGTTATCGACTAACCGGATTAACTGCTTACTAACTAGTTCAGCATTGGCTGTGATTTTTGGCTTTACCTATGTATTTACCTATGTATTTACCTATGAAAGGTCATAATTAGAACTGTCCGAGTTACTAATATGGATTACTTTAATGATTATGTCAGTTTCATCCAATTTATCTTCAATGTCAATGTTGTTTTCATTACTGGAATCATGGCTTTGTAATTCCGCTGCAGCTCCCAGACTAACAGTAGATGGTTCTTCCTTCTCAAGATTTTCAAGACATACAAACCGATTAGATGTTTCAATAGAACTAGATACCAAATTCTTGAAACCGTTTTTCATTTCATCCAGATCACGTTTGAATTCCTTGGATAGGGCTACTTGCCTGTTCTTGATTCGATTTCCATTCCTGTCTGAGCTGCTATTAAGTTATTACGCCAAGTCTCGTTAATTCCATGTAACTGTTGCTTGAACGCATTTCTTCTACTGACAGGGCTATATTCTTATGCTTCAGTGTGTTTATTTCGTCCTCTAACATTTTCTCCTTTTCTTTTTCTGCTTCTTCAATCGATTGTTGTCCCAGGCGATTTTCTAATGCTGTGTACTTATTTGCAATGTCGATTTATTTGTCTTCAATACTTTCTATTATGATTTCGAATTCGGACATAGCCAGATTTCTACGTTCTAACAGTGAAGTACTTGTACCTTGGTTTACTGTGCGGGCTTTTCCAAGATGGCATCCATTTCCGGTAGCTGACTTTTTCGTTTCGTCTTCATTGCTTGTCATGGATAGTTCGATATTGTTGTTGTTATTACTGTCGTCGTGATTTATGATCGATTTAATCAATGTTATTGAGTCATCTAGATCGGGATTACTGCGTTGAGTTCGTCGTCGTCACTGCAGTTCGATTTGTTGACATTGCTTATATTGGATGCGTACCACTCAATGTATTGCTCTGCTTCTTCTAATGAGTCAAAACCTTTGGAACAGTTCCCTGGATAACCGTTTGTTGACTGGTGACACTTCATATCTGTCAGATACGATTCTCGTCTTTCGTCCTACTATAATAGCATAGAATTTCTTGTTTTTTTTTACTTCTTTCCACTTTTCGGAGCTTTCTTTTGTTCTTCTTTGTTTATATCGCCCGCCATTTCAATCTCCTCACACAGCTGATCCATTCCGATTCGTAAGCAAAACTTGTACTTCGTTTTCTTTCAAAGATCTTTTAAGTCTGATATGTTCCTGGACCATATATTATCTACCTTGCACCTTTTAAATAGTGTAATTTGGCCTACAACCGCTGTATACAAGCTCAATATACGGAGCTAACGACGCCATGGTGTCTTAAAAATGTAACGACACGAGTTTCAAAACACATTTCTTTTCAGTAGAAGAATCTTTTGCATGGTCAAGTCCATGATTTTTCCAAATTTACATTTTTGCGTAGCGAATAATGATTCAATTGGACACGGTTCTAGAAGCCGTACTTGCACATGAATTACAACAGGGATAAAACAGATGATCAAATACTGGTCTCGAATAAAAAAAATGCCTGAAAATTCTCTGGTATATGAAGCATACAGTCTCGGCTTAGAACTAGACAACTCTGGCACCTACAACTGGGTTTCCGGGTTAAAACTTATACTTAAAGATCTAGATATAGACTATGTGTGGCAGGGAGAAAAAAAGCAAAATGCGAACAATGTAAATATAGATAAAATAATATTAGAAAAACTAAAAACAAAGTTTGAAAAAAATTGTAAACAGATTTTAGACAATGATAACTAAGGGAAAAATCACAAAAATAAATTGCGCACTTACAGAGAACTGAAAACAGACTTTGGCTTTAAAAACTACTTACACGTAGTCAAAAATACTCATCACAGGTTATCAATGACAAAATTGAGGAATAGTGCTCACAGACTACAAATAGAGACTGGGAGATATAACAACACAGATATATCGGACAGAAAATGTATATGTTGTGAAAATAACGCCATAGAGGACGAAGAACATTTTCTTTTAACATGTGATCTCTACGCGGGAGAAAGAAAAAAACTGTTATCACCCCAACACTTAGCAAACAATAAAGAAAAATTAAAATATATTTTAAATAATAAAGATGAGAAAACAATAATCCAAATAGCAAAATACATAGAGAACGGTTTCAAAACAAGAGGGAAAAAAAATGAAAACGTTATTGTCAGCTATCTCAAGATAAGGTCATGTACATGCAATAGTAATCTAAACATTCACCAACACAAAATGTGGAAAACAATCCAATTTACCGGTACTTTACCATTATTTTTTTTCTACTTTTATTTGCTAGTTGTTTTTATTTTTTTTTTTTATTTTCCTGTATGTATTTTTATTCTCACTTTAATTGTTTGTTTATCTTTATTCACATCTGTATTGCATTTTAATCAAAATCCTAATAGGGATACGAACGCAATAAAGATATTTATTATTATCACTCAGTCAGTCACGAATTGGTGACGTCACAAAATACATGACCTTCAATCGGGGTCGTTTCCTCGGTATATACGAATTGGTATATACAAATTACAATAAAGATACTTAAGAATTACACATAAGGTGGAACAAATCACGTGACAATATAATGATAATAACGGTAATAAATCCTAGCTTAAAGCGCGGTGATCATCGCGCAGCGCGTGTTCGGATTTCATGTAAATAAACAATGTATTTTACACGCGTTGTATATGTCGCTGTGAGTCCCATATCGAACAAGACGCGGCGCGACGACTGCCACCCTTTAACAGTTGAACAGAAGATCATATAGTCAGTGGGGTCACGCCAAGGGTCACGCACTTCGTTGCAAAATGGCCGTGTGGTTGAAACTGGGTCATGGCGTGACGGGTGTGGAAGACATTATTAAACACTCACAAAATCACAATAAAACGGGGAAGTGGTTGCATATTACAGCGTAGCCAACATGGGAAATAAAAAAAAACCCACAATACAAACGCCATGGGTACGAATCCTACTACCCTCCTACTAGATATACACTTACCGGAACCGAAGCGATCGGAAACCAGCAATTGGATTTCCCGTCCAAGTCATCGGAACATTGAAGTAGTTTGCAAAATGAAAACCACTCAACGACCAACTTTGTGGCATGGTACACAAGTGTGCCATTGAGATAAAACAAAATTAACAAAGAACGTTGCGAAAAAAAAAATAATAAACCTCACGAAACTCCACCATGCAAAAAATAGATAATAAAATAACTTGCGTCTTAAACTTGACGACGCGTAATTTGTTCAACAGTTTCCAGATCGTGACAAGAGATAAACAAGACCCAAGTCAAGGTAAGTTTTGTTAAAGTGTCGATGGCGTTCCCTATATTACGAACACAATTCAGGCTCATTAAGTTGTTAAATTGAGAGAATAAAAGTATAGACAAATATTTGAGACTTATAATTATTTTGGTGAAGATAAGTCACGTTTAATTAACGTCCACCATTACAAGTTGTTAAATTGAGAGAACAAATGTCTCAACAAATATTTGAAACTTATTTTGATGTATACAGCTCTCATTTAATTATTTTCCACCATTACAAGTTGTTAAATTGTGAAAATAAATGTGTGAACAAATATTTAGGTGTAAGAACTCGTGTTTGATCAACTTCCAAAGTTGAATGGAGTAAATTTAAATCCTATCACTTGTGTGAAGACACTTGTGGTACAGTGGACAAGGACCTTGCTTCCAAGATCTGCCGAAGACGACGTTTTTGGTGACGTCACAGGTCTATTCAATGAATAATCTGGTTCCCTGCCCCAATTTCAACGCTGAAGGCGATTATTTTCTTAACCGCCATCAGACTATTCGGAATGCTGCCGAGTACCTGCCGAACTTAGCCGAAGATGACGTTTGCGACGAGTGATCGGATGATGAGTAATTACATAGCGATTAGCCTTTGGTGTAACAGGTAGGTCCTTATTCTTTACGGAAAGTGGCCCAAAACTTCATGATTGCAATCGAACGTTGAATAATTCGTACGTGAACTTATGATGCATCAACATTTTCTGATTTAGGCTGATTTGTACTATTTGGGAGCGACATAATGTTACGTTGTGTGTTTTAGACTACACTAGGGCTACACGACTTCCTGTTTGCAATGTCGACTGACCGCGAAATCCCCTAGGCGAGAACGAATTGTCTGTTTTTGGCGTTTTCTGTTGCACCGGTAGTCTGATTCGTTCGTCTTTTGGTAATTGCAAAAGCCTAGACGAACGAATCAAACTACCGATTCAACAGAAAGCGATGTTTTTGTTAACGTTGACCTGGTGTTGTCCAGTAGAGTTGACGTCATTGACCATCCATAGGCGTGACCATCGCCAGTTTGTTACAGGGTGATGTAAATTGTGAGAGGGATACTCAAATATTTCTTTTACAATATTGTTTTACAGAAACATAGCAGAATACATTGTGCATGTTATATCTGAAAATGAATGTACCAACACATATACTTTTATTGTGTCTTTTATGTATGGTGTCAGCTTTCTCTCCAAATGAAGGAATTAGAGGTAAGAGCCTTGTTTAAAGTTAACATTTAAATTCATGTTGTTTGGTCGACTCTAATGATATTATGTTGTAATGCGGTATATGTATAGGTGAATTAAAATAGTAATTATATGGCATATATTTTGATTAATTTCCAATTCAGATCTCATGATTCCTGCCAATAGTACTTCTGTTGAGTGGGATCAAATGTATTACATTCAAAATAATAGTTGGCTCCAGTTCAGTGTGCCTGATGATTATTTGCATTTGGATGAGATCCTGTGCATTAACCAGACATTGAACAGCGACTCAGGTGAGTTAATGTATGTTAATTGTTTTGAATGACAGAATTGTCCTAACAATGTGCTTATATCTGTATGTTTCTAGCATTTCACTGTGAATAGACTTGTTTATTTTGTTCAGCATAAACAATGTTTTGTCGTTGCTATTATTTACCAAAATATAGTAGAGCAGTATTCGCCTTTATTCAATTGATTTCCGATATCTATAGTACATCAGTATTTGGATATTAAATAGTGTATGTAAATTATGCAACGAAACTGTATAAAGTGTATAACATGGTTTGGTTAAAATACAGAGGTGATTATATTTGACTACATGACAGGTGATAGAGCTAATAAATGTGCATAACAAGACCACTACTGGTTAGTTCCCGTAGTTCGAAAACGGGGACTTATGGTTTGCCCTGTGTGCGTCCATGCGTCTGTGCGTCCGTGATCACCTGTATCTCGAACATTGATCAAGTTCAAACTTCACACACACATGGTACATCATGTCACAAATAGATATGTGCATTTGTTTCATGATCCGCTTAGCAATAGCTGAATGATGGCCATTTTAAGGCCGAAAATGCATCAAAATCACATATTTTCACAATTCTGGAACCGGAGCTCAGTCATGCATGGATGGATTTTGTTCAGATTTAGTACAATGTGTTGTACATATGCAGGTGCATTTCGGATCAGACCACTAAAAGTCGTCTGAGATTTCGGTCATGATCTGCTTTGAATGTATATGTCACTCAAATATGAGCGGAACGGGGACGTGTCATTGACAATGACTTGTTCATTATTAACATAGCTGAAAAAGTAACAATAACAACAACGAGAGTGTATACAATAACAATAATTAACTCAAGAGGACGCTTTCCTAATGTGAACTGAATAATATCAAAATAGTAGTCTTGTATTGTCTATATATCACATTGACCAAATCTAGTATTATTTCAGTATCAGTTTTTTGTCAATTGCAGATTACTCGAAAGTTGTTGGATGTTTTGCACCACTTGAAATTCTTCCTGAGGAAACTAAAGAACAATATCAATTTGTCACGAGACTGTTTTCGGCAAAAATTAATTTCAGTATATTTGACATGGTAAAGTATACACTCTGGAATGAAACACATGGTATCCTGACTGAAACTGTCCTTAAGTTATTGGGTAAGATATTTATTTATTCTTTCTTAATGAAAACGCCAATATAAAATAAGAATGTGTGTGCTTCTCACAGCTATGTGTGCCGCACATGCACATGTTTGTGATATTGTTTATTAAGGGACCTACTCTGTAGGAGACGTACTGTTGTTCCTGATAATTAGTTTTCACTGAAAGAGTGCTAGCTTATACAAGATTTCCAAGCCATGCAGGCAATTCTAATTCAGGTCTCATTCTATAATGTTTAGGGCTAGTAGTGTTCAAATCAGTCCTGTGTTTTGTTTATGACTGAGTTTCAATGAAATGTAAATGTTTTTTTATTGTATACAGTCACTGCTTATTTCTGCTGACTTTTCTCAATGTCAATTCTGAGATAATTGGTTGGTGTCTTAGTTGGAATTACATGTACTTAATTTGGTAATTTCATTTTATACAGATAATACTTTGAAAGTTTAGTTGTTATGTGGTATAACACCATTTGTTTACACTGTCAATGATGAGACGTCGACCTACATATGCGATACGTGATAAAAGCTAATTATTGTATACTTTTTTTCCATAAAAGCTAGTGGGATGTATATCTATATATTTGATGTCTCTTTCATATAAGCACACACGTGTTTGTGCCAATGTCTGGAATAATATATGAAATATATTTCTTCTAGATTGTAATGCATCTAGGTGGAATATCGTGTGTCAAAACAAGGTACAGACAACGGCAATATGCCCACTACATTATGCAGATACTAAAGAAGTAATCATTGCAACATCCAAAATTCAAATTTCTAACGCTTGGGTAACAAATGGCAAAGCACACAGACATGTATATGATGAAGCAGATGGGAAAATTGTCATAGGAGTACACGACTATAGCATGACATTAACAATAAAGCCATCATGTGACCTAGGTGGTGATTACGGGCTTACAAGTACTGCAAAAAATAGTCGTACTGATTTTAAAAACATTAGTCTTGAAATAAAAGGTGAGTGAAATAATGTTTGTGATAGACATTACTTTTATTAAGTCTTCTGAGTTTTAATCATATCGTTAATGGTATTTATTGATATTTTTGGTTTATTTTCTCAAAGATGATGTTTTTTTAAAGCTATATCAAGATAAAAATAAGACAAAATTAAGCTGTGGTGTGGTGAGTGGGGGCACAATAATGAGTATGACATGGCTCAAGAATGACAATACATTTCATGTAAGTATTCTTTGAATTTACATGGTACAAGAATAGCAATATTTTGCTTACAAGTATTTTTTGAATTCATTATTGAACTAATTGATGATAACCCATATTTGTGAATAGCACTGATAGTTTTGATAATCTTGTTTCTCTATCACAGACTTCTGACCAACGAAACATTGGTTTTGGTGAATTGCTGCTAAATGCCACGAACACAGCTGATGGAGATATATTCGTATGTAAAGTGCAAACAAGGTGTGGCTTTTTCACAAGTGATCCAGTTATTTGGAGTATAAAAGGTGAGTGAAATATGTTACCTCTAGATCTTATTTCAATTGATATTTATTGAAAAATCACAATTTTCCATATCTTGAGAGTATAGTCATCAAATAAACGTGACATGCCGTGGTAGCTATAGGTTGCTGTTAGTTGTATATGTTTCATGGACTAATGTGAGTGTGAGTGGCAAAAAATATAATCGTTGTTCGTAATCATTGAATTGGTCACTATTTCAACTCTCCTTTTATAAAATTTCACTAAGAAAATAATTTATAGTATATGATAAAACTAGATGGGTTTGCTCAAATATATAGACATTTACTCCATTCATCACTGTGTTTAATATGTGTTTTTTGGGCTGCAGATCAAACAGATCAGCATCAATGTGCAACTAGTGTCTGTGACTGTGGACCAGGGGATAATACTGTATTACCAATGAAGCCTACATCAAATGGTAAGGAAATGTTTGGCAGATGACTGACATACTTTACATTGACTGACTGCAAAGTAATTTACTGTTCCTGTTTCAAATAAGATCAAAATTGGGGACTGTAATGTGGGTTCTGTTCTATCTACTGTAGAATACTTTATTTTAGCTGAAATTAATTTTTCGCTGAAATAACTTTTTGAGTGTTTTCTATGGAATTTATTTTCACTGATTTTTGACAATTTGAATGTAAAATATAGGAAAAAATGCATATTCACTGGATTTTATTTTCACTGAATCTTTCCTTCAGCGAAAATAACGAAAATTAATTCCAAGCGAAAATTTTACACTATTTTTATTTTACAGTATTCGTTTGTCTATCCGAAGCCATTTTTCAGAAGACATGCTTTGACCGATCATGAATACTGCATACTGCGTATGGTCATTGATTTTTTTTACAATTTGATAAAATATGGCTGATGGGATGCCATCCATTGCAAAATTTGATAAATTCTGATACTTGTACATGATGAAAATAAATATGGTGGTTACACTCAAAATTCGTATCATGATCATGCATAATTCAAGATTCGGAAACAAATGTCCAACTGGTGGCCACTCTGTGCATACTCAGATATCATTTTATATTCTGTGATTTGATCAAATTTGTTGGATTGATGGCTATTTTGTCTAAAGCAATAAAGTCAAAGCCTGACTAAAACTGTTTCTTAGAGATTACTAAGCGGTTTTGATCAACCTTTGTATGGTCACCATATTTATTGGTTACAGGTGCAAATAATTTTTTTTGGTGGTTCAAACAAATTGGTGTGAGCAGTAGCCATTTTGTTTTGATGGTGTCAATGACAGGTTTTGTGGATTGCGGTGACCGTTTAGTCTCACATGTGTAGTATAACAAGTGATGCAGTAGCACCTACATTGTTTGGTTATCCAGTTCATTATGACCCATCACTTAATTGAGATGTGGAAGCTTTAAACTGTTAATTGACATATCCGACGCAGAGATGATCAAGGCAATTTTGATCAAACTTTTAACGATAATATTGGATGATATGCCCATGACATTCTTTCAATCTTTGATATATATAAAAAGTTTGCGATCTCGACCAAGTTTGATTTTAGTTGAATGTCACTTAAAATTCTTCTTAGTTACAATTACAGTAAACCGATATTTTGATTTGATTATGATTATAAATGAAATATTGACAAGTGTCAATTCCAAAATGCGCTTGTACTCGCACTTGTCTCAAATTTCCCCCAGTTTAGCTCAGTATTCAAAAAAATACAACGAGAAACAGAATTTTTTTTCCTGGCCAAATCACATCACTATATAGTTAAAAGAACAAACATACGCCTTGCTGGTGATGGACTTTGGCGTTAAATGCAGAAGAGGAAATGTGCATGCAATACTATATTACTATAATTTTTTACAGGTTATACAGAATACTACTTATATGATCCAGGGAAAACTGGTGATCACATGGCTGTGGGTGTTGCAATATTGTGTGTATTTTTATTCATTTCCTTTATAATCATTGTATTCCTGATTATTTTGTTGAAGAAAAAGGTGCGCTATACGAATTCTTGTAATTATTAATTTATTTCTCGCGAAAAAAAGTTATTTCCTAATAATCTTTCTCTAATTGCCATATTACATATTATGTTTGAAATTGACAGAAAAGCAAATTATTACTTCTGCTTTTTTTTCTATTTTACTTCAACAGCACAGTCATTCAATAAAGAAAGCCACAGTAGTGTAGTATTCTCTCTTGCTTTTTGATGACTTTTGATACCAGGTGAAATAGACTCTCAGAATGTATTTGCGTTACAGAACTACAAATATACCTTGTCATCACTTGTTTGTTTATCTTATTAGTATGACACATAACTGACCTATTGTTCCCAATGTGAAGAGAAATGCAAATCAAATTACCAAGGTCATAAAAAATTATCATTACGATTCATTGTTGAATTAAAATTAACCTTCACCCGAATTCATTTACAAGTTACCATTTTATGATGTATCATTTACATAATAATTGCTATATGTAAAAATCTTGGAGCAATTTGTTTTTTGACAGTAATGTTGGAAACAATGATGTCACAATAATATAAGCTGCAGGTGAACTACGTTAACCCACATTTAATCAATATGTCTGTCTTTTTTTACATTTTATATACAATTTTATAATGACACATTATATTTTAACTGTTTTCAATAATTTTAATAGTATAGCTTTTGTATAGCTTACATTCATTATTTGTTGACAAATATTGTATTTACTTATTTATTTATACAATAACATTCTTGTATCTATACGAAGAATCAGATTGTACTGTTTTACAAGTGTTACTGTATCATAGGTTACAAATTACAGTAATTCTGTTTTCTCAACATTTGATAATGATGTGCTATTTTATAATGAAATACATGAACACTCAAGCGGTATTTTCAAGATGGTGGGTGCGCTTTGAAACAAAGTGGATGGCGATTTCCTGTCATCTGTGTTTCATATGGGAGATGTTTGTATCTGAACGATGTTTAGTAACAAAGTTATTACGATAATACCTATATAAAATAAACTCCACATAATTTACGGCATATTTGTAAAAACCTCATAAACATCTTGCAGATTTAAATTGAAGTATATCAGTAAATGATGTACACTCAACAAACTGTAGAACAGAAGAAAGGAGTCAAGCATTTATACTTTCATTTCTTAAAACAAAGGTCTGAAAAGGTCAGGTCTTGATTCCTTATCGGCAATAAACATTACTGAATGCCTCAGTGACAGATCTTAAAAATGTCCTAAATGCTGAAAAATAAATTTGTAATGCAACTGATTATATATGATACAATATACAGTGCTACATGCATTTATGAATAACGCAAACTGTTTTAAGAATTTATGAATTTATACAACAAGGCCGGTTATTTATCTAATATGAACTCTTTGACCTCGTGCTATTAACTAAGCAAACCACTGAGACTCGTTTTGTTGACACTTTTGAATACCTGTATCAGTGTTCAGCTACATAATAGATATACCCTGGTACTTCTCGTGACTCATCCTCAAAACAAATTGAAGAAACTTGCATTACGTTAGGGGGATTTTGAATTCATCCATACTATCAGGCACCCTCTACGCCCGATGGAATTTCATGGTAGAGTGAGACCAGTAAAGGTGCCAGAATGTGCATTAATATGTTCTGCTTATGTTAGCCCAATGATGCTTTCTATGTGCATATCATTATCACATTTGCATATCATATTTAAATACGTGTCATTGCCAAGGTTTTACTTTACACAACTTTACTACTTTAGTTAAGAATGTAGAAGCAGATGGACAAGAGGCATTTGGTTTCAATTGAACGAGCACCTGAAAGCATTTAGACTGGCCCCAACATGGCATTCGACTGGTCCCTGCATAAACCAGGTTCGTCCTTGTGTACAAATGAGTACGATGGTGCCTACGTATACATAAATTAGCCCTTGCATGCAATCAGACTGGATCCTGCATGAATTCAAACTGGTTTCTGCTTGAAATAGTAGCACCCTGATTGTTTTTAGACTATCCCCTGCATGAAATTAGATTGGATCTTGTATGCAGTCAGACTAACGTCTAACGTAAGTAATTAATCTGGTCCCTGTATGAAATAGACTGGTCCTTGCATACAATGAAACTGGTCCCTGCAAGAAATTCGACTTGACCCTGCAGGTAATTAGGCTAATATTTGACTGGTTCTTTCATGCAATTATACTGGTTCCTGCATGAAATTTGACCGGCCCTTGTATGACATTAGACCGGTTCTTGCATGAAATTAGATTAGTAACTGCGTAGATTTTTGACTGGTTCTTTCCTGCATGCAATTAGACTAGTTCTTTCCTGCATGCAATTAGACTAGTTCTAGCATGCATTCAGCCTAGCACCTGCATGTACTTAGTCTAGTCGTCCCTGTAGCTCTTGCATACAATTACACTGGTTCTTGCATACAGTTATACTGCATGTAATTAGACTGGTCCCTGCATGTATGTAAACTTGCTCCTGCATTTAATTAGATTTGCCCCTGACTAGCCATTGCCTAAATATTTGAGAGGTTTTTACATACAATAATTCTGCATGAAATTAAACTGATCCTTGCAAGAATTTAGACTGTAGCCTCATCTACCTAAAGCATGAAAGCATACATGTATGCTATTTAATGTTTGCATACCTAACATAACCACTTCACACATTCGCGCCAGGTTGATGAGTGTTCTGCTTTTTGTAGTTCAAGTTTGACTGAATTTTAGCGTCTGTATTAAGGGTATACGGAACAAAAAATGCTCATTAGTTTTGTTACCTTGCCCGTAACATCAAAGATAGAAGGGAAAGATTTGTCTGTCATCGTCGTTAATAATTGTTATTGTGTGCACATAATTTTACTAATTCTATTCCAAACTTTATCAAGCGTGGTCACTTTATTCATCAGTCTTCCCTGAGTATGAACAACAGATGTCCTTTATGAAAATATCATGCAAAAATTGAGAAAATCTGATAAACTATTTTGACTGTTTCTACTTGACTGATCACTGGTGATAGACATTCAAAGATCTCAGTGGAAATATGCATTGTTGTCTGTGTTCAATGAAGCAAATCATTTATCTTGTAATAATATCGTTGGTAATGTATCTCCCAAATCCCATGGGAATACTATACTGGGTTTCAAAACCAACTCATGGAGAGATTTTTTGCACAGTCTGATACACATTTGCGAACCTAAAATCAGAAAACAAGATAAGCACTCCTATGAATTGAGTGTCAAACTTTGATCAAGATCTGAAGGTAATAGAAAATCTGTTTAGTCCAAAGTTATTAAATCAAAAACAACACATAAAAAATACATAAAAATCAAAACGTTGCTTTCACATTTTGTATTTGACAAACAGTTCATTTGACAAATGAAAATTCACAGGAATTTGTTTCAGCTATTATAACAGAATAATAAAGCTTTTATGATAATAATTTAAAAACGCACTTTAAAAAAACAAAGATTGCAAAGTTTGAAGATGTAGATTCTCAGGAGGCATGAGGCAAAAGTACTTTTGACTTCTCTCTCACTGGACACCATCTATTTAAGTTGATTTGCATTACAAAGCAGAGCTTGCAACATGATGGAGGGCGTTTTTTACTTTTCAAATAATACAGTAGTCACACACACAATGAATATAATAAGACAGTTTATATTTGTTTCAGTGAATCATAAATTTTTGACAGACACCTGTACAAAATACTTGGGCAAAAGCCAGCTAAGATTTTCTGCATGATTTCTGAATCTATTCACGTCTAAATGCAGCATGTTTTTGTAAGATATTTACAACTATAAAGGACATTAGGTAAACTGCCCTCCCATTGTTGTTTCAACCTCAAAACTTGTTTGTATTCAAAATTAATTATGACAATGCATATTCATATTGAAACAAACTATGATAAAGGGAATAATATTATATAACAAAGGGCACCAGAGTTCAACTATGTTTTTATTTTACCTTTTGTTTTCGTTATTTAAAACCCATGTGTAATAATATTTTTCTGTAATTAGGATTAGTAATTTTTTGTAGCTGTATTTTCTGTTTGATGTGTTGACGTTATATGCTTATAATGCTTTGTACTGTCGCGGAAAGCTGGTTGGCACATCCCTTGAATGTGATCTACTCAAGTGAACTAGCTACCGTAGTTTGATATTCATGGTAACCAGGTCATGATGTTTTTCTGTGCCCGGTATCAAGGGTGCTGAAGTGTGAAATTAAATCTTTGTAACTTCCTGTCTTGATTAATTGCCTGATGTCATTTGACTACACTTGACAGATATTTTCTATTTGGGCGGATCATGTGACCCCCCATTACCAATCAAATTGTTTTATATATACGCAACCCAATGGAATCCCCGAATATTTTTGATTGATTTAGCCTCATTTTGGCTTCAGTCACACCCATACAAACTGCTATAAATTAGCACACAAACCAGCACTCTTCGGTCAGTTCTTGCAACTCACCCACAAAACCTCAAGTTCAAGCCGACCCCTAAAGGACTAAAGGTCTTGCACTCCACAGAGCTTGGACAAAGAATATAGAGATAACTTTTGCTCTATACCAAGAGAATTGTGCATTGCTTTAAGTTCTCAGTAAAGGTATTGTGAGACATCCTCTGTAAAGGTTTCAGAGGGTGGCTTAAAGGTTTCAGAGGGTGGCTTCAATGTGCTGTTGTCTTGGCAAGCCTATGTGACTGTGACCCGTGTGACACCACTTTACTTTCATGTACTTCATGTCATTATTGTATTATTAATAAAAGAGGTCAACAACGTATACTGTGTTAAAATGATTGAATTATCAAAGAGTTCCCTTACCCTGCACCAGTCCCACCGAGTGATATATTTTCACTCTAAAGAACCCCTACCTGTTGACGGGAAATACGCTACCTGCCCTCACCTATCAACACAAGGGTCAAAACGTTACAGTACAAAATGGCACTTATGAGCTATAATTGTTTCACGTTTAGTCTGTTTCAATCTGATTAAAATCTGATGTAGTGTACGGGCTTTAATTATATTGGCTATAAACTTATTTTTTTTATTACTTTTGTTATTAATGCCTTTTTATTTTATTTTATTATTTAACTTGGATTTTTATTTTGTGATTTTTTTTTAATTCCGCCCTACCTACATCTGACCCGATGCCTATGTAACAAGATTTCAACGAGACCCACTATCGACGATTTTAGTCAAAGAATCACAGACCTCCTTCCATAGCGATCATGATGACGTCACCGGGCGGAGTCGGGTGGCAAACATACTCAAATAAAATGGCGGATTATACCGACGTTAGCGACCGAGAATAACACGGTATTTCGATAAGTTTATCATTGTCAAATGCAACGAAAGTAATAAATAAATAAATAAATAAATAAATAAATAAATAAATAAATAACAGCAAACGAACAGATAAATAACGAACAAACAAAAAATAAAGAAATAACGAACGAACAAAGACATAACGGACGAACGAACAAATGCGATGCAAATAATAGAGAGAAAAGATTACTGGGAATGCTTTTCATGACAGACGAAGTAAATATATAATTGAATCTTTTTATTACAAGGATGAGCGGGATCAAGCTTCTATGTCGGTTAAACTCCTCATGTGAGTTAAATAAGTCCATCTAAGCCCACTCGTGGCTTGGTTATAGACCGTGGTGACATACATTGACAGTAGATTTTCATGAAAGTGGTGCGCAGTGTTCTGATTGGACTGTTGAATAATTTGATGGGATCTGTTTTTTTCAGACTGTCTATGTATTGGCGTTTATTGTCACAGAAGTTGAATACACTGTGTGACTCCATCAATGCATCTTTTGGTATTTAGGCTGTCGCGTTATGGCGTCAATTGTTTACGGTTTTACCAACCAGCATGCGACTGTCTGTCATCAAATGTCACTCACTGATAGACACTAGCTCGTGATCTGCTGTAACAGAATTGTGTTTAAGTTGTTTTATTAACACGGGCACAAACATGTATATTCAGTAACCATAGCAGCGAATGACTCTGTTGTATATTCAGGTACGAACTGCTGGTTACTGCACACACACACAGCCTATATTCAGCATGCCGCGAAACGCATGAGTTTGGGGTTTGTTAAAGATATGAAGTACGCCATCATATCTTGTGGCAAGATTGAGAAACCTGGCGTGAGCAGGCGAGGGCTAATTCTATTTAATGAAAACAAACTGGCAAGTTGAGCCAATGCATAGAAACGATTTTACTGCAGGGATTTTACCTCATATGAAAGTAAAACTTTCAGAATTACATTTATGTCGTAATGCTGTTTTATATCATTGTAGTGGTAGAATACTTGAATTTTGAATGGGTATGTAACTGATCATTTTGTAAAAGCATGCACTTTTGAGTCCCATTAAAGGTCAATACATTGGTTGTTCAGCCCTTCGCTATTTTTGATGTTGTGTGTGCTGATGAAGTCCAGGCAAATATTTGCATCTCCCGGGAAGAATAAAATGTCCATAGTGGACTACAGGGGCCAGATAGGTATGAGTATATGGTCCCAAGTCTTCTCCCGATTTGTTTTGGAAAATAGTGCAGGTCTAAATACTGAACAAATAAAATATTGAATGGTGTGTTCAGTTGTAGTGATTCCGATATTAGAAAGACGGGTATGGTAAAGCATGGGATAGTGACTTTTGGGGAAACTGTATGTAGTGGCCAAATGCGAGATGGTCACGTAAAACCAGTTCTGTGACTTGCACCATCTAATGGCAATACTTTTGTTTATATCGGCCGTCTTAGATTTGAAGAGTTATCATTGAAAACATAACGCTGTCGAAAGTTGATTTATTTTTTAGACACAAATAGATAGAATCTCAGCGTTAAAGTGACACAAATAGAAGTAACTGAGTTCCAAGAATCAGTGTAATTCCCCGGGTTAGTAACCGATCAGTTTGGTAAGATTAGAAATATTTTATGTTTGTATTGACACTTTTTCAGTGAGAAAAAATGTGTTTTTGCAGTCTATTGTTAGATACTACGCAACACTAATCAACGAGACACGTATTTTTGTACATGAATTTACGATAGTTTTTCATCATTTCTATGATCGACAAAGGATAATATGGGAGTTAACATATTAAACAGCATTAATGCTGGCCCTACTTTGAGATAGATACGAAGTAGATTAATATTGTTAGTGATTCATTGTACATGAAACATGTTATGTTTAATGAATTTTGTTATTTGTCATATATTTAGAGACAGCATTGTGAAGTTGCCTGCTTTAGTTTTGTTTAACGAACATGACATTATATTAAAAATCCTGTATTTGTTTCTCACAGTTAATGGGCTAATGGGCCGTTGCCAATTGTATGTTGAATTATTGATGTGATGAGTTATATAGATTAGGATTGAATAAAAGATCCACATTGTTTAAGTTCAATTGGTTGTAGCCTTATTGACGATAAGCACTACCCAGGGATACCAGGATGGTAGATGTTATAAAACACCTTACTTAATAGATATAGCATCCTGCCATTACACTGTAAATTAGTATCGTTTCACAGTCTAATGTGAAAACAAGATGAGATAGATAGATAAGTAACAGATTTAAGTGAAGGATCTACGGATCCATGGGTTTTACCTGTTTTTTTTGTCAAATATATTTGTGTCTAGTTTGTGATCATTATACCAAGAATATGGCAACGAATATAAGATAGGGCTTGACCACACTGTTTTAATTCAAGCGACAGGTTAAAATTATCAAAACTGTCAGCACTGTCCATTATTTCATGTTTTTGTCATATTACCTCAAACCCTGCAAATGGAAGTGTGCATGAAATTATGAGAAGAAACGGTGTGCATTGTGATAAATGTCATAAAGATGATTGACAGGTCATACTTGTTTTCAATTTTGGAAGGACAGTTGGAATTCACCAGTTGTGCTTATGATTTACATAACAAAGGGTGTTTTATAACTTTGGAAGGAGAGTTGGAATCTACCAGGTGTGTTGTTATTTGAATAACAAAGGATGTTTATGATCTACTGAGTTGCCTACGTGACACAGCTGCTAGCAAGATTACATTTTGATTGGCTCATGTGGAAACCCATGTGGTGTCACTGAATCATGCCTATAAATTGGACAGACTCAGGACAGTTTGGGTCCATAATTTCAACTTGGTGTCCGTCATTTCAACTTGCTTTCCTGTGTGTTCTGCTACGATATTGTTTGACAAGAGATACAGGCCTCAACCACCATTCTATGAGACTTGTATGAACTGCTTTGCGATCTCCTGCTTTCATTGGTGCCCTCCAGACTACAAGCGTTCCCCTGCAAGCAAGACTCCTGTATTTCTTCGTTGATGTGTTGCAGAAGCCATTGACTGTCGTCCATTAATACATCCTGGAACTGTGAGTTATCACCAATACACCCTTCTCTAAGCAATCCCCTATTTTAGTGACTTTATTAATTGTATTTTCTGTGCTTTATTTCTTGTAATTATTTTGATAGGTATTAAAGCCAGGAGCTTTAACTCGATATTTTGGTGTTTCTGTATTTCATTTCCAGTACTATTGTCTTGTCTACCCCAATCTAGCAGTGAAAGAACCCCCTGTCCAATGTGAGTTCTGTGGGTGGCCCTCTCAATTGCGATAAACAGGCCCTACACTGTGACAAACACATTTTCACTGGCTGGAAATTGTAAAATTTTGAGGTCGTTTGGTGCGCGATATATTATTTGTCCCGAGGGAACTCTACCTTTTATTGCTTTAAAGAAAACCATTTTCCCAATGGAATTATAGAATGACTATTTATATAAATACGATATTTTAAAGTAGATCATGAAATATAGGAGTAGACATAACCATGAGTCATATTAAAAATAATATTTTTGATTCCCATTTCGTTGTATCAATGTTTCTCCCAGTAGAGGTATCATGGGGCAAACATTATTGTCTTATTTACTATTTATAACTATAGGATTTAGAGAATGATTAACAGATATATACAAACCCATGTCAAAATACAGGTGACTTATCCTATCATACCTGTAAGTTGTGCAAACCTCCCCTCTGATTGGTTATTGATTACATAGTTAGATTCCTTTGTTTCACCTGTTTGACCTGTGGTGAACTCTGGGCTAGGCAGGCTATTGTCTTCAGTTCAGCATGTGCTTCTGAAGAGTGAAGACGTCTCTGTGTCTGCTCTGAATTGCCCTGCCGCATTGGGTTTTCTGAAACTTGCTAGGTTTGCTAACATTTGTACACCGGTCCGGGAAGGTGCCACTAAATGAGGTAAGGAAGGTTTTCTTTTCATTGTTGGCTTCATCAGCATGAAATTATTGGCAGTGATTTGTTACAAGTTTGAGTACTCGTATGAACTCTATTTTATCACTCTTACTTTGGGTTATTATTGCAAGTCTGTAAATGTTAGTATTCGTTAGTATTCGGTAAGACTTATTTCTTGAAAATTGTTTTGTTATTTATACTATTTGCCACCCATTTTTTGTGCCCAAACACATTGCGTACATGTGGTCAGCTGCACGTTTAATAAAGCACATGGTATGCAATGTGTGCTTTGGCTGGTCAAAATGGTTGGCAAATATTTCAGTTAGCATTGTTACTTATTGTTACATATTTTATTTGCCGTATATTTATTGGTTGTATCGCTCGACTTTCTGCACATATTAAGAGAAATGTATATTTAATTTACTGTACATTTTATGATGAGAATTGTTTGATTTACTTCGAATATTATAGTTTCCCTATTTTGTTTTGTATATTTTAGAACCATATTCTGGAGATGTACTAACTTGTTTTGATTCCGTAATGATTGACCATATGGAATAAATATATGATATAACCAGAGTACGCGTTTCTAGTTGGTGGCGTAAGAGACTGTAATACCTGTGGGAGCTTGTGATGCCTACATAGTTCTCATTTAACCTTCGCTGAAGATAATAATTTTGTGTTGCCTTCATACCTTGTACATGCTGGTAATACTGCTGTCAGTCAAGTGAATATCGTGCTGTGAATGTCATATCCTAGATCATAAACCCGTGCAAGACGGGGAAATGAGTCTGAATCAAAGATATTCGCAAAATAGGGACACGTTATTCGACCTGGACCGAGCCAGTATGCAACTTGATAAGATACATCGTTTGAAGAAATCAACAGCTTCATATGGCGGTCATCTTACCAGAGTCTACACTGAGATAGACAGTATGATGTCCACAAAAGCAGCATACCAAGAAGTAAGCAAGAAAAGATATGCTCTTGAGAAAATATTCAACTCGTATAAAAAAACTTGTCGTGAATATATGCAGTGTCTACCTCCAATGGCAAGAGGTGCTGTCGAAAGTGAATACGAGGTTGAGCTTGAAAGAAAGGAGTATTTTGATCAGAGACACAGAGAATGGGTATTCCAAACAATGGAGTCTCCTGGCCCAAAGGAAAGGATTGACGACCAAATGGAAGACGCATTGGAACATGGATTTCTCTTGGAAAGGAAAGTCCACATGCCAACTCTAACCACAGAGCCAAATGCATCGGTAGATTCTCACACTTCATCTTGGCCTCAACTCCCACAAGAAAACAAGACAAATCCATGGGATACTGGCAAGAAAGAATTTTTGGATGTGGATATTGAGGATGGTAGAATAGGTTCTAACTCCAATACAATGACAAATCGTGTGTCTAGGGAAGCAAGGAGGAAACTCGCTTTAGCCCGGTGTGAGTTAGACCAACTCAAAGTTGAAAAACAGATAAAGCAACGCATAAAAGAGTTGCAGCTTCGAGAAGAAACAGAAAAACGTCTGCTTCTGATGCGTCAAGAGAGGGAGCAGCAGGAAGCAGAAATGGAAATTATGCAAGCTCAAAATCGGGTTAGACAAGCCAAGGTAGAAGTAGACTTTATAGATGAAGAAATTGAATCTGACCAGAAGTCTGATATACTCCCTGGTTTGCAGAGGCAAACCCAACAAGAAATGATGAGCAATTATTTCCAATCGTATATACCGTCGTGTAGTCCAGCCAATAGTCAATTCAGGACTACAGGGGCGTCAAGTCCACAACATACAAGCTTTGTTGATAATGCACATGGTACCAGCGAACAATATCGTGATGACAGAGGAGGGCCTATAGGGAAGCAGATGACCACTGAGAAGTCAGGTAATGGTGCTGCTCTCTCTGAAACATTCCAATTACAGAAACTGTTAGAAAGTCAACAGAAGACAATGGAATGCATTGTGCAGAATCAGCTGGAGACTACCAAAGCATTAGCCATTAACTTGAGTCTACCAAAACACGAGTTTCATACCTTCGATGGTGACCCAGTCCCATATCCAACCTTTATCAAAAACTTTGAGGTGAACATAGAACAATTAGTCAAGGATGATACTGTCAAACTATCATATCTTATCCAACACTGCACTGGTGCAGCTAAGGAAGCAATCAGAAGCTGTGTAATTCTCCCTCCAGAGCGAGGATATACAGAAGCCCGGAAGATCCTTTCTACAAGCTTTGGTCAGAAACACGTCATAGTGCATGCTACAATTGACAAAGTGGTGAAAGGCCCTCAGATAAAGGCATATGAAGTGGATAAGCTTCAGAAATTGGCTCGTGATATGAAGAATTGCCACCTCAGTTCTGAGCAAATGAATTTCCATGCTGACATCAATTCAATGGATACCCTGGAAAAGGTGGTTAGGCGGTTACCATCATACTTGCAATCAGATTGGGCCAAGCAAGCTGGCAAGTTGATCAGTGTGGGCACTGAACCTGAATTCCTGCACCTTACCCACTTTCTGGAGAACAGATCAGCAATTGCAAATACAAGATTTGGTAAATTGGTAGGATCTAAGCCTGATGGAGAAAAAGATTCGAATGCCAGATCAAGACAAAAACCAAGTAAAGCTACTACAGTGGCTACACATGTAGCTGACACGCCTCCCATAAATCTTCCTTCCAAGTTTGCCTCCAATGATGTTGGTGCTGATGATACTTCCATGATCGAAGTTAATGGCAGGAGAGGTTGTCTGTTTTGCAGTGGTAGCCATGCATTTGAACATTGTCGAAAATTTACGTTCAAACCGTTCCAAGAGAGAAAAGACTTCATCAGGAAACACAGGCTCTGTGACTGTTGCCTAGAAGCGAGACCTCCTCACTTGGCTAGGAATTGTAGAAGTGGCCGTATTTGCCCTATCATAGGCTGTGGTAAAAGACATCATCCTTTGCTTCATCCTGCAACATCGAATTCAGCATATCAAACATCTGCAACTCCCAAGACTTTCAGCAATAGTAATCTGAAAGCTCCCGCCACAGCTCAAAATGAGAGACATAGTAATGTCATTGGAAGCATAGCGCAATGTAGTGCTACACAAACCAATCGACCACGCATAAGTTTGCAGGTGATTCCTGTTCGTGTTAGTGGGGTAGATGGAGGCCAAGAGATTGAAACCTATGCATTTCTTGACAGTGGTTCTGATTCGTCTATCTGTCTTTACAGCCTTGCTGATAAATTAGGCATTACAGGTAAACCTGTCAATTACACATTGTCCACACTGAATGCAGAGAGGCAGATTAATGGTCATGAATTACAGATGGATGTAAGAGGTCTAAATTTGGTCAATGGTGTGCGACTCGATAAAGTTTGGACAACGGATAGATTGCCGATAGCAGCTGACAGTATTCCAACCAAGTTGGATATAAAAGGATGGTCTCACCTGAATGATATAGAATTGCCAGAGATAGAAGTTAAAGACGTTACTCTCCTCATTGGGAATGATGTCCCTGAGGCACATTGGGTTCTTGAGGAGCGTCGTGGTGAAAGGAAGCAACCATATGGTATTCGAACACTACTTGGTTGGACATTCATTGGACCAATGGGCAGAAAGAAGCGTGGAGGTAACAGCATCAATTTTATTAATGTTGACCAAGTCTTGGACTCTGATTCCCCAATTCAGTGTCTCGAACCTATAACTTCTCAGCTTCATCGCATGTACAATGCAGATTTCACAGAGTCCTTGTTTGATACCAAGGCATGTATGTCGCTGGAAGATAGAAGAGCAAAGGCGATCATGGACAGTTCAGTTTGTCTGATTGAGGGTCACTACCAGCTGGCTCTTCCTTGGCGATATGATGATCCCTGCTTACCCAACAACAAATGGTCTGCTCTAAAGAGGTTGAAGCTACTGAAGAGGCGTCTATTGAAAGATCCTGCACTTATGAAGAAATATAAAGACACATTGGATGGTTACATCTCCCAGGGTCATGCAAGAAGAATGTCCAATGTGGATTCATCAGCAACGAAGTCTGGCTCTACTTGGTATTTACCTCATCATCCAGTAATCCACTCAAATAAACCAGAGAAGGTGAGAGTTGTTTTTGACTGCGCTGCCAAATACCAAGGCACATCTCTTAATGATCAGCTTCTGCAAGGTCCTGATCTTAATAATACCCTTGTGGGAGTACTTCTTCAATTTCGAAAAGAGCCAGTTGCCATTGTCGCTGACATCAAGCAAATGTTCCATCAAGTTAAGGTGAAGAAGGCGGACTGCGATGCACTAAGATTCTTATGGTGGCCGGAAGGAGATTTATCTGAAGATCCAGCCGATCATCAAATGTTGGTGCATCCATTTGGTGCCACATCTTCACCAAGCTGTGCAGCATATGCTCTGAAGAGAACTGCAGATGACAACAGAAGTAATTATGACAGTCATATTGTGGATACTGTTTATAGAAACTTCTACGTCAATGATTGTCTGAAGTCTGTTGCTAGTGTTGAAGAAGCCAAGGAACTGGTGAAACTGTTGCCTGAAATGTTAGCTAAAGGAGGTTTTCATCTAACAAAATGGATATCCAACTGTCGGGAAATCTTAGCACTGATCCCAGAAGCTGAGCGTGCTTCTTCAGTGATGAATCTAGATATGGAGAACTTGCCGATTGACAGAGCTCTTGGCATCCAATGGGATGTTGAAAAGGATGCCTTTAACTTCAGAATTGGCGACAGACTGAAAGAAGAGACACGCAGGGAGATGTTATCATTCGTAGCTTCAGTCTACGACCCACTTGGATTCGCTGCCCCCTTTGTTTTACCGGCAAAACGAATCTTACAAGAATTATGTCGTGTTGGATATGGATGGGATGAAAAGGTACCAGAAGATCAACTGTCGAATTGGAGAGAATGGAGGAAAAAACTACCTACTTTGATGACACTAGCTATACCTAGATGCTACAAACCAACTGGTTTCAGTCAAATACAAACAGTGGAACTCCATAATTTCTCTGATGCCTCCTTAGGAGGTTATGGGGTTGCATCTTACCTGCGGCTGATAGATACAAATGGTACAATTCATTGCAGTTTGCTGATGGGAAAGTCCAGGGTCGCTCCGCTCAAAGCCATGACAGTACCAAGGCTTGAACTAACAGCAGCTACAGTTGCAGTTAAGGTCAGCAGACAAATTCAAGATGAAATTCAACTCCCAATCCAGAGAACCCTATTTTGGACAGATTCAACAATAGTCATCCAATATATTCGCATTTACATCCAATATAACATGGCAACACGATTCTAAACCTTTGTCTCTAACCGCCTCCAGATTATTCATGATGCTTCATCTCCATCACAATGGTACCATGTCAGTTCAGAGTTCAATCCAGCAGACCATGCATCACGAGGAATAAAATTGAATGGTTCTAATGAGGCAGCAATAACCACATGGTTCCATGGTGCAGCATTTCTATGGCAACCTGAATCAGAATGGCCAGGCCAACCTACTGACCTACCAGAAATTGATCGTGACGACAAAGAGCTGAGAAGGAAGGTCCAAGCAACAACCATTACCCAGTGCAATACAATGGGTACAGATGTTTGGAGTCGTTTGCTCCATCAATACTCCTCTTGGTATAAATTACAAGTGAGTGTTGCATGGCTCATCCGGTTTAAGATGTACTTGAGAAGATCTGCCTTATTGAAAATAGGCCCGTTAACAGTTCATGAACTTTCCATTGCTACCACTGACATTTGCAGAATTGTCCAACGAAGTTCATTTCCAAGAGAGTTTGCTTCACCGCAAAAGATTCTGAGTGAGAAACCTGATGCTGAAGGTTATGTCAGTCCACTGCGAAAGTTAAACCCTAAATTAGAAAATGGAGTCCTACACGTCGGAGGACGACTAGTGAACGCACCCATTAGTCAGCAAGCTAGACATCCAATTATATTACCTCGCAATCATCATGTAACTGAGTTGATCGTTCAACATTACCATGAACAACAAGGACATATTGGCCCAAACCAAGTGTTGTCAGAGATACGACAGAAGTTCTGGATTGTTCATGGACTAGCTACTGTAAAGCGTGTGATTGGTAGGTGTATTAAGTGTCGTCGATGGAATGCACAACCCGGGAATCAAAAAATGGCTCCACTTCCTGCAGCTAGAGTGACACCAGGTGAGCCACCATTCTCCCATGTCGGGATAGATTATTTTGGACCACTGTATGTTAAGTACAGAAGAGGTACCATTAAACGATATGGATGCGTGTTCACCTGCCTGGCCATTCGGGCTGTTCATATCGAAGTGGCCCATGATTTATCCACAGATTCCTTTATACAATCTGTGTGGAGATTTATTAGTCGGCGTGGACCACCTACACATCTCTACAGTGATAATGGTACCAATTTCCGGGGAGCCGAGACTGAGCTGAAACAGATGCTTGCTAAATGGAACCAAGCTTTTATTAACGGTAAACTTAGCAGAAGAAATATTCAATGGCATTTTAATCCACCAGCAGCAAGTCATGCAGGTGGAGTCTGGGAACGAATGATTCGTTCGATAAGAAAGATTCTTCGATCTTTATTAGGGAACAGGTTAGTGGATGATGAAACGCTACTCACTTTCACAACAGAAGTGGAGAAGATTCTTAATAATCGACCACTGACACATTTATCTGATGATCCAGATGATCTTGAACCACTCACACCAAACCATTTACTTTTGCTACGCCTAAATCCTTGTACGTCGGTGAGTGAAATCATAGAAGAAAATGGTCATCACAGAAGAAGAACCGAAACTCAACATTTTGCAACTGAGTTTTGGAAACGGTGGGTACGTGAGTACTTGCCAACTCTACTAGAGCAGCAGAGATCGGTGCAGAAGACACCAAGGAAATACATGAACAAGTAGATGGATGTGATCATTCGATGCCACGTCGTAGTAAAAGCCTACAGCACAAGAAGAAAATAAAACAATGAACTTTTGTTGAACAGAACAATGATTTTTCTTTTCATGTACATGATTCATTTAGTTGTCGGTTCTGCAACTTTAAATTTAGAAAGGCTCCTCGTGACGTGCGCCTTTCGGGGGCGGTGTGTAAGTTGTGCAAACCTCCCCTCTGATTGGTTATTGATTACATAGTTAGATTCCTTTGTTTCACCTGTTTGACCTGTGGTGAACTCTGGGCTAGGCAGGCTATTGTCTTCAGTTCAGCATGTGCTTCTGAAGAGTGAAGACGTCTCTGTGTCTGCTCTGAATTGCCCTGCCGCATTGGGTTTTCTGAAACTTGCTAGGTTTGCTAACATTTGTACACCGGTCCGGGAAGGTGCCACTAAATGAGGTAAGGAAGGTTTTCTTTTCATTGTTGGCTTCATCAGCATGAAATTATTGGCAGTGATTTGTTACAAGTTTGAGTACTCGTATGAACTCGATTTTATCACTCTTACTTTGGGTTATTATTGCAAGTCTGTAAATGTTAGTATTCGTTAGTATTCGGTAAGACTTATTTCTTGAAAATTGTTTTGTTATTTATACTATTTGCCACCCATTTTTTGTGCCCAAACACATTGCGTACATGTGGTCAGCTGCACGTTTAATAAAGCACATGGTATGCAATGTGTGCTTTGGCTGGTCAAAATGGTTGACAAATATTTTAGTTAGCATTGTTACTTATTGTTACATATTTTATTTGCCGTATATTTATTGGTTGTATCGCTCGACTTTCTGCACATATTAAGAGAAATGTATATTTAATTTACTGTACATTTTATGATGAGAATTGTTTGATTTACTTCGAATATTATAGTTTCCCTATTTTGTTTTGTATATTTTAGAACCATATTCTGGAGATGTACTAACTTGTTTTGATTCCGTAACGATTGACCATATGGAATAAATATATGATATAACCAGAGTACGCGTTTCTAGTTGGTGGCGTAAGAGACTGTAATACTTGTGGGAGCTTGTGATGCCTACAATACCAGACATGCAAAGCATTGACTGCCACTATTTACTTTTAGTAATTTAATGCTGAAGAAACACTTTGTAAGAGGTGTTCCATCAGGAGTCTCACTCATGACACAACAAATACTTCATGTTATGTGGTTCGAATGTAGATGGATTTGTCTACCAGATGGATACAAAACATAGCTACCAATAGTGAAACAATATACATACTTAACAAAGCCTGAAACATGTCCAACCTGTATTGTTGTCGTGGAGACTGTCAAAAATTGCAAGCCCAGTTAACGTCTATTTCACAGTGCTACATATGACTACTATAAGTCATCATCCATATTTTTAGCATTTTTTGTTACCTTATAATCTGTTAATGCTTGTATCTTTCTGTTTGGCAAGACATGTCAGCTAAATTGGTTTGTCAGTGTACACGAAAAGTCGAGATAATTTTAATATGGTGGGGTTATCACGAAAATACTGCGGATTATCCCTGTCTGGATCTGTTATTTGGTGACGAAATTGTTTAAAAAAGAGCTCGCAAATTTTCTGTTCATTACGTTGTAATTGTACCTTCAACACCAAAATCATAATAAACTCTTACGTGGAGTTATATACCTGCGCTGCTTTAATTTAATTTGTAAAAGTAGGTAAGATTGATTCAATTGTTCCACTGGCAAATAATTTCGTCCAACCTGCTTTAGAACGTCACAGCCCAATGATAAAGTGGACGCTTTTTTGAAATTATATTTCAAAATAATAAAATAGAATCTGGAGCAATTATTCTGTGAAAATTTCAGAGCTCTGTCATAAACGGAATGTGCACATATTTTTAGCATTTTTGTTACCTTTTAATCTTTTAATCCTTGTATCTTTCTGTTTGGCAAGACATGTCAGCTAAATTGGTTTGACAGTGTTCATGAAAAGTCGAGGTAAACAACAAGGTAGAAGTTTATCTTACCTTAGACAAATAATTAATTAAATTTATATGTAAAATTAAAATGCTGAAACATAATTGATTATATTTTGCGATGGCAACAACTAAACCATTTTCGTCACAGGAGTGTCAGCAGTTATTTCTTGGAAACACAATATTATGAATTATTTGCAGGATTCACTTAAGACAAAATAATTCAATTCAAGAATAAATAACATGAAAGACAGTATTTTTTTTTAAATTTAGTATTTCTTATTTAATTTGTAAGCTGTAAAATGTTTTAGTTATTTTTAATTTCGCTGTCGACAACTAAATTCATCACATGGATTTTCAAAACACAAATATATTATGCATTATATTATATACTATTTGGAAGAATAATCAGTTTGAAATTTTATTACAGCAAGTCTCAAAAGTATTGAGGCAGTCAATATGCAAACTCGCTAGCGAATTGGCTAACTGCTTTGGTTTTGACTAAACAGTTGGCTTTCGTATCTCGCTGGTGCCGACTTGCGATCGCGTCAACTCTGGGCGAGTCTATATTGTCTATATTAGGGGACATAGAATGTTCTTACGTAGCCTGTTAGATTTCTAGATTCCCCTGAATGATTTTGTTACGCGAGGCGTGGTAATGTAAAAAGTAGTTTCCCTGGTCAGCCTGAGAATGGTCACAGTCAGCGGGTGTACAAGCAATAATTAGATTAAGGCTAATCTACCGATATTTACTATATTGGGTAGCCATCGTGAATACTGCTTGGAACTACAAATTCGGGAGAAAATCAGGGTAACATTACGCCAACGGCTAAAAAAATCTATCTCATTCGTCATTTTTTGTGTGGGCAATTCCTTATGTCCGAACACCTCATTACACGAAGAACATGGAACACTTTCTCTGCTATATTTGAATGCGACATCGCCATCCAACAGTAAGACTGTCTCCTACTGTTATATAGATTCTCCAACAGTGGGCGTGACCAACAGACGGCGCCAGCGATATTCGAAAGCCAACAGTTTAGACAAAACCAAAGCAGTTAGCCAATTTGCGTATTACAGTATGCAAATTAGCTGCCCCAATACTTCTGAGACTTGCTGTAAATCTAAACGGAACAAACACCATAAATCGTACTAGTCAAAACATTAGCAAAAAACATACCCCTCCCATAAATAGTTTTAATTTTTTTTATTATTTATTTAAAAAAATGTTGTGCTATGGGTGCAAAGTTATACGTTTTTTCTCATTTAGTTTTGACGTTAGTGAATTGTAATAGTTCATTGCTCTAAGGATTCACTGCTTGTAATATGTAGTGCAATGTGGTGTGGGTTTTGCTGAATGTGGGTGGTGTGTTGTGGTGAGATGTGTTGTGGTGTGTTGTGTTGTGGGTAAAGTGTGGTATGCTATGCTGTAATGTGATGTGGTGGTGTGTGCTGTGCTGTGCGTGGTGTGTTGTGCGTAGTATACTGTGGTGTGCTGTTGTGTTGTGTGTGGTATGCTGTGGTGCGGTGCAGTGTGCTGTGGTGTTTGGTGTGGTGTGGTGTAGTGTGGTGTGATGTTGTGTTGTGTGTGGTGTGATGAGGTGGTGTAGTGTAGTGTGGTATGGTTTGGCGTGGTGTTGTGCGTGTGAGGTGTGGCGTGGTGTTGTGCGTGTGAGGTGTGGTGTGGTGTGGTGTTGTGCGGTGTGGTGTGATGTTGTGTTGATTATTTTGAAGTGGCACTTTCCAGCTAGGAAGTAAAATCCAGCGCCTAAATTAATACAAAATATATTGAAATAATTCACTGAAATAATTGCATTATTGTTGTGGCCAGACTGGTAGCTCAATGGGTGTAAGTTTTAGGTCTCTTCCAGTTTTGAAGTTAGTGAATTGTAGTGGTTCATTACTCCGAGGCACCATTTAATATTTTATTTTGATTTAAACAAATTTCTTCTTAGAAATACGTATTATTATACACTTGGTTGAAGTTAATTGAAACAACCAATCTCACTGAGTTCAGCTAATTTTTTGTCAAACAATCGATACTTGGCTCTCAGGTGAAGAATTCCATTTCACACAATTTTGACCACCCTCACAACGTTTTTTTGTTTGATCTTCAGGTATATCTTTCAAAATCCTAGTCGAATCTTTTATTGATAGCTCAATGAAAACTCGTAGTGATAATGATATTTGGTGTATAGAATGCTTGAGGCACTGGAGTTCCAATTTAAATAGAACAACGTGTTTTATTTTTTAAATAACATCATATATAAGCAATGAAGATTACAATTGTGTGTTTAACACAATTATCCAAACAAAGATGGTGTGCTTTCATAGTTCACATTGCAGAGCTGTCAAAGTTGTTGCGTCATAGAAATATTCCTAGTGTTGAAAACTCTTGATCGACAATCTCCCAATACGGAAACGATGACACTTTTCATCACAAGCTATGTAATCTGACGCTTGCGACAAGAGTGAAAGTGTGGCAAAACTATTTTCCTTGAGATTTAAATATTTGCAGATGATCCAATTGAACTTACGAATATTACCAAATCTGCTCCGTGTGCTTCATAATTAAATATTGACCTTGAATTTAACTCTATGGGCAAGCCACCTAATTTTAAAACCATGAATCTTTCCCATTTCTATAGCAATAACATACTCTCTTCTATCTATTGAGTACACAACGGATTTTTGGAGAATGAATGTGTTAACATACAAACGCTTCTTTGGGAGAGGTGATTAGCTTGTAATCAAATACAATAAAACTGTTACAAAATGATACATGCTGCTCCAATCGCACTTATCTGATATCAGGCCTTATAAGGAATCCACTTGATTATACTTGAAATGATAGATGACGCGTGCTACGTTTGGAGCGAAATGTGTTCACTTTTTCGAGATCACTGTCAACACTGCCTCTTACTGATTTGAATCTTCGGTGTAATCAACTTGTCAAAAGTTACTTGGAATATTCTTTATATTATCTGTGAAGTTTAAGCCATATAAATTAAACACCATACCTACCCTCCGCCCCAGGCGAAATTGGAAGTTTTCAAACCAAAACGCAAAGTTATTAAGATAAATCAGGAAATCGAAAATTGTCAATTTGCTATTTCAAATTTCCCTCAGACGTTCTATTCCGTCGTGTGATGGCGTTTCAAATATATGTCTTTTAAAAGTTCGCTCACAGTTTCTCTGGTTCCTGGCGCCCATTGCGATTCTTGTAGCTTGCTGTGCCATTACAATTGAGGCGGGAACTAGCCAAGCGCACATTGGGGTCAAATATCAATATGGTGGCAGACAGAATTTAAACGAGATCACTCAAAATATGGCTCATTTGACACATTTTGTACAACATTATCTAAATTCACGTCAGAATTAACAACGTCTACAGATGAAGTATAATGTCATAATAACACCATTTATTGCACAGTTTCCGACATTTGATATTAACTCCCTAATACATTACATTTTAATTATATTATTACGTGCATGCTATTATAGAAATGTCCATCAAAAATGGTGGTGTACATGTAAATCTAAATTAATCACAATAAATGTGATTAAGGACAATAAAACACTTTATTGACAACATATTTCAAATTTCTGATTAATGATTATGAGTTTATATTTAATATTGGAGAATTGGTATTTTAATTCCACTTGCCTAATCACTATACAGATACAGATAATTATTCCCAGTAATTTCCAATCTATGTTCTACGTCACCTTACATATTCACTATGTTGAAGTGTACGGCGTGGAGACTTGTAACGACAGTCAGTCGGGTGGAACAACATCGAGATTATTTTAAGTCCTTCAAACTGTTAATTTCATATACAATTGTGTGTACAAGTCAAATGAATGCCTTATATGCAAATACACACACATATGATATCATGTATATACGTTGAAACACGTGGTCGCGTGGAAGACAGTAAAGAAATATTCAACACTACCCTACTAAAATAACTTAACTATTGATAACTGGCACAGAGATAACAGATTCAACCTTTTCTATGTACTAACTTGAACCATATTATCAACAAACTTAGGATTATCAGAGTAATATTCGCAGGTATAGATGGTATACTCATCATTTCTGCGAGTCAAACAGATTCTATCGCGCGTTGATTCTTTTTCAGGAACTGACGCTTTTAACTCGATTTGCTCGGCGATGGCTGATGGGCAATCCTATATGTGAAAAAACATTGATGTATTGAATCAGAAGAGACAATGTTGATACACATTAACAAACAAATACATACAATGTTCTGCATAAAAACTTTTCTTACATACCACACAATTCAGTTAATTTAATTTGTAAATGACTAATTTTAGAAACTGTGACATATAAATAATCATCGCACAATAAATGCCTTTGCATTATTTCAGGTAGTATTATTATATCAAATTCAAACGATCAGATAATATTTTTTTTAGTGGTTCTTGTTTCTGGTGTGAAATATGGAATCATATATTTAAAAAATGAAGTAAATAAATTAAACAATAATCACACCATCATAGCATATTAGATGTTGTATTGGTTTGAATATTATATCATTTATTTACCTCCAACGTTAATAAATGTGCAAGTGTATGTTGACATATATATAACCATGGCAACATACTCACCACAATTTTACAAACAAATTGACACCACGCATCTTCTATTACATAGACCTCACATAGTTGACAATTGTCAGTTGGTACCGCTACAGTTCCCTGTAAAGTAATGTATGTCAATGTATGCAACATTATTTTTAGTTAATAGAATATTAATAACAACTTTGTTAGGTCACAATATTGGAAAATGTTGTTCGTTATGCAGTATGATTTTTTTCCAGTGAATTTCCCTCGTTAGTTATGCCATTATTTAAACCACTTCAACAAATACCGTAGGATCTGGTTTATTACCCAACTTGCCCAAACAGAGCCCGGAAAATTCCTGAGTGGGAATCATTGCTTTATTTCACAATAACAAACCCGTTCCGTGAGAAATCACTAATTTTCTATTGCACACAAACACGCATATTTGATATGAAAATATGGTTATTTACACTAATATTTCACTAAACATACTACTCGTTTGTTGTATATAAACATAAGTAAAATTTAAGTTGAATTAGAAAAATTATATCTCTGATTGCGAGATGAAAAAAATGGATAAGGAAAACAAAATAACATACTATGTCACCCTTTTCAATTGAGCCAATTCGTGATGCGAGTACTGCATCAAATTCATAGTGCCGTGTACCAGGTAGGAATGCCGTATTCCCATAATAATAAGATGCGTGAAACCAAATATCTTTTCCCTCAATTGTCTTTTCAATGTCTGCTATGTGAAGTGGACAGGTGAAATCCTCAGTGCATACATCGTGCCATACTCCATTTTCGAACAGCGCATCATGACAATCAACGCAAGTGCCATTAGCAGGGTTTCCTGGGTGATGTTGTGCATTTGATGTGAGTGCCACGGTGATGGGAGCCCAAAATGAAAATAATACAAACATAGTTCCTGGAAATAAATGAATAAATAAACAAACAAATAAAATAACGAACAAACAACAAACGAAAAGATAAATAACAAACAAACAAACAAACAAAAAATAAAGAAATAACGAACGAACAAAGATATAACGGACGAACGAACAAATGCGATGCACAGAATGGAGCTCGAGAGAAAAGATTACTCGGAATGCTTTTCATGACAGACGTAGTAAATATATAATTGCATCTTTGCATTACAAAGATGAGCGGGATCAAGCTGATTGGTTCTGTGCGCGTTAACTCGTCACGTTAGTTACAAACCCCATCTAATCCCACTCGTGGTTTGGTTATAGATCCTGGTGACATATATTGACAGTAGATTTCCATTACAGTGGTGCGAAGTGGTCTGATTTGACTGTTGAGTAAGTTGATGGGATCTGTTTTTTTTCAGACTGTATATGTATTTGAATACACTGTGCGATGTATAGGCTGTCGCGTTGTGACGTCAATTGTTTACGTTTTTGCCAACCAGTATGCGATTGTCTGTCATAGAATTTCACTCACTGGTAGGCACAAACTCGTGATCTGTTGTAACATAATTTTGTTTAAGTTTTTTTATTAACACGGGCACAAACATGTATATTCAGTAACCATAGCAGCGAATAACTCTGTTGTTGTATATTCAGGTGCGAACTGCTGGTTACTGCACACGCGCACGAGCGTAACACGTGCGACTATACTCACCATGCCGCGAACTGCTCGAATCTGGTGTTGGCTGATTACAGTATCGATTAATTATGTATAACGTCCAGTTGAACACTTCTTTATCTATCTACTTTTCTGTTATGCTGGTTGGTCGAATCATTAAATATATGAAGTACGCCATTATTGTCTTGTGGCAAGAATGAGAAAACTGGCGTGGGCATGTGAGGGCTAATTTTGTTAAATGGCAAGTTGAGGCAATGCATATAAACGTTGCAAGGTGAACTGGCGACTATTACAATTAAGTAAGATGTCATGGTCGAGGTTTTTTTGAACGAAGAAGACAATTGTTTGCTTCAAGTGCTATAAACATGTTTTAAGTACAATACAACTATCACATTATCAGGGTACGCCAAGAAGCTGGGTATAAGGGTCACTTCCAAGTCCAAGTAAACTGAGAGTTTTAATTGACCCAAAGCCCGATAGGGCTGCTTATAGTGAAAACTGATTTTACTGCAGTTTTTTTACCTAAGTTGCAAGTAAAATTTTAGAATTACATTTGTGTTGTAATGCTGTTATATATCGTTACAGTGGTAAAATACCTGCCAGAGTTTTGAATGAATATGTAAGTGATCATTTGGTGGAAGCATGTACTGTTGAGTCCTTTTAAAGGTCTATACATTAGAGGTTGAGCCTTTTGCTATTTATAGAGTTGTGTGTGCTGATGAGGTTCAGGCAACTATTAGTGCATCTTCTGTTAATAGTGGACTACAGGGGCAAGACAGGTATATGGTAAATTGAGTATATGGTTCCAAATCTTCTCCCTATTTGTTTTAATAGCACAGGTCTGAATACTGAAAAAACAAAACATTGAATGATGTGTTCAGTTGTAATGATTCTGGTATTAGAAGGACGGGTATGATAAAACAGAGTGACTTTTTGTAAAGCTGTAAAATTAGTACAGTATCACAGACCAATGTGAAAACAAGATGAGATAGACAGACACGTAAAAGGGTTAAGTAATGGATCTATGAACCCATGGGTTTTACCTGCTGTCTTTGTCAAATATAATTGTATCTAGTTTGTGATCATTATATCAAGGATGTGGCAACGAATATAAGTTGGGGCTTGACCACAATTCAAGCGGCAGATTAAAATTATCAACACTAAACATATTTCTACTGGCTAGAAATTTTAAAATTTTGTGTTTGTTTGGTGCACGATATGTTATGATTTATATAAATACGATAAGTAGATCATGAAATATCGGGGTAGACATAACCATGAGTCATATTAAAAATAACATTTTTGATTTGCATTTTGTTGTATCTCCCAGTAGAGGTATCATGGGGTTAAACAATATTGTCTTACTTACTATTTATAATTGTAGGATTTAGAGAATGATTAAATTAAGATATATACAACATCCAAGTGACATATCCTACCATACCAGACATGCAAAGCATTGACTGCCACTACTTACTTTTAGTAATTTAAAGCTGAAGTAACAGTTTGTAAGATGTGTACCGTCAGGAGTCTCACTCACGATACAACAACTACTTCATGTTATGTGATTCAGATATGGATGGATTTGTCTAACAGGTGAATACAAAGCATAGCTACCAATAGTGAAACAATATACATACTTAACAAATCCAAAAAAAAATCTAACCTGTATTGTTGTCGTGACGACTGTCAAAACTTGCAAGCCCAGTTATTGTCTATTTCACAATGCGACATATATGCTACATATGTACGCAATATAACTACTATGCGTCATCACTTTTATTTACTTATCAATATTTTTAGCATTTTTGTTATCTTTTAATCTTTTAATCCTTGTATCTTTCTGTTTGGCAAGACATGTCAGCTAAATTGGTTTGTCAGTGTTCATAAAACGTCGAGGTGAACAACAAGGTAAATGTTTGTTTTACCTAAAACAAATAATTAATTGAATGTATATGTACATTTAAAATGCTGAAACAGAAGTGATTATATTTTGATGACCTTATAGTGATACTACCACTTATTACCAGCATATTTGTTTTTAAATGCGTGACATCAACCAAACCATTTTCGTCACAGGGGTGTCAGCAGTCACTCCTTGGAAAATGTTCAAGAAACAGAATATTTTTTAACTATTTGGAGGATTCACTTAAGACAAAATAATTGAACACAAGATTGAATAACATGGAAAATTAAAGAAATTACATTTTTGTGTGAAAGTGAGCAAAAAGAACTGAAATAAATAACGAAAATTAGTCTAACCTGTATTTTTTTCGTTGAGCTCTCAAAAGTCCGGTATGTGTGTGATTTACAGCGACGACTATTATTTATCACTTAAGTAGTTTTTAAAATTTAGTATTGTTTTATCACTTTTTATTCTGTAAATTAATTATTTTTAATTTCGCTGTCAACAACTAAATTCATCACATGGATTTTGAAAAAACACCAATATATTATGCATTATATTACATACTATTTGGAAGAATAATCAGTTTGAAGTTGTATTAAATCTAAATGGAAAACACGATAAATCGTACTAGTCAAAACATTAGCAAAAACATACTTCTTCTATAAATAGTTTAACCTTAGAGAGAGAGAGAGAGAGAATAATTTTAATATGGTGGGGTTATCACGAAAATACTGCGGATTATCCCTGTCTGGGTCTGTTATTTGATGACGAAATTGTTTAAAAAGAGCACGCAAATTATCTGTTCATTACGTTGTAATTGTACCTTCAACACCTAAATTATATTAAACTCTTGCGTGGTGTTATTTACTTGTGCTGCTTTAATTTAATTTATAATAGTAGGTAAGATTGATATAATTGTCATAAACGGAATATGCACATATTTTTAGCATTTTTTTACCTTTTAATCTTTTAATCCTTGTATCTCTCTGTTTGGCAAGACATGTCAGCTAAATCGGTTTGTCAGTGTTCATAAAACGTCGAGGTAAACAACAAGGTAGAAGTTTGTTTTACCTAAAACAAACAAATAAATAAATAATTAAATGTATATGTACAATTAAAATGCTGAAACATACATAATTGATTATATTGTGATGACCTTATAGTGGTAGTACCACTTATTACCAGCATATTTGTTTTGAATTGCGCTGACATTAACCAAACCATTTTCGTCACAGGGGTGTCAGCAGTCATTCCTTAGAAATTATTCAAGAAACACAATATTTTGAAATATTTGCAGGATTCACATAAGACAAAATAATTGAACCTAAGATTAAATAACATGGAACACAATATTTGTTTAGAACGTCACTGCCTAAGGATAAGATGGACGCTTTTTTGCAATTATATTTCAAAATAAAAAAATAGAATCTGCAGCGATTATTCTGTGAAAATTTCAGACTAAAACGGAATGTGCACATAACATAAGTAAAAGGTGACAAAATATCATTATTATTATGAGCATGTGCTCACTAATTTCAAAACACTTGATTTCGTTTTAAGCATAAAGTTCATTATTTTTTTACTGACATGACGTGTACTATACACTTTTGTATTCTTTACGGCTTAAAAACGATCTATGTTGTATTTCTACATTGATCATCTGGCATCCCTGTCAAGATGTGTGTACAGTTTTCTAACAATATTTAATTCAGTAGACCTAGAATCATATCCAGATGTAGTTGATACAACCCATGATTCAACATAGTCAAGGTCTTATGAAAATGCATATTAGAAGACAATAGACAAATATATACTTCAATGTAGAAGATATATTGTTAAATAGCAGAGATAGATGATCTTAGTTGGTAACTGAAATATCCCGGACAAGTAAGATTGAAAATTGAGGAGTTTTCACTATGTTATTTAAAGTGGAACATACAGAGTACTTTGGTATGTATTATTGATAAACAACACCAACTATTGTGTGGGAAATATGGTTCCACCTTGTTTCCCAGCAACCAAGAGATAAGACAACGGAAATCAGTTACGGCGTATTTGAACCAGTCCAGCTCGTGATGGTCCCGATGCTTGATTTGACATTTTGATACTGACAGACATACAGCAGGCTGTAAGCCTGGATGAAATGTCTTTTGGTTTTACTACTACCTTTGAAAGATCAACTTTTCTTGCAGATTATGTGTATTGTAGGAATACACTACACTAAACCGAACATCCGATTTGGTAGATGCTTTTGTTTATACAACGTTTGGAGGTTTGGTCTTCAGAGATGTCTCGATGATTCGCAAATCATAGTCGAATCTTGTATCGATACCTAAAGAAAATGTTATGTAATGAATCATTCGCTAAAAAGCTGATTAATTATGAGCATTGGGAAATAAAAAATGCATGTTCTTTGGAGTTAAATAGATGCATTTCCATTTTATTTATTAATAACATTAAACAACATAATATTAAAATTTTGTTTTGATATCATAGATCACATTGCACAGCTTTCAACATTGATGTGTTATTTAACTTAACTTAACTTTAAAGTGTATGTAAAATGCCTACTCACAAATTTCCCATTTGGGATTTGTGTTTCACTGAATTAGACAGTTGTTGATTTTTTGGTTGAAAATGATTACTCGGATCCGAGTCAATTTAAAAATGTTTTTGTGTTGTAGCCACGCCCACCTGACAGTCGATGGTTCCCGGTGATAAACTATGGTCTTCACATGATGTTAACATCCAATCATAACATTTATGTCAGGCACGTGATTTGTAGGTATATAAGGCAGAAGTCTACAATGGCAAATCATTCTACGCTGGACTAGCCACGGTTAAGTTTTCCTCAAACATGTTTAAGTAATGTATTTTACCAGTATTTTTGTCTGGATGAAACCAGACATCCACCCTCTGGCGCACATGACAAGGCAACGGGTGCAGGTTTCCAGCTATATTTTCCCGAAAGCGTTTTCTTTTTCAGTGTAGTCTGTGTGCTAAAAGGGTATATAAACTAGAGTATCATTTTTTCAGTTTCGTTGCCTTATAACTGTTTATTCATAGTTGTGTTTAGTAATATGAACGTAGTTTTGGCGGTTTTAAACCATCTGGCTGTTTTGGATTGGAGTTTGAAAATGAGTACATAAGTGATTGGTCGGAATGTTTCAGTGACTACAACACCATGCGACCTGCAACCTAACATAAAGCTCAGGTATCTTACTGCTACCCTGTAGTATTCTAACCACATTCTGGTTATCTGTGCGTGCATCCTGCAACCTAACCATACACCTATCGTGTATCGTGTTGGTGTGCTGTGTGTTTGAGATTTGGTAAGGTGGCTATTTATAACACCGGGCAAAAGCGTAAAGAAATGGCAGATCACAGCATGTCTTGCTGGAGTTTTGACGCATTTGCATGGTTTATAGCAGCCGAATGAGATAAATTAAGCGAAGTTTATGTTGTTGGTTGATGAGGTCTAATATTACAGTGAGTATACATATGATTTTTTGGTTACGAACTGCTGATTGTTTGAGGACCGTATACATGTGACTCGTGTTTACCGATCACGCTAGTTGTTATGGTTTACGATGTACTGCATGTAATTTCATGTATTTCTAAGACGTGTTGTGATATTTTTACCCATTGTGAGGTAGACGCCAACTGTGTGGATAATAATATTAATGTATATTATGCATACTGGTCGATTACGTGAAATGTATTTTTTTTACTTATTTGCATTATTTCTCTGTATACTTTTAAATTGTTTCTAAATGGTGGATAGAAATAAAGTGTCAAGTTTATGTTCGGATATTTGTTTCTTAAATTTTTGGAGAGCGCATTGACAACTCCGAATAATCCAACAAGGAACAGAGCATTATGTCTTAGTAATTGTTTGCGTCCTACAACATGTATTCGTATTGAGACGACTAAACGTTTATTTCTGTAAACCACTACCCTTGTATGTAGATTAGGTTGTCAAACCAATACATACAATACACAATATTTTTTTCGTACATTGAGACTGCCAACCACTTCATCTACATCCATATTGCAAGGTGTTTCACTTGTATTCATATGAACATAGCAATCTGTTACAACAACAGGACCAAGTCTTTATGACGAAATCCTCCTCAGAATCAACAATTGATAACGATGCAGTATAATGTCATAATAACATCATTTATTACAGAGTTTATCGACATATGAAGTTAACTTTAATTATCCCCGATACATGTACTTGAAGGTTACTATTTCCGTGTATGTTATGAGAAAAATTATCATAGAATAGCAGGTATACAAGTAATTTTAAAATAATTGCAGTAAATTTGAAGATTCGGTGTTTTAATTCCATTCGCCTGATCACTCTATTCTGATGATGAAAATTGTTTCCCAATAATTCGCAATGTATAATATATATTATGTTACATTATGCTTATATTATAGTATGCTAAAGAGTACTGCGTAAATTTGGATGAATTATATTGACTCTCAGTCAGGTTGTACAACATTTATTTTTGTTATAGATTGAAACCTGAATTTTAATTCCACCATGCGGTTCATTTCATTTAGAACTTTGTGTACAAATGATCTTAGTCTAATACGCTAACTGAGTAACCGTGCAGCTGATATAATGTATACTTTTTAATCATGTGGTGAACAGTAAAAAGTTATCCCAAAGAACGCAGTTGAAAGTATTTAACTATTGATACCCGGAACAAAAATAATTAAGTATCATCTTTTTATGTACTGGCTTGAAGCACATGGTCAACATAATTAGGGCCATCAGAGTAATATTCGCAGGTATAGATGGTATACTCATCATTTTTGCGAACCAAACACATTCTATCACGCGTTGAGTCTTCTTCAGGAAGTGACCCCTTCAACTGGATTTGCTCAGCGATGACTGATGGGCAATCCTATATACGAACAATAACATTAATTTAAGGAATCAGAGGAGAACATTTTGAAACACAATAAAAAAAAAATAAACACACACAACAATCTCACAACAAATGTTTTCTTACATTCCACACAATTCAGTTATTTTGTAAATGGCTTTGCATTATTAGATCAAATTCAAACAATCCGTCATAGCAGTTTTAATACTAAAATTGTCAGTGGATTTAATTTATATATTATATATTAAAAAAAACGAAATGTATAAATGGTACAATAATCAAACCAGCACAACACCCAACCCCCAATGCTAGCTAAACAGTTTTTTTACTACGATTGTGTTGATGCTTTTACGCTTATTGTGGTTTATATAGACTAATAATCATAGCACGATACTCACCACAATTTTACAAACAAATTGACACCACGCCTCTCCTATTCCATCGACCTCACATAGTTGACAATTGTCAGTTGGCACTGCTACAGTTCCCTGTAAAACAATGTATATCGATATATACATTTTTTAGTTAATATGAAACAGAATAATAATAACAACCTTTTAGGCCACTATATTAAAAAATATTGTTTATTACACCGTATGAAATTATCTCTTTTTCAGTGAATTGCCCTCGTTAGGAGTTTATGACATTCTTTTGAAACACTTCAACTGCGAGAGTCTAATTTAGTGCCCAGTTTGTCCAAATACAAACCTGAAATATCCCAAGTGGAAATCATTACTTTATCACACAAGAGCGAAAGAAGCCAGTCGGAAGTTTCTATAGCACTCAAACGCACATATTTGGATATTCAAATATGAAAATTTACAGTAATATTTCACGAAACATGCTACTCGTTAGTTCTGTCAAATCATCAATGATTTACTTGAATTAGCAAAATTATATCTGGACAGAGGAATACAAAAGAACATACTATATCATCCTTTTTAATAAATTCGATTCGTGACGTGAGTATTGAGTCATACTCATAGTGACGTGTGCCAGGTTCGAATGCTGTATTCCCAAAATAATATGCTCCGTGAAACCAAACATCTTTTCCTACAATTGTATTTTCAATGTCAGCTATATTAAGTGGACAGGTGAACTCCTCAGTGCACACACCATGCCATACTCCATTGTCGTACATAACATCACTACAATCCGTGCAAGTGCCATTAGCAGGGTATCCTGGGTGTTGTTGAGCATTTGATGTAACTGTCATCATGATCATACCCCAAAATGCAAGTGATAAAAACATAGTTCCTGGAAACAAACAAACAAACAAGCAAATCAATAAAAACAAACAAACAAACAAATAAATCAATAACAACAAACAAACAAACAAACAAATAACAACAAACAAACAAACAAACAAATCAATAACAACAAACAAACAAACAAACAAATCAATAACAACAACAAACAAACAAACAAACAAACAAATCAATAACAACAACAAACAAACAAACAAACAAATCATTAACAACAACAAACAAACAAACAAATTAATAACAACAACAAACAAACAAACAAACAAATCAATAACAACAAACAAACAAATCAATAACAACAAACAAACAAATGCGATACAAAGAACAGCGAGAAAAGATTACTCTAAATGGGCTTTCAAGACAGATGTAGTAAATATATATGTAGTCAAAGAATGCTTCGATTGAAAGAGATCTCAGATCAAATCACGTGCACTGACAAGTTTATGGGCGGTAGAAGCAAACGTAACTTGTGTTTCAGACGACACTATCTATCATATATCATGTCTGTTTTTATTGAGAAGCACAGGCGTATTCGTATTCGGGTTGTCTGTCATCAAATGGTACTCACTTGTAGGCACTAAGCTCGTGATCTGCTGTGACGAATTGTGTTTAAGTTGTCTTATTAACACGGGCAAGAAACATGTATATAACCATAGCAGCGAATACATCTGTTGTTGTATATTCAGGTGAGAACTGATGGTTACTGCATACGCGCATGAGCGCAACAAGTGCGACAACCTAAGTTCACCATGCCGCGAACTGCTCGATTAATTATGTATTACGACCAGTGCAACAGTTTTTAACCTATCTACAAACAAACGCAATATTACTTTCCTATGATACTGGTTGGTCGAATCATTAAATATATGAAGTGCGCCATCATTGTCCTGGCATGTGAGGTCTACTTCTGTTAAATCAATAGAAACTGGCAAGTTGAGGCAATGCATAGAAACGTTGCATGGTGAACTGGAGACTATTAAAATTAAGTAAGATGCCAAGGTCGAATTTTGTTGGACGAAGAAAACGGTTGTTTGCTTCAAGTGCAATAAACAATTTACAAGTACAATACAAATATTACATCATAGGGCACGCCAAGAAGCTGGATACAAGGGTCTATCCCAAGTTCAAGTAAACTGAGAGTTTGTTCTGACCCAAAGTGCGCTAAAGCTGCTTACAAAGAAAAATGATTTTACTGCAGTGTTTTAACCTCAAATGCAAGTAAGAATTTCAGAACTACATTTGTGTTGTAATGCTCTTTATCGTTACAGTGGTAGAAAACCTGTCAGAGTGAGAGTGGAACTGATCATTTGTTTGAAGAATGTACTGTTGAGTCCTTTTAAAGATCGATACATTGGTGGTTCAGCCCTTCGCTTTTTTTGAAGTCGGGTGTGCTAATGAGGTCCAACTATTAGTGTATCCTCAGGGATGAAAAAAAAATTCATAATGGTCTACATGAGCCAGATAAGCATGGGTATATGGTCTCAAGTATTCTCTTGATTTGTTTTGGAAAGTAGTGCAGGTCTGAATACAGAACGAATAAAACACTGAATGATGTGTTCAGTTTTAGTGATTCCGATATTAGAAAGACGGATACGATAAAGCATGAGATAGTGACTCTTGGGAGACCTGTAAAATTAGTACCGTATGACAGTACAATGTAAAAACAAGATGAAAATTAACAGACACGTAACAGATTTAAGTGAAAGATCTATAAACCCATGGGTTTTACCTGCTGTCTTTGTCAACTATAATTGTATCTAGTTTGTGATCATTATATCAAGGATGTGACAACGAATATAAGTTGGGGCCTGACCATACTGTTTCAATTAAAGTGGCAGGTTAAAATTATCAACGGTAAAAACATTTTCACTGGCTAGAAATTTTGAAATTTTGAGTTTGTTTGGTGCACGATATATTATGATTTGCACTGAGGGAACACTACCTTTATTGCTTAAAATGAAGCCATTTTCCCATTAGAATTAGACATTGACTATTTATATAGATACGATATTTTAAAGTAGATCATGAAATATCGGAGTAGACATAATCATGAGTCTTATTAAAAATGATATTTTTGATTTGCATTTCGTTGTATCAATGTTTCGCCCAGTAGAGGTATCATGGAGTCACTATTGTCTTACTTTCTATTTATAACTGTAGGATTTAGAGAATGGTTAAAAGATAAATACAAGCCCATGTCAACATCCAGGTTACATATCCTATCATAGACATGCAAAGCATTGATTGTCAATACTGAAACAACAAAAAACAATCCAGCTCTACTTACGTTTATTAGTTTAACTCTGAAGAAACAGTTTGTAAGATGTGTCAGGAGTCACACTCATGAAACAACAAATACTTCATGTTATGTGATTCGGATATCTCTACCAGATGAATACAAAACATAACAACCAATAGTGAAACAATATACAAACTCAAAAATGCTTAAAACAAGTCTAACCTGTATTGTTGTCGTGGAGACTGTCCAAACTTGCAAGCCCAGTTAACGTCTATTTCACAGTGCTACATATGTGTCCGTAATATGACTACTATAAGTCATCATCCATATTTTTAGCATTTTTTGTTACCTTATAATCTGTTAATCCTTGTATCTTTCTGTTTGGCAAGACATGTCAGCTAAATTGTTTTGTCAGTGTTCATCAAAAGTCAACAACAACAACAACAAGTTAGAAGTTTGTTTTACCTAAGACAAATAATTAATACATGTATATGTGAAATTAAAATGCTGAAACATAATTGATTATATATTTTGATGACCTTATAGTGATACTACCACTTATTACCAGCATATTTGTTTTGAATTGCGCTGACATCAACCAAACCATTTTCGTCACAGGGGTGTCAGCAGTCATTCCTTGAAAAATTTTCAAGAAACACAATATTTTGAACTATTTGGAGGATTCACTTAAAACAAAATAATTCAACCCAAGATTAAATAACATGGAAGATTAAAGAAATGACATTTTTGTGAGAAAGTGAGCAAAACATACTGAAATAAACAACGAAAAATGGTCTAACCTTTAGCTTTTTCGTTGAGCTCTCAAAAGTCCGGTATGTGTATGATTTACATGCCACTACTATCATTTATCACTTAAGTATTTTTTTAAATTTAGTATTTTTGTAAACTGTAAGAATATTTTAGTTATATTTTAATTTTGCTGTCGACAACTAAATTCATCACATGGATTTTTAAAAACACCAATATATTATGCATTATATTATATATTGTTTGGAAGAATAATCAGTTTGAAATTGTATTAAATCTAAATGGAAAAACACGATAAATCGTACTAGTCAAAACATTAGCAAAAACATATAAATAATTTCGACACACCTGCATTAGAATGTCACTGCCCAAGGATAAAATGGATGCTTTTTTTGAAATAATAAAATAGAATCTACAGCGATTATTCTGTGAACATTTCAGAGCTCTGTCATAAACGGAATGTGCACATATTTTTAGCATTTTTGTTACTATATTTGTATATTTTTGTTTGGCAAGACGTGTCAGCTAAATTGATTTGTGGTAAACAACAAGGTAGACATTTGTTTTACCTAAAACATGTAATTAATTTAATGTATATGTAAAATTAAAATGCTGAAACATAATTGATTATATATTTTGGATGACCTTATAGTGATACTACCACTTATTACCAGCATATTTGTTTTGAATTGCGCATCAACCAAACCATTTTCGTCACAGGGGTGTCAGTAGTCACTCCTTGGAAAATGTTTGCAGGAATCACTTAAGACAAAATAATTCAACCTATAATTAAATAACATGGAAGACAGTATTTTTTAGAACGTCACTGTAAGGATAAAGTGGACGCTTTTTTGGCAATTATATTTCAAAATAAAAAAATAGAATCTACAGCGATTATTCTGTGAAAATTTTGTGATTCAACATAGTCAAGGCCTTATGACAGTACATATTAGAAGACAATAGACAAATATATACTTCAATGTAAAAGATATACTGTTAAATAGCAGAAATAGATGATCTTGGTAAATGAAATATCACGGACAAGTAAGATTGAAAATTGAAGAATTGTCACTATGTTATTTGAAGTGGAACAACCAGAGTACTTTGGTGTGTATTATTGATAAACAAAACCAACTAATATGTGGGAAATATGGTCCCACCTTGTTGCCCAGCTACCAAGAGATAAGACAATGGCAATCAGTTACGGTGTCTTCGAACCAGTCCAACTTGTCATGGTCCCGACGCTTGATTTGACATTTTGATACTGACAGACACACAGCAGGCTGTAAGCCTGGATGTAATGTCTTTTGGTTTTACCAATTGTACTACTACGTTTGAAAGATTAACTTTTCTTGTAGATTATGTGTATGTAGTAGGAATACACCACGCTAAACCAAACAGCCGAGTTGGTAGAGGCTTTTGTTCATACAACGTTTGGAGGTTTGTTCTTCAGAGATGTCTCGATGATTCGCAAATCATAGTCGAATCTTGTATCGATACCTGAAGAACATGTTATGTTATGAATCATTTGCGAAAAAGCTTATTAATTTTGAGCACTGGGAAATAAGAATGCATGTTCTTTGGAGTTAAATAAATGCATTTCCATTTTATTTATTAATAACATTATACAACATAATATTGAAATTTTGTTTTGATATCATAGATCACATTGCACAGCTTTCAACATTGATGTGTTATTTAACTTAACTTTAAAGTGTCTGTGAAATGCCCACCCACACATTTCCCATTTGGGATTTGTGTTTCACTGAAATAGACAGTTATTGATTTTTTGGTTGAAAATGATTACTCGGGTCCGAGTCAATTAAAAAATGTTTCCGTGTTGTAGCCACGCCCACCTAACAGTCGACGGTTTCCGGTGATAAACTATTGTCTTCACATAATGTTTACATCCATTCATAAGATTTATGTCAGACGCGTGATTTGTAAGTATATAAGGCAGAAGTCTGCAATGGCAATTCATTCTACGCTGGACTAGCCACGGTTAAGTTTTCCTTAAACATTTTTAAGTAGTGTAATTTACTAGTATTTTGGCCTGGATGAAACCCGAAATCCGCCCTCTGGCGCATAATACAAGGCGACGGGTGCAGGTTTCCAGCTGTATTTTCCCCCAAAGCATTTTTTTTCTGGGCAGTCTGTGTGCTAAAACGGGATATACATTAGTGTATCATTTTTTTTTCATTTTCGTTGCATTATAACTGTTTGTTCTTAGTTGTGTTTAGTAATGTCAATTTTAGTTTTGGCGGTTTTAAACCATCTGGCTGTTTTGTTTTGTATTGGAGTTTGTGAAAATAAGTAAATAAATGGTTGGTCAGACTGTTCCAGTGGCTAGCTCAGGTATCTCACTGCTACCCTGTAGTATTCTAACCACATTCTGGTTATCTGTGCGTACATCCTGCAACCTAACCATGCACCTATCGTGTATCGTGTTGTTGTGCTGTGTGTTTGAGATTTGGTAAGGTGGCTATTTATAACACCGGGCAAAAGCGTAAAGAAATGGCAGATCACAGCATGTCTTGCTGGAGTTTTGACGCATTTGCATGGTTTATAGCAGCCGAGTGAGATAAACGAAGTGAAGTTTATGTTGTTGGTTGATGAGGTCTAATATTACAGTGAGTATACATATGATTTTTTTGTTAGGAACTGCTGATTGTTTGAGGACTGTATACATGTGACTCGTGTTTACCGATCACGCTAGTTGTTATGGTTTACAATGTACGCTAACTCTGATGATAATAATATTAGTGTATACTATGCATATTGGTAGATCGCTGTGCATTATTTCTCTGTATACTTTTCAGTCACTCGTTTCTCAGTGGTGGAAAGTGATAAAGTGTCAAGTTTATGTTCGGACATTTGTTTTTTTAAGTTTTTGGAGAGCGCATTGACAACTCGCAATAATCCAACAAGGGACGGAACATTAGCTTTTAGTAATTGTTTGCGTCCTACAACATGTATTCGTATTGAGACTAATACACGTTTATTTCTGTAAACCACTACACACGTATTTATTTAGGGATTTTACCTAACTTGCATCTAGATTGTAAATAATTCTATTTTTTCGTACATTGAGACTGCCAACCACTTCATCTACATCCATATTGCAAGCTGTTTCACTTATATTCATATGAACATAGCAATCTGTTACAACAACAGGACTAAGTATATATGACGAAATCCACCTGAGAATTAACAATTGATAAAGATGCAGTATAATGTCATAATAACATAATTTATTACAGAGTTATCGATGTATGAAGTTAACTTTTATTATCCCCGATACATGTACTTGAAAGGTACTACTTCCGTGCATGCTATGAGAAAAAATAGCATATAATAGCTGGTATACAAGTAGTTTTAAAATAATTACAGTAAATTTGGAGATTCGGTGTTTTAATTCTATTCGCCTGATCACTCTATACTGATAATGAAAATTGTTTCCCAATAATTCGCAATGTATAATATATATTATCTTACATTTGTAGTATGCTAAAGTGTACGGCGTAAATTTGAATGAATTATATTGGCTCTCAGTCAGGTTGTACAACATTTATTTTTGTTATAGATTAAAACCTGAATTTTAATTCCATCATGCGGTTCATTTCATTTAGAATTCTGTGTGTATTTCAAATGATCTTAGTCTCATCCTCGGGGGCGGGCATCCGGGCATTTTCACCGCCTGGCAACCCACGGCGGAGAAAACAAAGGCCCAAAACTCACAGAAAACGGTACTTTGGGATGACTGTTGAGACTCCTCTGAACAGTGTAACAAGATTAGCCCTACGTGTGTAACATATATAAATTTGGTTGTTCGGGATTACTTCAAAGTTTAGTTTGTGTTGTTTTCTCGAATTTTCACCGGCTCGACCGGCGTTCCACAGCAGCGCGCACAGAGCCTATAGAAATGCATGTACAGTGGTGCGCGTCGTAGCAACGTGGAACATCTTGTGACGTAGCTCCGCCCCAGAGGATACGCGAACTGAGTAAACCGTGCAGCTGATATCATGTATACTTGTTAATCATATGGTGAACAGTAAAAAGTTATCCCAAAGAACGCAATTGAAAGTATTTAACTATTGATACCCGGAACAAAAATAATTAAGTCTCATCTTTTTATGTACTGGCTTGAAGCACATGGTCAACATAATTAGGACCATCAGAGTAATATTCGCAGGTATAGATGGTATACTCATTATTTTTGCGAACCAAACACATTCTATCACGCGTTGAGTCTTCTTCAGGAAGTGACCCCTTCAGCTCGATTTGCTCAGCGATGACTGATGGGCAATCCTATATATGAACAATAACATTAATTTAAGGAACCAGAGAAGAACATTTTGAAACACAATAACAAAAAATAAACACACACAACAATCTCACAATAAATGTTTTCTTACATTCCACACAATTCAGTTATTTTGTAAATGGCTTTGCATTATTAAATCAAATTCAAACAATCCGTCGTAGCAGTTTTAATACTAAAATTGTCAGTGGATTTAATTTATATATTATATATAAAAAAAAACGAAATGTATAAATGGTACAATAATCAAACCATCACAACACCCAACCCCCAATGCTAGCTAAACTGTTTTTTACTACGATTGTGTTGATGCTTTTACGCTTATTGTGGTTTATATTGACATGCGAATAATCATAGCAGAATACTCACCACAATTTTACAAACAAATTGACACCACGCCTCTCCTATTCCATCGACCTCACATAGTTGACAATTGTCAGTTGGCACCGCTACAGTTCCCTGTAAAACATTGTATGTCGATATATACAATTTTTTTAGTTAATATGCAACAGAATAATAATAATAACCTTTTTAGGCCACTATATTAAAAAATATTGTTTATTACGCAGTATGAAATTCTCTCTTTTTCAGTGAATTGCCCTCGTTAGGAGTTTATTACATTCTTTAAAACACTTCAACTGCGAGAGTCTAATTTAGTGCCCAATTTGTTCAAATACAAACCTAAAATATCCCAAGTGGAAATCATTGCTTTATCACACAAGAGCGAAAGAAGCCAGTCGGACGTTTCTATAGCACTCAAACGCACATCTTTGGATATTCTAATATGAACATTTACAGTAATATTTCACGAAACATGCTACTCGTTAGTTCTGTCAAATCATCAATAATGATTTACTTGAATTAGCAAAATTATATCTGGAGAGAGGAATACAAAATAACATACTATATCATCCTTTTTAATGAACTCGATTCGTGACGTGAGTATTGAGTTATACTCATAGTGACGTGTACCAGGTTCGAATGCTGTATTCCCAAAATAATATGCTCCGTGAAACCAAACATCTTTTCCTACAATTGTATTTTCAATGTCAGCTATATTAAGTGGACAGGTAAACTCCTCAGTACATGACATCACTACAATCCGTGCAAGTGCCATTAGCAGGGTATCGTGGGTGTTGTTGAGCATTTGATGTAACTGCCATCATGATCATACCCCAAAATGCAAGTAATAAAAACATAGTTCACGGAAATAAATAAATAAATAAACAAACAAACAAACAAACAAACAAACAAACAAACAAACAAACAAACAAACAAACAAACAACGAATGAATAACATACAAACAAAGAAATAATGAACGAACGAACGAGCAAATGCGATACAAAGAATAGCGAGAAAAATTACTCTAAATGGGCTTTCATGACATATGCAGTAAATAGATATGTAGTCAAAGAATGTTTCAATTGAAAGAGATCTCAGATCAAATCACATGAATTGACAAGTTTATGGGCAGTAGAACCAAACCTAACTAGTTTTTTCAGACGACACTATCATATATCATGTCTGTTTGTATTGACAAGCACAGGCGTATTCGTATTTGGGTTGTCTGTCATCAAATGCAACTTACTGGTAGGCACTAAGCTCGTGATCTGCTATGACAGAATTGTGTTTAAGTTGTTTTATTAACACGGGCACAAACATGTATATAACCATAGCAGTGAATAAATCTGTTGTTGTTTATTCAGGTGAGAACTGATGGTTACAACTGCATACGCTCATAAGCGCAACAAGTGCGACAGCCTATATTCACCATACCGCGAACTGATCGATTAATTATGTATTATCACCAGTGCCACAGCTCTTAATCTATCTACAAACAAACGCAATGTTACTTTCCTATGATGCTGGTTGGTCGAATCATTAAATATATGAAGTACCTCATCATTGTCTTTTGGCAAGAATGAGAAAACTGGCCTGTATTTGTTTGAAGAATGTACTGTTGAGTCCTTTTAAAGATCGATACATTGGTGGTTCAGCCCGTCGCTTTTTTTAAAGTCAGGTGTGCTAATGAGGTCCAACTATTAGTGTATCCTTAGGGATGAAAACAAATCATAATGGTCTACAGGAGCCAGATAAGCATGGGTATATGGTCCCAAGTCTTCTCCCGATTTATTTTGGAAAGTAGTTCAGGTCTGAATACTGAACGAATAAAACACTGAATGATGTGTTCAGTTTTAGTGATTCCAATATTAGAAAGACGGGTACAATAAAGCATGGGATAGTGACTCTTGGGAGACCTGTAAAATTAGTACCGTATCACATTACAATGTAAAAACAAGATGAAAATAGACAGACATGTAACAGATTTAAGTGAAGGATCTATAGACCCATGGGTTTTACCTGCTGTCTTTGTCAAATATAATTGTATCTAGTTTGTGATCATTATATGGAGGATGTGGCAACGAATATAAGTTGGTGCTTGACCATACTGTTTTAATTAAAGTGGCAGGTTAAAATTATCAACGGTAAAAACATTTTCACTGGCTAGAAATTTTGAAATTTTGAGTTTGTTTGGTGCACGATATATTATGATTTGCACTGAGGGAACACTACCTTTATTGCTTAAAATGAAGCCATTTTCCCATTAGAATTAGACATTGACTATTTATATAGATACGATATTTTAAAGTAGATCATGAAATATCGGAGTAGACATAATCATGAGTCTTATTAAAAATGATATTTTTGATTTGCATTTCGTTGTATCAATGTTTCGCCCAGTAGAGGTATCATGGAGTCACTATTGTCTTACTTTCTATTTATAACTGTAGGATTTAGAGAATGGTTAAAAGATAAATACAAGCCCATGTCAACATCCAGGTTACATATCCTATCATAGACATGCAAAGCATTGATTGTCAATACTGAAACAACAAAAAACAATCCAGCTCTACTTACGTTTATTAGTTTAACTCTGAAGAAACAGTTTGTAAGATGTGTCAGGAGTCACACTCATGAAACAACAAATACTTCATGTTATGTGATTCGGATATCTCTACCAGATGAATACAAAACATAACAACCAATAGTGAAACAATATACAAACTCAAAAATGCTTAAAACAAGTCTAACCTGTATTGTTGTCGTGGAGACTGTCCAAACTTGCAAGCCCAGTTAACGTCTATTTCACAGTGCTACATATGTGTCCGTAATATGACTACTATAAGTCATCATCCATATTTTTAGCATTTTTTGTTACCTTATAATCTGTTAATCCTTGTATCTTTCTGTTTGGCAAGACATGTCAGCTAAATTGTTTTGTCAGTGTTCATCAAAAGTCAACAACAACAACAACAAGTTAGAAGTTTGTTTTACCTAAGACAAATAATTAATACATGTATATGTGAAATTAAAATGCTGAAACATAATTGATTATATATTTTGATGACCTTATAGTGATACTACCACTTATTACCAGCATATTTGTTTTGAATTGCGCTGACATCAACCAAACCATTTTCGTCACAGGGGTGTCAGCAGTCATTCCTTGAAAAATTTTCAAGAAACACAATATTTTGAACTATTTGGAGGATTCACTTAAAACAAAATAATTCAACCCAAGATTAAATAACATGGAAGATTAAAGAAATGACATTTTTGTGAGAAAGTGAGCAAAACATACTGAAATAAACAACGAAAAATGGTCTAACCTTTAGCTTTTTCGTTGAGCTCTCAAAAGTCCGGTATGTGTATGATTTACATGCCACTACTATCATTTATCACTTAAGTATTTTTTTAAATTTAGTATTTTTGTAAACTGTAAGAATATTTTAGTTATATTTTAATTTTGCTGTCGACAACTAAATTCATCACATGGATTTTTAAAAACACCAATATATTATGCATTATATTATATATTGTTTGGAAGAATAATCAGTTTGAAATTGTATTAAATCTAAATGGAAAAACACGATAAATCGTACTAGTCAAAACATTAGCAAAAACATATAAATAATTTCGACACACCTGCATTAGAATGTCACTGCCCAAGGATAAAATGGATGCTTTTTTTGAAATAATAAAATAGAATCTACAGCGATTATTCTGTGAACATTTCAGAGCTCTGTCATAAACGGAATGTGCACATATTTTTAGCATTTTTGTTACTATATTTGTATATTTTTGTTTGGCAAGACGTGTCAGCTAAATTGATTTGTGGTAAACAACAAGGTAGACATTTGTTTTACCTAAAACATGTAATTAATTTAATGTATATGTAAAATTAAAATGCTGAAACATAATTGATTATATATTTTGGATGACCTTATAGTGATACTACCACTTATTACCAGCATATTTGTTTTGAATTGCGCTGACATCAACCAAACCATTTTCGTCACAGGGGTGTCAGTAGTCACTCCTTGGAAAATGTTTGCAGGAATCACTTAAGACAAAATAATTCAACCTATAATTAAATAACATGGAAGACAGTATTTTTTAGAACGTCACTGTAAGGATAAAGTGGACGCTTTTTTGGCAATTATATTTCAAAATAAAAAAATAGAATCTACAGCGATTATTCTGTGAAAATTTTGTGATTCAACATAGTCAAGGCCTTATGACAGTACATATTAGAAGACAATAGACAAATATATACATCAATGTAAAAGATATACTGTTAAATAGCAGAAATAGATGATCTTGGTAAATGAAATATCACGGACAAGTAAGATTGAAAATTGAAGAATTGTCACTATGTTATTTGAAGTGGAACAACCAGAGTACTTTGGTGTGTATTATTGATAAACAAAACCAACTAATATGTGGGAAATATGGTCCCACCTTGTTGCCCAGCTACCAAGAGATAAGACAATGGCAATCAGTTACGGTGTCTTCGAACCAGTCCAACTTGTCATGGTCCCGACGCTTGATTTGACATTTTGATACTGACAGACACACAGCAGGCTGTAAGCCTGGATGTAATGTCTTTTGGTTTTACCAATTGTACTACTACGTTTGAAAGATTAACTTTTCTTGTAGATTATGTGTATGTAGTAGGAATACACCACGCTAAACCAAACAGCCGAGTTGGTAGAGGCTTTTGTTCATACAACGTTTGGAGGTTTGTTCTTCAGAGATGTCTCGATGATTCGCAAATCATAGTCGAATCTTGTATCGATACCTGAAGAACATGTTATGTTATGAATCATTTGCGAAAAAGCTTATTAATTTTGAGCACTGGGAAATAAGAATGCATGTTCTTTGGAGTTAAATAAATGCATTTCCATTTTATTTATTAATAACATTATACAACATAATATTGAAATTTTGTTTTGATATCATAGATCACATTGCACAGCTTTCAACATTGATGTGTTATTTAACTTAACTTTAAAGTGTCTGTGAAATGCCCACCCACACATTTCCCATTTGGGATTTGTGTTTCACTGAAATAGACAGTTATTGATTTTTTGGTTGAAAATGATTACTCGGGTCCGAGTCAATTAAAAAATGTTTCCGTGTTGTAGCCACGCCCACCTAACAGTCGACCGTTTCCGGTGATAAACTATTGTCTTCACATGATGTTTACATCCATTCATAAGATTTATGTCAGACGCGTGATTTGTAAGTATATAAGGCAGAAGTCTGCAATGGCAATTCATTCTACGCTGGACTAGCCACGGTTAAGTTTTCCTTAAACATTTTTAAGTAGTGTAATTTACTAGTATTTTGGCCTGGATGAAACCCGAAATCCGCCCTCTGGCGCATAATACAAGGCGACGGGTGCAGGTTTCCAGCTGTATTTTCCCCCAAAGCATTTTTTTTCTGGGCAGTCTGTGTGCTAAAACGGAATATACATTAGTGTATCATTTTTTTTTCATTTTCGTTGCATTATAACTGTTTGTTCTTAGTTGTTGTGTTTAGTAATGTCAATTTTAGTTTTGGCGGTTTTAAACCATCTGGCTGTTTTGTTTTGTATTGGAGTTTGTGAAAATAAGTAAATAAATGGTTGGTCAGACTGTTCCAGTGGCTAGCTCAGGTATCTCACTGCTACCCTGTAGTATTCTAACCACATTCTGGTTATCTGTGCGTACATCCTGCAACCTAACCATGCACCTATCGTGTATCGTGTTGTTGTGCTGTGTGTTTGAGATTTGGTAAGGTGGCTATTTATAACACCGGGCAAAAGCGTAAAGAAATGGCAGATCACAGCATGTCTTGCTGGAGTTTTGACGCATTTGCATGGTTTATAGCAGCCGAGTGAGATAAACGAAGTGAAGTTTATGTTGTTGGTTGATGAGGTCTAATATTACAGTGAGTATACATATGATTTTTTTGTTAGGAACTGCTGATTGTTTGAGGACTGTATACATGTGACTCGTGTTTACCGATCACGCTAGTTGTTATGGTTTACAATGTACGCTAACTCTGATGATAATAATATTAGTGTATACTATGCATATTGGTAGATCGCTGTGCATTATTTCTCTGTATACTTTTCAGTCACTCGTTTCTCAGTGGTGGAAAGTGATAAAGTGTCAAGTTTATGTTCGGACATTTGTTTTTTTAAGTTTTTGGAGAGCGCATTGACAACTCGCAATAATCCAACAAGGGACGGAACATTAGCTTTTAGTAATTGTTTGCGTCCTACAACATGTATTCGTATTGAGACTAATACACGTTTATTTCTGTAAACCACTACACACGTATTTATTTAGGGATTTTACCTAACTTGCATCTAGATTGTAAATAATTCTATTTTTTCGTACATTGAGACTGCCAACCACTTCATCTACATCCATATTGCAAGCTGTTTCACTTATATTCATATGAACATAGCAATCTGTTACAACAACAGGACTAAGTATATATGACGAAATCCACCTGAGAATTAACAATTGATAAAGATGCAGTATAATGTCATAATAACATAATTTATTACAGAGTTATCGATGTATGAAGTTAACTTTTATTATCCCCGATACATGTACTTGAAAGGTACTACTTCCGTGCATGCTATGAGAAAAAATAGCATATAATAGCTGGTATACAAGTAGTTTTAAAATAATTACAGTAAATTTGGAGATTCGGTGTTTTAATTCTATTCGCCTGATCACTCTATACTGATAATGAAAATTGTTTCCCAATAATTCGCAATGTATAATATATATTATCTTACATTTGTAGTATGCTAAAGTGTACGGCGTAAATTTGAATGAATTATATTGGCTCTCAGTCAGGTTGTACAACATTTATTTTTGTTATAGATTAAAACCTGAATTTTAATTCCATCATGCGGTTCATTTCATTTAGAATTCTGTGTGTATTTCAAATGATCTTAGTCTCATCCTCGGGGGCGGGCATCCGGGCATTTTCACCGCCTGGCAACCCACGGCGGAGAAAACAAAGGCCCAAAACTCACAGAAAACGGTACTTTGGGATGACTGTTGAGACTCCTCTGAACAGTGTAACAAGATTAGCCCTACGTGTGTAACATATATAAATTTGGTTGTTCGGGATTACTTCAAAGTTTAGTTTGTGTTGTTTTCTCGAATTTTCACCGGCTCGACCGGCGTTCCACAGCAGCGCGCACAGAGCCGATAGAAATGCATGTACAGTGGTGCGCGTCGTAGCAACGTGGAACGTCTTGTGACGTAGCTCCGCCCCAGAGGATACGCGAACTGAGTAAACCGTGCAGCTGATATCATGTATACTTGTTAATCATATGGTGAACAGTAAAAAGTTATCCCAAAGAACGCAATTGAAAGTATTTAACTATTGATACCCGGAACAAAAATAATTAAGTCTCATCTTTTTATGTACTGGCTTGAAGCACATGGTCAACATAATTAGGACCATCAGAGTAATATTCGCAGGTATAGATGGTATACTCATTATTTTTGCGAACCAAACACATTCTATCACGCGTTGAGTCTTCTTCAGGAAGTGACCCCTTCAGCTCGATTTGCTCAGCGATGACTGATGGGCAATCCTATATATGAACAATAACATTAATTTAAGGAACCAGAGAAGAACATTTTGAAACACAATAACAAAAAATAAACACACACAACAATCTCACAATAAATGTTTTCTTACATTCCACACAATTCAGTTATTTTGTAAATGGCTTTGCATTATTAAATCAAATTCAAACAATCCGTCGTAGCAGTTTTAATACTAAAATTGTCAGTGGATTTAATTTATATATTATATATAAAAAAAAAACGAAATGTATAAATGGTACAATAATCAAACCATCACAACACCCAACCCCCAATGCTAGCTAAACTGTTTTTTACTACGATTGTGTTGATGCTTTTACGCTTATTGTGGTTTATATTGACATGCGAATAATCATAGCAGAATACTCACCAGATTTTACAAACAAATTGACACCACGCCTCTCCTATTCCATCGACCTCACATAGTTGACAATTGTCAGTTGGCACCGCTACAGTTCCCTGTAAAACATTGTATGTCGATATATACAATTTTTTTAGTTAATATGCAACAGAATAATAATAATAACCTTTTTAGGCCACTATATTAAAAAATATTGTTTATTACGCAGTATGAAATTCTCTCTTTTTCAGTGAATTGCCCTCGTTAGGAGTTTATTACATTCTTTAAAACACTTCAACTGCGAGAGTCTAATTTAGTGCCCAATTTGTTCAAATACAAACCTAAAATATCCCAAGTGGAAATCATTGCTTTATCACACAAGAGCGAAAGAAGCCAGTCGGACGTTTCTATAGCACTCAAACGCACATCTTTGGATATTCTAATATGAACATTTACAGTAATATTTCACGAAACATGCTACTCGTTAGTTCTGTCAAATCATCAATAATGATTTACTTGAATTAGCAAAATTATATCTGGAGAGAGGAATACAAAATAACATACTATATCATCCTTTTTAATGAACTCGATTCGTGACGTGAGTATTGAGTTATACTCATAGTGACGTGTACCAGGTTCGAATGCTGTATTCCCAAAATAATATGCTCCGTGAAACCAAACATCTTTTTCTACAATTGTATTTTCAATGTCAGCTATATTAAGTGGACAGGTAAACTCCTCAGTGCACACAACATGCCATACTCCATTGTCGTACATGACATCACTACAATCCGTGCAAGTGCCATTAGCAGGGTATCGTGGGTGTTGTTGAGCATTTGATGTAACTGCCATCATGATCATACCCCAAAATGCAAGTAATAAAAACATAGTTCACGGAAATAAATAAATAAATAAACAAACAAACAAACAAACAAACAAACAAACAAACAAACAACGAATGAATAACATACAAACAAAGAAATAATGAACGAACGAACGAGCAAATGCGATACAAAGAATAGCGAGAAAAATTACTCTAAATGGGCTTTCATGACATATGCAGTAAATAGATATGTAGTCAAAGAATGTTTCAATTGAAAGAGATCTCAGATCAAATCACATGAATTGACAAGTTTATGGGCAGTAGAACCAAACCTAACTAGTTTTTTCAGACGACACTATCATATATCATGTCTGTTTGTATTGACAAGCACAGGCGTATTCGTATTTGGGTTGTCTGTCATCAAATGCAACTTACTGGTAGGCACTAAGCTCGTGATCTGCTATGACAGAATTGTGTTTAAGTTGTTTTATTAACACGGGCACAAACATGTATATAACCATAGCAGTGAATAAATCTGTTGTTGTTTATTCAGGTGAGAACTGATGGTTACAACTGCATACGCTCATAAGCGCAACAAGTGCGACAGCCTATATTCACCATACCGCGAACTGATCGATTAATTATGTATTATCACCAGTGCCACAGCTCTTAATCTATCTACAAACAAACGCAATGTTACTTTCCTATGATGCTGGTTGGTCGAATCATTAAATATATGAAGTACCTCATCATTGTCTTTTGGCAAGAATGAGAAAACTGGCCTGTATTTGTTTGAAGAATGTACTGTTGAGTCCTTTTAAAGATCGATACATTGGTGGTTCAGCCCGTCGCTTTTTTTAAAGTCAGGTGTGCTAATGAGGTCCAACTATTAGTGTATCCTTAGGGATGAAAACAAATCATAATGGTCTACAGGAGCCAGATAAGCATGGGTATATGGTCCCAAGTCTTCTCCCGATTTGTTTTGGAAAGTAGTTCAGGTCTGAATACTGAACGAATAAAACACTGAATGATGTGTTCAGTTTTAGTGATTCCAATATTAGAAAGACGGGTACAATAAAGCATGGGATAGTGACTCTTGGGAGACCTGTAAAATTAGTACCGTATCACATTACAATGTAAAAACAAGATGAAAATAGACAGACATGTAACAGATTTAAGTGAAGGATCTATAGACCCATGGGTTTTACCTGCTGTCTTTGTCAAATATAATTGTATCTAGTTTGTGATCATTATATGGAGGATGTGGCAACGAATATAAGTTGGTGCTTGACCATACTGTTTTAATTAAAGTGGCAGGTTAAAATTATCAACGGTAAAAACATTTTCACTGGCTAGAAATTTTGAAATTTTGAGTTTGTTTGGTGCACGATATATTATGATTTGCACTGAGGGAACACTACCTTTATTGCTTAAAATGAAGCCATTTTCCCATTAGAATTAGACATTGACTATTTATATAGATACGATATTTTAAAGTAGATCATGAAATATCGGAGTAGACATAATCATGAGTCTTATTAAAAATGATATTTTTGATTTGCATTTCGTTGTATCAATGTTTCGCCCAGTAGAGGTATCATGGAGTCACTATTGTCTTACTTTCTATTTATAACTGTAGGATTTAGAGAATGGTTAAAAGATAAATACAAGCCCATGTCAACATCCAGGTTACATATCCTATCATAGACATGCAAAGCATTGATTGTCAATACTGAAACAACAAAAAACAATCCAGCTCTACTTACGTTTATTAGTTTAACTCTGAAGAAACAGTTTGTAAGATGTGTCAGGAGTCACACTCATGAAACAACAAATACTTCATGTTATGTGATTCGGATATCTCTACCAGATGAATACAAAACATAACAACCAATAGTGAAACAATATACAAACTCAAAAATGCTTAAAACAAGTCTAACCTGTATTGTTGTCGTGGAGACTGTCCAAACTTGCAAGCCCAGTTAACGTCTATTTCACAGTGCTACATATGTGTCCGTAATATGACTACTATAAGTCATCATCCATATTTTTAGCATTTTTTGTTACCTTATAATCTGTTAATCCTTGTATCTTTCTGTTTGGCAAGACATGTCAGCTAAAGTGTTTTGTCAGTGTTCATCAAAAGTCAACAACAACAACAACAAGTTAGAAGTTTGTTTTACCTAAGACAAATAATTAATACATGTATATGTGAAATTAAAATGCTGAAACATAATTGATTATATATTTTGATGACCTTATAGTGATACTACCACTTATTACCAGCATATTTGTTTTGAATTGCGCTGACATCAACCAAACCATTTTCGTCACAGGGGTGTCAGCAGTCATTCCTTGAAAAATTTTCAAGAAACACAATATTTTGAACTATTTGGAGGATTCACTTAAAACAAAATAATTCAACCCAAGATTAAATAACATGGAAGATTAAAGAAATGACATTTTTGTGAGAAAGTGAGCAAAACATACTGAAATAAACAACGAAAAATGGTCTAACCTTTAGCTTTTTCGTTGAGCTCTCAAAAGTCCGGTATGTGTATGATTTACATGCCACTACTATCATTTATCACTTAAGTATTTTTTTAAATTTAGTATTTTTGTAAACTGTAAGAATATTTTAGTTATATTTTAATTTTGCTGTCGACAACTAAATTCATCACATGGATTTTTAAAAACACCAATATATTATGCATTATATTATATATTGTTTGGAAGAATAATCAGTTTGAAATTGTATTAAATCTAAATGGAAAAACACGATAAATCGTACTAGTCAAAACATTAGCAAAAACATATAAATAATTTCGACACACCTGCATTAGAATGTCACTGCCCAAGGATAAAATGGATGCTTTTTTTGAAATAATAAAATAGAATCTACAGCGATTATTCTGTGAACATTTCAGAGCTCTGTCATAAACGGAATGTGCACATATTTTTAGCATTTTTGTTACTATATTTGTATATTTTTGTTTGGCAAGACGTGTCAGCTAAATTGATTTGTGGTAAACAACAAGGTAGACATTTGTTTTACCTAAAACATGTAATTAATTTAATGTATATGTAAAATTAAAATGCTGAAACATAATTGATTATATATTTTGGATGACCTTATAGTGATACTACCACTTATTACCAGCATATTTGTTTTGAATTGCGCTGACATCAACCAAACCATTTTCGTCACAGGGGTGTCAGTAGTCACTCCTTGGAAAATGTTTGCAGGAATCACTTAAGACAAAATAATTCAACCTATAATTAAATAACATGGAAGACAGTATTTTTTAGAACGTCACTGTAAGGATAAAGTGGACGCTTTTTTGGCAATTATATTTCAAAATAAAAAAATAGAATCTACAGCGATTATTCTGTGAAAATTTTGTGATTCAACATAGTCAAGGCCTTATGACAGTACATATTAGAAGACAATAGACAAATATATACTTCAATGTAAAAGATATACTGTTAAATAGCAGAAATAGATGATCTTGGTAAATGAAATATCACGGACAAGTAAGATTGAAAATTGAAGAATTGTCACTATGTTATTTGAAGTGGAACAACCAGAGTACTTTGGTGTGTATTATTGATAAACAAAACCAACTAATATGTGGGAAATATGGTCCCACCTTGTTGCCCAGCTACCAAGAGATAAGACAATGGCAATCAGTTACGGTGTCTTCGAACCAGTCCAACTTGTCATGGTCCCGACGCTTGATTTGACATTTTGATACTGACAGACACACAGCAGGCTGTAAGCCTGGATGTAATGTCTTTTGGTTTTACCAATTGTACTACTACGTTTGAAAGATTAACTTTTCTTGTAGATTATGTGTATGTAGTAGGAATACACCACGCTAAACCAAACAGCCGAGTTGGTAGAGGCTTTTGTTCATACAACGTTTGGAGGTTTGTTCTTCAGAGATGTCTCGATGATTCGCAAATCATAGTCGAATCTTGTATCGATACCTGAAGAACATGTTATGTTATGAATCATTTGCGAAAAAGCTTATTAATTTTGAGCACTGGGAAATAAGAATGCATGTTCTTTGGAGTTAAATAAATGCATTTCCATTTTATTTATTAATAATAACATTATACAACATAATATTGAAATTTTGTTTTGATATCATAGATCACATTGCACAGCTTTCAACATTGATGTGTTATTTAACTTAACTTTAAAGTGTCTGTGAAATGCCCACCCACACATTTCCCATTTGGGATTTGTGTTTCACTGAAATAGACAGTTATTGATTTTTTGGTTGAAAATGATTACTCGGGTCCGAGTCAATTAAAAAATGTTTCCGTGTTGTAGCCACGCCCACCTAACAGTCGACCGTTTCCGGTGATAAACTATTGTCTTCACATGATGTTTACATCCATTCATAAGATTTATGTCAGACGCGTGATTTGTAAGTATATAAGGCAGAAGTCTGCAATGACAATTCATTCTACGCTGGACTAGCCACGGTTAAGTTTTCCTTAAACATTTTTAAGTAGTGTAATTTACTAGTATTTTGGCCTGGATGAAACCCGAAATCCGCCCTCTGGCGCATAATACAAGGCGACGGGTGCAGGTTTCCAGCTGTATTTTCCCCCAAAGCATTTTTTTTCTGGGCAGTCTGTGTGCTAAAACGGAATATACATTAGTGTATCATTTTTTTTTCATTTTCGTTGCATTATAACTGTTTGTTCTTAGTTGTGTTTAGTAATGTCAATTTTAGTTTTGGCGGTTTTAAACCATCTGGCTGTTTTGTTTTGTATTGGAGTTTGTGAAAATAAGTAAATAAATGGTTGGTCAGACTGTTCCAGTGGCTAGCTCAGGTATCTCACTGCTACCCTGTAGTATTCTAACCACATTCTGGTTATCTGTGCGTACATCCTGCAACCTAACCATGCACCTATCGTGTATCGCGTTGTTGTGCTGTGTGTTTGAGATTTGGTAAGGTGGCTATTTATAACACCGGGCAAAAGCGTAAAGAAATGGCAGATCACAGCATGTCTTGCTGGAGTTTTGACGCATTTGCATGGTTTATAGCAGCCGAGTGAGATAAACGAAGTGAAGTTTATGTTGTTGGTTGATGAGGTCTAATATTACAGTGAGTATACATATGATTTTTTTGTTAGGAACTGCTGATTGTTTGAGGACTGTATACATGTGACTCGTGTTTACCGATCACGCTAGTTGTTATGGTTTACAATGTACGCTAACTCTGATGATAATAATATTAGTGTATACTATGCATATTGGTAGATCGCTGTGCATTATTTCTCTGTATACTTTTCAGTCACTCGTTTCTCAGTGGTGGAAAGTGATAAAGTGTCAAGTTTATGTTCGGACATTTGTTTTTTTAAGTTTTTGGAGAGCGCATTGACAACTCGCAATAATCCAACAAGGGACGGAACATTAGCTTTTAGTAATTGTTTGCGTCCTACAACATGTATTCGTATTGAGACTAATACACGTTTATTTCTGTAAACCACTACACACGTATTTATTTAGGGATTTTACCTAACTTGCATCTAGATTGTAAATAATTCTATTTTTTCGTACATTGAGACTGCCAACCACTTCATCTACATCCATATTGCAAGCTGTTTCACTTATATTCATATGAACATAGCAATCTGTTACAACAACAGGACTAAGTATATATGACGAAATCCACCTGAGAATTAACAATTGATAAAGATGCAGTATAATGTCATAATAACATAATTTATTACAGAGTTATCGATGTATGAAGTTAACTTTTATTATCCCCGATACATGTACTTGAAAGGTACTACTTCCGTGCATGCTATGAGAAAAAATAGCATATAATAGCTGGTATACAAGTAGTTTTAAAATAATTACAGTAAATTTGGAGATTCGGTGTTTTAATTCTATTCGCCTGATCACTCTATACTGATAATGAAAATTGTTTCCCAATAATTCGCAATGTATAATATATATTATCTTACATTTGTAGTATGCTAAAGTGTACGGCGTAAATTTGAATGAATTATATTGGCTCTCAGTCAGGTTGTACAACATTTATTTTTGTTATAGATTAAAACCTGAATTTTAATTCCATCATGCGGTTCATTTCATTTAGAATTCTGTGTGTATTTCAAATGATCTTAGTCTCATCCTCGAGGGCGGGCATCCGGGCATTTTCACCGCCTGGCAACCCACGGCGGAGAAAACAAAGGCCCAAAACTCACAGAAAACGGTACTTTGGGATGACTGTTGAGACTCCTCTGAACAGTGTAACAAGATTAGCCCTACGTGTGTAACATATATAAATTTGGTTGTTCGGGATTACTTCAAAGTTTAGTTTGTGTTGTTTTCTCGAATTTTCACCGGCTCGACCGGCGTTCCACAGCAGCGCGCACAGAGCCGATAGAAATGCATGTACAGTGGTGCGCGTCGTAGCAACGTGGAACGTCTTGTGACGTAGCTCCGCCCCAGAGGATACGCGAACTGAGTAAACCGTGCAGCTGATATCATGTATACTTGTTAATCATATGGTGAACAGTAAAAAGTTATCCCAAAGAACGCAATTGAAAGTATTTAACTATTGATACCCGGAACAAAAATAATTAAGTCTCATCTTTTTATGTACTGGCTTGAAGCACATGGTCAACATAATTAGGACCATCAGAGTAATATTCGCAGGTATAGATGGTATACTCATTATTTTTGCGAACCAAACACATTCTATCACGCGTTGAGTCTTCTTCAGGAAGTGACCCCTTCAGCTCGATTTGCTCAGCGATGACTGATGGGCAATCCTATATATGAACAATAACATTAATTTAAGGAACCAGAGAAGAACATTTTGAAACACAATAACAAAAAATAAACACACACAACAATCTCACAATAAATGTTTTCTTACATTCCACACAATTCAGTTATTTTGTAAATGGCTTTGCATTATTAAATCAAATTCAAACAATCCGTCGTAGCAGTTTTAATACTAAAATTGTCAGTGGATTTAATTTATATATTATATATAAAAAAAAACGAAATGTATAAATGGTACAATAATCAAACCATCACAACACCCAACCCCCAATGCTAGCTAAACTGTTTTTTACTACGATTGTGTTGATGCTTTTACGCTTATTGTGGTTTATATTGACATGCGAATAATCATAGCAGAATACTCACCAGATTTTACAAACAAATTGACACCACGCCTCTCCTATTCCATCGACCTCACATAGTTGACAATTGTCAGTTGGCACCGCTACAGTTCCCTGTAAAACATTGTATGTCGATATATACAATTTTTTTAGTTAATATGCAACAGAATAATAATAATAACCTTTTTAGGCCACTATATTAAAAAATATTGTTTATTACGCAGTATGAAATTCTCTCTTTTTCAGTGAATTGCCCTCGTTAGGAGTTTATTACATTCTTTAAAACACTTCAACTGCGAGAGTCTAATTTAGTGCCCAATTTGTTCAAATACAAACCTAAAATATCCCAAGTGGAAATCATTGCTTTATCACACAAGAGCGAAAGAAGCCAGTCGGACGTTTCTATAGCACTCAAACGCACATCTTTGGATATTCTAATATGAACATTTACAGTAATATTTCACGAAACATGCTACTCGTTAGTTCTGTCAAATCATCAATAATGATTTACTTGAATTAGCAAAATTATATCTGGAGAGAGGAATACAAAATAACATACTATATCATCCTTTTTAATGAACTCGATTCGTGACGTGAGTATTGAGTTATACTCATAGTGACGTGTACCAGGTTCGAATGCTGTATTCCCAAAATAATATGCTCCGTGAAACCAAACATCTTTTTCTACAATTGTATTTTCAATGTCAGCTATATTAAGTGGACAGGTAAACTCCTCAGTGCACACAACATGCCATACTCCATTGTCGTACATGACATCACTACAATCCGTGCAAGTGCCATTAGCAGGGTATCGTGGGTGTTGTTGAGCATTTGATGTAACTGCCATCATGATCATACCCCAAAATGCAAGTAATAAAAACATAGTTCACGGAAATAAATAAATAAATAAACAAACAAACAAACAAACAAACAAACAACGAATGAATAACATACAAACAAAGAAATAATGAACGAACGAACGAGCAAATGCGATACAAAGAATAGCGAGAAAAATTACTCTAAATGGGCTTTCATGACATATGCAGTAAATAGATATGTAGTCAAAGAATGTTTCAATTGAAAGAGATCTCAGATCAAATCACATGAATTGACAAGTTTATGGGCAGTAGAACCAAACCTAACTAGTTTTTTCAGACGACACTATCATATATCATGTCTGTTTGTATTGACAAGCACAGGCGTATTCGTATTTGGGTTGTCTGTCATCAAATGCAACTTACTGGTAGGCACTAAGCTCGTGATCTGCTATGACAGAATTGTGTTTAAGTTGTTTTATTAACACGGGCACAAACATGTATATAACCATAGCAGTGAATAAATCTGTTGTTGTTTATTCAGGTGAGAACTGATGGTTACAACTGCATACGCTCATAAGCGCAACAAGTGCGACAGCCTATATTCACCATACCGCGAACTGATCGATTAATTATGTATTATCACCAGTGCCACAGCTCTTAATCTATCTACAAACAAACGCAATGTTACTTTCCTATGATGCTGGTTGGTCGAATCATTAAATATATGAAGTACCTCATCATTGTCTTTTGGCAAGAATGAGAAAACTGGCCTGTATTTGTTTGAAGAATGTACTGTTGAGTCCTTTTAAAGATCGATACATTGGTGGTTCAGCCCGTCGCTTTTTTTAAAGTCAGGTGTGCTAATGAGGTCCAACTATTAGTGTATCCTTAGGGATGAAAACAAATCATAATGGTCTACAGGAGCCAGATAAGCATGGGTATATGGTCCCAAGTCTTCTCCCGATTTGTTTTGGAAAGTAGTTCAGGTCTGAATACTGAACGAATAAAACACTGAATGATGTGTTCAGTTTTAGTGATTCCAATATTAGAAAGACGGGTACAATAAAGCATGGGATAGTGACTCTTGGGAGACCTGTAAAATTAGTACCGTATCACATTACAATGTAAAAACAAGATGAAAATAGACAGACATGTAACAGATTTAAGTGAAGGATCTATAGACCCATGGGTTTTACCTGCTGTCTTTGTCAAATATAATTGTATCTAGTTTGTGATCATTATATGGAGGATGTGGCAACGAATATAAGTTGGTGCTTGACCATACTGTTTTAATTAAAGTGGCAGGTTAAAATTATCAACGGTAAAAACATTTTCACTGGCTAGAAATTTTGAAATTTTGAGTTTGTTTGGTGCACGATATATTATGATTTGCACTGAGGGAACACTACCTTTATTGCTTAAAATGAAGCCATTTTCCCATTAGAATTAGACATTGACTATTTATATAGATACGATATTTTAAAGTAGATCATGAAATATCGGAGTAGACATAATCATGAGTCTTATTAAAAATGATATTTTTGATTTGCATTTCGTTGTATCAATGTTTCGCCCAGTAGAGGTATCATGGAGTCACTATTGTCTTACTTTCTATTTATAACTGTAGGATTTAGAGAATGGTTAAAAGATAAATACAAGCCCATGTCAACATCCAGGTTACATATCCTATCATAGACATGCAAAGCATTGATTGTCAATACTGAAACAACAAAAAACAATCCAGCTCTACTTACGTTTATTAGTTTAACTCTGAAGAAACAGTTTGTAAGATGTGTCAGGAGTCACACTCATGAAACAACAAATACTTCATGTTATGTGATTCGGATATCTCTACCAGATGAATACAAAACATAACAACCAATAGTGAAACAATATACAAACTCAAAAATGCTTAAAACAAGTCTAACCTGTATTGTTGTCGTGGAGACTGTCCAAACTTGCAAGCCCAGTTAACGTCTATTTCACAGTGCTACATATGTGTCCGTAATATGACTACTATAAGTCATCATCCATATTTTTAGCATTTTTTGTTACCTTATAATCTGTTAATCCTTGTATCTTTCTGTTTGGCAAGACATGTCAGCTAAAGTGTTTTGTCAGTGTTCATCAAAAGTCAACAACAACAACAACAAGTTAGAAGTTTGTTTTACCTAAGACAAATAATTAATACATGTATATGTGAAATTAAAATGCTGAAACATAATTGATTATATATTTTGATGACCTTATAGTGATACTACCACTTATTACCAGCATATTTGTTTTGAATTGCGCTGACATCAACCAAACCATTTTCGTCACAGGGGTGTCAGCAGTCATTCCTTGAAAAATTTTCAAGAAACACAATATTTTGAACTATTTGGAGGATTCACTTAAAACAAAATAATTCAACCCAAGATTAAATAACATGGAAGATTAAAGAAATGACATTTTTGTGAGAAAGTGAGCAAAACATACTGAAATAAACAACGAAAAATGGTCTAACCTTTAGCTTTTTCGTTGAGCTCTCAAAAGTCCGGTATGTGTATGATTTACATGCCACTACTATCATTTATCACTTAAGTATTTTTTTAAATTTAGTATTTTTGTAAACTGTAAGAATATTTTAGTTATATTTTAATTTTGCTGTCGACAACTAAATTCATCACATGGATTTTTAAAAACACCAATATATTATGCATTATATTATATATTGTTTGGAAGAATAATCAGTTTGAAATTGTATTAAATCTAAATGGAAAAACACGATAAATCGTACTAGTCAAAACATTAGCAAAAACATATAAATAATTTCGACACACCTGCATTAGAATGTCACTGCCCAAGGATAAAATGGATGCTTTTTTTGAAATAATAAAATAGAATCTACAGCGATTATTCTGTGAACATTTCAGAGCTCTGTCATAAACGGAATGTGCACATATTTTTAGCATTTTTGTTACTATATTTGTATATTTTTGTTTGGCAAGACGTGTCAGCTAAATTGATTTGTGGTAAACAACAAGGTAGACATTTGTTTTACCTAAAACATGTAATTAATTTAATGTATATGTAAAATTAAAATGCTGAAACATAATTGATTATATATTTTGGATGACCTTATAGTGATACTACCACTTATTACCAGCATATTTGTTTTGAATTGCGCTGACATCAACCAAACCATTTTCGTCACAGGGGTGTCAGTAGTCACTCCTTGGAAAATGTTTGCAGGAATCACTTAAGACAAAATAATTCAACCTATAATTAAATAACATGGAAGACAGTATTTTTTAGAACGTCACTGTAAGGATAAAGTGGACGCTTTTTTGGCAATTATATTTCAAAATAAAAAAATAGAATCTACAGCGATTATTCTGTGAAAATTTTGTGATTCAACATAGTCAAGGCCTTATGACAGTAAATATTAGAAGACAATAGACAAATATATACTTCAATGTAAAAGATATACTGTTAAATAGCAGAAATAGATGATCTTGGTAAATGAAATATCACGGACAAGTAAGATTGAAAATTGAAGAATTGTCACTATGTTATTTGAAGTGGAACAACCAGAGTACTTTGGTGTGTATTATTGATAAACAACACCAACTAATATGTGGGAATATGGTCCCACCTTGTTGCCCAGCAACCAAGAGATAAGACAATGGCAATCAGTTACGGTGTCTTCGAACCAGTCCAGCTCGTCATGGTACCAACGTTTGATTTGACATTTTGATATGACAGACACACAGCAGGCTGTAAGCCTGGATGTAATGTCTTTTGGTTTTACCAATGTTACTACTACGTTTGAAATATTAACTTTTCTTGTAGATTATGTGTATGTAGAAGAAATACACTACGCTAAACCAAACAGCCGAGTTGGTAGAGGCTTTTGTTTATACAACGTTTGGAGGTTTGTTCTTCAGAGATGTCTCGATGATTAGCAAATCCCAGTCGAATCTTGTGTCGATACCTAAAGAAAATGTTATGTTATGAATCATTCGCTAAAAAGCTGATTAATTATGAGCATCGGGAAATAAAAAATGCATGTACTTTGGAGTTAAATAAATGCATTTCCAATAAAACAACATGGTTTATTTGTTAATAACATCATACAACATAAGATTAAAATTTTGTTTTGATATCATAGATCACATTGCACAGCTTTCAACATTGATGCGTTATTTAACTTAACTTTAAAGTGTCTGTGAAATGCCCACCCACACATTTCCCATTTGGGATTTGTGTTTCACTGAAATAGACAGTTATTGATTTTTTGGTTGAAAATGATTACTCGGGTCCGAGTCAATTAAAAATGTTTCCGTGTTGTAGCCACGCCCACCTAACAGTCGACGGTTTCCGGTGATAAACCATTGTCCATGGTCCATGGACAATGGTCTTCACATGATGTCAACATCCAATCATAAGATTTATGTCAGGCACGTGATTTGTAAGTATATAAGGCAGAAGTCTGCAATGGCAATTCAATCTACGCTGGACTAGCCACGGTTAAGTTTTCCTTAAAAATTTTTAAGTAGTGTAATTTACTAGTATTTTGGTGTGGATGAAACCCGAAATCCACCCTCTGGCGCACAATACAAGACGACGGGTGCAGGTTTCCAGCTGTATTTTCCCCCAAAGCATTTTTTTTTCTGGGCAGTCTGTGTGCTAAAACGGGATATACATTAGTATATCATTTTTTTTTATTTTCGTTGCATTATAACTGTTTGTTCTTAGTTGTGTTTAGTAATGTCAATTTTAGTTTTGGCGGTTTTAAACCATCTGGCTGTTTTGTTTTGTATTGGAGTTTGTGAAAATAAGTAAATAAATGGTTGGTCAGACTGTTCCAGTGGCTAGCTCAGGTATCTCACTGCTACCCTGTAGTATTCTAACCACATTCTGGTTATCTGTGCGTACATCCCGCAACCTAACCATACACCTTTCGTGTATCGTGTTGTTGTGCTGTGTGTTTGAGATTTGGTAAGGTGGCTATTTATAACACCGGGCAAAAGCGTAAAGAAATGGCAGATCACAGCATGTCTTGCTGGAGTTTTGACGCATTTGCATGGTTTATAGCAGCCGAGTGAGATAAACGAAGTGAAGTTTATGTTGTTGGTTGATGAGGTCTAATATTACAGTGAGTATACATATGATTTTTTTGTTAGGAACTGCTGATTGTTTGAGGACTGTATACATGTGACTCGTGTTTACCGATCACGCTAGTTGTTATGCTTTACAATGTACGCTAACTCTGGTGATAATAATATTAGTGTATACTATGCATATTGGTCGATCGATGTGCATTATTTCTCTGTATACTTTTCAGTCACTCGTTTCTCAGTGGTGGAAAGTGATAAAGTGTCAAGTTTATGTTCGGACATTTGTTTTTTTAAGTTTTTGGAGAGCGCATTGACAACTCGCAATAATCCAACAAGGGACGGAGCATTAGCTTTTAGTAATTGTTTGCGTCCTACAACATGTATTCGTATTGAGACTAATAAACGTTTATTTCTGTAAACCACTACACACGTATTTATTTAGGGATTTTACCTAACTTGCATCTAGATTGTAAATAATTCTATTTTTTCGTACATTGAGACTGCCAACCACTTCATCTACATCCATATTGCAAGCTGTTTCACTTATATTCATATGAACATAGCAATCTGTTACAACAACAGGACTAAGTATATATGACGAAATCCTCCTGTGATTTAACAATTGATAAAGATGCAGTATAATGTCATAATAACATAATTTATTACAGAGTTATCGATGTATGAAGTTAACTTTTATTATCCCCGATACATGTACTTGAAAGGTACTACTTCCGTGCATGCTATGAGAAAAAATAGCATATAATAGCTGGTATACAAGTAGTTTTAAAATAATTACAGTAAATTTGGAGATTCGGTGTTTTAATTCTATTCGCCTGATCACTCTATACTGATAATGAAAATTGTTTCCCAATAATTCGCAATGTATAATATATATTATCTTACATTTGTAGTATGCTAAAGTGTACGGCGTAAATTTGAATGAATTATATTGGCTCTCAGTCAGGTTGTACAACATTTATTTTTGTTATAGATTAAAACCTGAATTGTAATTCCATCATGCGGTTCATTTCATTTAGAATTCTGTGTACATTTCAAATGATCTTAGTCTAATACGCGAACTAAGTGAACCGTGCAGCTGATATCATGTATTCTTGTTAATCATGTGGTCAACAGTAAAAAGTTATCCCAAAGAACGCAATTGAAAGTATTTAACTATTGATACCCAGCACAAAAATTATTAAGTCTCATCTTTTTATGTACTGGCTTGAAGCACATGGTCAACATAATTAGGACCATCAGAGTAATATTCGCAGGTATAGATGGTATACTCATTATTTTTGCGAACCAAACACATTCTATCACGCGTTGAGTCTTCTTCAGGAAGTGACCCCTTCAACTCGATTTGTTCAGCGATGAACAAGAACATTAATTTAAGGAATCAGAGGAGAACAGTTTGAAACACAATATCAAAAAATAGACACACACAACAATCTCACAATAAATGTGTTCTTACATTCCACACAATTCAGTTATTTTGTAAATGGCTTTGCATTATTAAATCAAATTCAAACAATCCGTCATAGCAGTTTTAATACTAAAATTGTCAGTGGATTTAATTTATATATTATATATTAAAAAAAACGAAATGTATAAATGGTACAATAATCAAACCATCACAACACCCAACCCGCAATGCTAGCTAAACAGTTTTTTACTACGATTGTGTTGATGCTTTTACGCTTATTGTGGTTTATATTGACATGCGAATAATCATAGCAGGATACTCACCACAATTTTACAAACAAATTGACACCACGCCTCTCCTATTCCATCGACCTCACATAGTTGACAATTGTCAGTTGGCACCGCTACAGTTCCCTGTAAAACATTGTATGTCGATATATACATTTTTTTTAGTTAATATGAAACAGAATAATAATAACAACCTTTTAGGCCACTATATTAAAAAAATATTGTTTATTACGCAGTATGAAATTATCTCTTTTTCAGAGAATTGCCCTCGTTAGGTAATTGCCCAGTTAACGTCTATTTCACAGTGCTACATATGTGTCCGTAATATGACGACTATAAGTCATCAGTCATATTTTTAGCATTTTTCATTACCTTATAATCTGTTAATCCCTGTATCTTTCTGTTTGGCAAGACATGTCAGCTAAATTGTTTTGTCATTGTTCATCAAAAGTCAAGGTAAACTACAAGTTAGAAGTTTGTTTTACCTAAGACAAATAATTAATACATGTATATGTGAAATTAAAATGCTGAAACATAATTGATTATATATTTTGATGACCTTATAGTGATACTACCACTTATTACCAGCATATTTGTTTTGAATTGCGCTGACATCAACCAAACCATTTTCGTCACAGGGGTGTCAGCAGTCATTCCTTAAAAAAATTTCAAGAAACACAATATTTTGAACTATTTGGAGGATTCACTTAAAACAAAATAATTCAACCCAAGATTAAATAACATGGAAAATTAAAGAAATGACATTTTTGTGAGAAAGTGAGCAAAACATACTGAAATAAACAACGAAAAATGGTCTAACCTTTAGCTTTTTCGTTGAGCTCTCAAAAGTCCGGTATGTGTATGATTTACATGCCACTACTATCATTCGTCTCTCAAGTATTTTTTTAAATTTAGTATTATTGTAAGTTGTAAAAATGTTTTAGTTATTTTTAATTTCGCTGTCAACAACTAAATTTATCACATGGATTTTGAAAAAACACCAATATATTATGCATTATATTACATACTATTTAGAAGAATAATTAGTTTGAAATTGTATTAAATCTAAATGGAAAACACCATGAATCATACCAGTCAAAACATTAGCAAAAACATACCTCTCCCATAAATAGTTTAACCTTATTTAAATGAGAGAATCATTTTAATATGGTGGGGTCATCACGAAAATCCTGCGGATTATCCCCGTCTGGATCTTTTATTTGGTGACGAAATTGTTTAAAAAGAGCACGCAAATTGTCTTTTCATTGCGTTTTAATTGTACCTTTAAGATCAAAATCATATCAAACTCTTGCGTGGTGTTATTTACTTGTGCTGTTTTAATTTCTAATAGTAGGTAAGATTGATACAATTGTTCCACTGGCAAATAATTTCGCCACACCTGCTTTAGAACGTCACTGCTCAAGGATAAAGTGGACTCGTTTTTGCAATTATATTTCAAAATAAAAAAAATAGAATCTGCTGTGATTATTCTGTGAACATTTCAGAGCTCTGTCATAAACGGAATGTGCACATATTTTTAGCATTTTCGTTACCTTTTAATCTTTTAATCCTTGTATCTTTCTGTTTGGCAAGACATGTCAGCTAAATTGGTTTGTCAGTGTTCATAAAAAGTCGAGGTAAGCAGCAAGGTAGAAGTTTGTTTTACCTAAGATAAATAATTAATTAACTGTATATATACAATTAAAATGCTGAAACATAATTGATTATATATTTTGATGACCTTATAGTGATACTACCACTTATTACCAGCATCTTTGTTCTTATTTAGGATTGCGCTGACATCAACCAAGCCATTTTCATCACAGGGGTGTCAGCAGTCCTTACTTGGCAAATGTTCAAGAAACACAATATTTTGAACTATTTGCAGGATTCACCTAAGATTGAATAACATGGAAGATAGTATTTTTTTAAACTTAATGTTTTTTATTAATTTGTAAAAAAAGCTGTAAAAATGTTTTAGCTATTTTTAATTTTGCTGTCAACAACTAAATTCATCACATGGATTTTAAAAAAACACCAATATATTTTGCATTATATTACATACTATTTGGAAGAATAATCAGTTTGAAATTGTATTAAATCTAAATGGAAAACACCATGAATCGTACCAGTCAAAACATTAGCAAAAACATACCTCTCCCATAAATAGTTTAACCTTATTTGAATGAGAGAGTAATTTGAATACCTATGGGTCATCACAAGAATACTGCGAAGTACCCCAGTCAAGATCTGTTATTTGGTGTCAAAATTGTTTAAAAAGAGCATGCAAATTGCCTTTTCATTACGTTTTAATTGTACCTTTAACACCAAAATCATATCAAACTCTTACGTAGTGTTATTTACTTGTGCTGCTTTAATTTATAATAGTAGGTAAGATTGATACAATTAATTCACTGGCAAATAATTTCGCCACACCTGCTTTAGAACGTCACTGCCCAAGGATAAAATGGACGCTTTTTTGAAATTATATTTCAAAATAATAAAATAGAATCTGCGGCGATTATTCTGTGAAAATTTCAGAGCTCTGTCATAAACGGAATGTGCACATATGTTTAGCATTTTTTGTTACCTTTTAGTCTTTTAATCCTTGTATCTTTCCGTTAGGCAAGACATGTCAGCTAAATTGTTTTGTCAGTGTTTATAAAAGGTCGAGGTAAACAACAAGGTAGAAGTTTGTTTTACCAAAGACAAATAAATAATTAAATGTATATGTGAAATTAAAATGCTGAAACATACATAATTGATTATATTGTGATGACCTTATAGTGGTAGTACCACTTATTACCAGCATATTTGTTTTGAATTGCGCTGACATTAACCAAACCATTTTCGTCACAGGGGTGTCAGCAGTCATTCCTTGAAAAATATTCAAGAAACACAATATTTTGAACTATTTGCAGGATTCACATAAGACAAAATAATTTAACCCAAGATTAAATAAAATGGAAGACAGTATTTGTTTAGAACGTCACTGCTTAAAAATAAAGTGGACGCTTTTTTGCAATTATATTTCAAAATAAATGTGCACATAAGTAAAAGGTGACAATATCATTATTATTATGAGCCTGTGCTCACTAATTTCAAAACACTTGACATAACTTCGTGTTAAGCATACAGTTTATTGTTTCTTTTAACTGACATGACGTGTACTATACACTTTTGTATTCTTTACGGCTTAAGTAAAACGATCTATGTTTTATTTCTACATTGATCATTAGGCGTCCTTGTCAAGATATGTGTACAGTTATTTAACAAGATTTAATTCAGTAGACCTAGAATCAAATCCAGTTGTAGTTGATACAACCCATGATTCAACATAGTCAAGGTCTTATGAAAATGCATATTAGAAGACAATAGACAAATATATACTTCAATGTAGAAGATATACTGTTAAATAGCAGAAATAGATGATCTTAGTTGGTAACTGAAATATCCCGGACAAGTAAGATTGAAAATTGAGGAATTTTCACTATGTTATTTAAAGTGGAACATACAGAGTACTTTGGTATGTATTATTGATAAACAACACCAACTATTGTGTGGGAAATATGATTCCACCTTGTTGCCCAGCTACCAAGAGATACGACAATGGTAATCAGTTACGCTGTATTTGAACCAGTTTAACTCGTCATGGTCCCGACGCTTGATTTGACATTTTGATACTGACAGACACACGTTTGAAAGATCAACTTTTTTTGTAGATTATATGTATGTAGCAGGAATACACTGCACTAAACCAAACAGCCGAGTTGGTAGAGGCTTTTGTTTATGCACCGTTTGGAGGTTTGGTCTATAGAGATGTCTCGATGATTCGCAAATCATAGTCGAATCTTGTATCGAATCATTCCCGAAAAAGCTGATTAATTTTGGGAAATAAGAATGCATGTTCTTTGGAGTTAAATAAATGCATTTCCATTTTATTTATTAAGAACATTATACAACATAATATTAGAATTTTGTTTTGACATCATAGATCACATTGCACAGCTTTCAGCTTTGATGTGTTATTTAACTTAACTTAACATTAAAGTGTCTGTGAAATGCCCACCCACACATTTCCCATTTGGGATTTGTGTTTCACTGAATTAGACAGTTATTGTTTTTTTGGTTGAAAATGATTACTCGGATCAGAGTCAATTCAAAAATGTTTTTGTGTTGTAGCCCAGCCCACCTAAGAGTCTACGGTTTCCGATGATAAACCATGGTCTTCACATGATGTCAACACCCAATCATAAGATTTATGTCAGACACGTGATTTGTAGGTATATAAGGCAGAAGTCTACAATGGCAATTCATTCTACGCTGGACTAGCCACGGTTAAGTTTTCCTCGAACCTTTTTAAGTCGTGTAATTTACTAGTATTTTGGTCTGGATGAAACCCGACATCCACCCTCTGGCGCACATGACAAGGTGACGGGTGTAGGTTTCCAGCTGTATCTTTCCACAAAGCGTTTTTTTTGTTTTTTTTTCTGGGCAGTCTGTGTGCTAAAAGGGGATATACATTAGTGTATAATTGTTTTCAGTTTCGTTGCATTATAACTGTTTGTTCTTAGTTGTTCTTAGAACATAGCAATCAGTTTCAACAACAGGACCAAGTCTATATGACGAAATCCACCTGAGAATTAACAATTGATAACGATGCAGTATAATGTCATAATAACATCATTTATCACAGAGTTATCGATATATGAAGTTAACTATTTTTATCTCCGGTACATGTACTTGAAGGCAACTATTTCTGCGCATGCATAGTTGGTATACACGTACTTTTCAAATAATTACATAAATTTGGAGATTTGGTGTTTTAATTTTATTCGCCTGATCATTCTATACAGATAATATTAAATTATTCCCATTATTTCCCAATTTATATTATATATCATCCTACATATGCAGTATGCGAAAGTGTACGGCGTAAATTTGGATGAATTATATTGACTCTCAGTCAGGTTATATAACATTTATTTTTGTTATAGATTAAAACATTTATTTTAATTCCATCATGCGGTTCATTTCATTTAGAACATTTGTGTACATTTCAAATGATCTTAGTCTAATACGCGAACTGAGTGAACCGTGCAGCTGATATCATGTATACTTGTTATATTAAAGCATGTGGTCAACAGTAAAAAGTTAAGTCCCATCTTCGGGCAAATGGTTTCAATCACAGAAAGATATCTCGGAGCAAGCTAATAAAGCACTATTGTGTTTGAAAAACAAACATTATGGGGTTGGGGGGACTGCAGCCTGATCTTGCATGCAATGTATTTGACTGTAATATATTGCTAATTTTGTTATATGGTAGTTGTGTGTGGGGAATGCGGGGTGTAATAGCTGGCATAGAAAAAGTACAAAATAAGTTTTGTAAATTTCTATTGAGAATTAGTTTCAACACTTCCAATGCTACAGTAAGGGGTAAAATAAGAGACACTCAGTTAGAGTTAATGTTAATATTGAAATGGTCAAATTTTGGCTGAAACTGAATCAAGAGGGTGGTTCAGCTATTTTAAAGGACTGGTATAATTATCTATACAATAGGGCAGAAGGGGGATCTAGGTGTTGGGCTTTAGAGGTAAAATATACATCTGGATATGGACATCTATGGTATGAACAAAGAATTGATAATAGCAAGATGTTCTTCAGTGAACTTAAAAGAAGATGTATTGATATATCTAGACAGAATTGCCGTGCAGAAATTAATAAAAATGTAAAGCTTCAAACGTATTGCATGTTTAAACAAGATTTAATATGTGAAAGATATCTTGCTACTTTTTCGTTGGCCACTCCTCTATTCATGTGCTATAACCAGACTTAGAATTTTCTGTCATCTCCTAGAAATTGAAAATGGTAGAACATTAGATATTCCACGTGACCAAAGGTTATGTCCGTTTGGTTGTAGGGTCACAGAGGACGTATACCATTTTACTATGGTTTGTCCAAAATATGAAGCACTTAGACAAAAATTCTTACCAAAATATTATTTTACACCACCAACCAAGATGAAATTCATTGCATTGCTACTGAGTACTAACTCGTATATTTTATTAAGTTTGGGTAAATATTTGTTTAAGAGTTTTTATTACAGATAAACTGAAATGGAAGTATAATTTGAAGTATATGTATCTTGTAATTTTAAAGCGACCGAGTGTAATTTTAGTTTTGAAATGTAACAGTACCGCTAGGCCGGTGGTCATATAGTGCTGAATAAAGAATAATAATAAGTCTCATCTTTCTATGCAATGGCTTGAATAACATGGACAACGTAATCAGGATCATCAGAGTAATATTCGCAGGTATAGATGGTATACTCTACATTTTTGCGAACCAAACACATTCTATCACGCGTTGCGTCTTTTACAGGAAGTGTCACATTTATCTCGATTTGCTCGGCGATGGCTGATGGGCAATCCTATATATGAACAGAAACATTAATTTAAGGAATCAAAAAAGAACATGATGAAACGCAACAACAAACAAACCCACACGACAATTTCACAACAAATGTTTTCTTACATTCCACACAATTCAGTTATTTTGTAAATGACTTGCATCAATATCAAATTCAAACAATCCGTCATAGCAGTTTCAATTTTCCAGTGGATTTAATTTATATATTATATATTAAAAAAACAAAATGAATAAATGGTACAATAATCAAACCATTGCAACATTCATTCCCCATTGCTAGCAAACATCTTTGCACTATGATTACGTTGCTGATTTTATGCTTACTGTAGTGTTTGATGATGACATATCAACAATCATCGCAATATACTCACCACAATTGTACAAACCATTTGACACCACGAGTTTTCTATTGCACTTATCTCACATCGTTGACAATTGTCAGTTGGCACTGCTCCAGTTCCCTGTAACACAATGTATGTCGATTTATACAACGTTCTTTTGTTTATATAAAAGAGAATAATAATAACAACCTTGTTAAGCCGCACATGAATTTCTGTATGAATTTTTATGTATGAATTTCTCTCTTTTTCAGTGAATTGCCCTCGTTAGGAGTTTATGACATTCTTTGAAACCCATTCAACTGTGAGAGTCTAGTTCAGTGTCTACATACAAACCTGAACAATCCTAAGTGAGAACCATCGCTTTCTCACACAAGAACAAAAACAGCCCGTCAGAAATCACTGTTTCTATCACACACAGTCACATATTGGGATATTCAAATATGACAATTTACACTAATATTCCACTAAACATACTACCCGTTAGTTGTTTCAAAATATCAATAATGTAACAGAAGAATACTAAATAACATACTATATCATCATTTTTAATGAAGCCAATTCGTGATGCGAGTATTGCGTCATACTCATAGTGACGTGTACCAGGTATAAATGCTGCATTTCCATAATAAAATGTTCCAATAAATCTACTATCTTTCCCCTCAATAGTATTTTCAATGTCTACTATATGAAGTGGGCAGGAAAAGTCCTCAGTGCATACACTATGCCCTACTCCATTGTCATACAGGACATCATTACAATCCGTGCAAGTGCCATTAGCAGGGTTTCCAGGGTGATGCTGAGCAATTGATGTAACTGTCATCATGATCATACCCCAAAATGAAAGTGATAAAAACATCCCTGGAAATAAATAAATAAATAAATAAATAACGAACAACGAACGAACAAAGAACTAAAGTGAAAGCGAACAAACAAATAAATAAAGACATATTGAATGAACGAAGGAATAATGAACAAACGAAGAAATATGATACAAAGAATAGAGAGAAATGATTGTTCAGAATAACTTTGATTGCAGACGTAGTAAATATATATTAGTTGAAGAATGTTTGTATTGAAAGAGCCTACCTTGACCTCTCAGATCAAATTACGTCGGGAATTTGACAAGTTCATTGGAGCTTGAACCAATCATAGCTAGTGTCTCAGATCACATTATCTATGTGTTCGTATTGACATGCATAGGCATAATCGTATTCAGGTTTGGTGTGTATAGAGGGAAAAGGTAATTATTTGTTTATCCAGATTTATCGAAATTCAGTGTCATCGAATGGGATATATTTTTTCCAAAGCTAATAGATGAAAAGTTCATTGGAGATTAAACCAATCATAGATAGTGTCTCAGACCACATTATCTATATGTTCGTATTGACATGCATTGGCATAATCGTATTCAGGTTTGGTGTGTATAACGGGGAAAGATAATTATTTGTTTTTTTCTTCAGTTTTATCCAAATTCAGTGTCATCGAATGGTATATATTTTTTCCAAAGCTAATAATTGACAAGTTCATTGGAGCTTGAACCAATTATAGATAGTGTCTCAGACCACATTATCTATGTGTTCGTATTGACATGCATAGGCATAATCGTATTCAGGTTTGGTGTGTATAAGGGGGAAAGATAATTATTTGTTTATCCAGATTTATCGAAATTCAGTGTCATCGAAAGGTATATATTTTTTCAAAGCTAATAATATCCTTTTATAACATTTTTTCAACTTTGTCACATGTTTTTGTCGATGTTTTACCACATCGTAGATTTGTTCATCAAACACGTGGTCACGTTGTGTGATGTCTCTCTACCAGGATTTGCTGTTTACGTCGCATAATGGTAACGCAGGAATACTGACATGCTCATATAATGGAGAAACTACACTTTTATAGAAGTTGAATACACTGTGTTGATCCAACAATGCAACTTCCGGTTTATAGACTGTCGCGTTGTGACTCTATTTATTTACGTTTTTGCAAACCAGCATGCGACTATCTGTTATCAAATGTCACTCACTGATAGGCACGAGCTTGTGATCTGCTGTAACAGAATTGTATTGAAGTTGTTTTATTAACACGGGCACAAACATGTATATTCAATAACCATATCAACAAATAATTTTGTTGTTGTATATTCAGGTGAGAACTGCTGCATAAGCGCACGAGCGAAACAAGTGCGACAGCCTATACTGGTTGAGTTTGGAGTTTGTTAAATATATGAAGACAATTGTTTGCTTCAAGTGCAATAAACAAGTTTCAAGTACAATAAAAATACTATAATATCAGGGCACGCCAAGAAGCTGGTACAAGGGTCAATCCCAAGTTCAAGTAAACTAAGAGTTTGAACTGACCCAATGTGCGCTAAAGCTGCTCATAGTGGAAAATGATTTTACTGCAGTGTTTTTACCTCTGATGCAAATAAGAATTTCAGAACTACATTTGTGTTGTAATGCTGTTGTATATCGTTACAGTGGTAGAAAACCTGTCAGAGTGAGAGTGGAACTGATCATTTGTTTGAAAAATGTACTGTTGAGTCCTTTTAAGATCGATACATTGATGGTTCAGCCCTTCGCTTTCTTTGAAGTCGGGTGTGCTAATGAGGTCCAACTATTAGTGTATCCTCAGGAATGAAAAAAAAAATCATAATGGTCTACAGGATCCAGATAAGCACTGGTATATGGTCTCAAGTCTTCTCCCGATTTGTTTTGGAAAGTAGTGCAGGTCTGAATACTGAACGAATAAAACATTGAATGGTGTGTTGTAGTGATTCTGATATTAGGAAGACGGGTATGATAAAGCACGAGATAGTGACTCTTGGGGAAGCAGTAACATTAGTATCGTATCACAGTACAATGTGAAAACAAGATGAGATAGATATATAAGTAACAGATTTAAGTGAAAGATGTATAGACCAATGGGTTTTACCTGCTGTCTTTGTCAACTATAATTGTATCTAGTTTGTGACCATTATATCAAGGATGTGGCAACGAATATAAGTTGGGGCTTGACCACACTGTTTCAATTAAAACGGCTGGTTAAAATTGTCAACGGTAAACACATTTTCACTGATACATACAAACCCATGCCAATAATGAAACCACAAAAACATTCCAGCACTACTTACTTTTAGTAAGTTAAAGCTGAAAAAAAACAGTTTGAAAGATATGTACCCGCAGGAGTCACACTCACGATACAACAAATACTTCATGTTATGTGATTCGGATATAGATGGATTTGTCTACCAAGTGAATGAATACAAAACATAGCTACCAATAGTGAAACAATATACATACTTAACAAAGCTTAAAACAAATTTAACCCGTATTGTTGTCGTGGAGACTATCAAAAATTGCAAGCCCAGTTAACGTCTATTTCACAGTGCTACATATGTGTTCGTAATATGACTACTATAAGTCATCACTTATATATACATATCCATATTTTTAGCATTTTTGTTGCCTTTTAATCTTTTAATTTTTTGCATCTTTCTGTTTGGCATGACGTTTCAGCTAATTTGGTTTATCAGTGTTCATAAAAAGTCATGGAAAACAAGGTAGAAGTTTGTTTTCTATAAGACAAATAATTAATTAAACGTATATGTACAATTAAAATGCTGAAATATAATTGATTATATTTTGATGACCTTATAGTGATACTACCACTTATTACCAGCATATTTGTTCTTATTTAGGATTGCGCTGACATCAACCAAGCCATTTTCATCACAGGGGTGTCAGCAGTCATTACTTGGCAAATGTTCAAGAAACACAATATTTTGAACTATTTGCAGGATTCACCTAAGATTAAAGAACATGGAAGATAGTATTTTTTTTAAATTTAGTGTTTCTTATTAATTTGTAAAAAAAAAACTGTAAAAATGTTTTAGCTATTTTTAATTTCGCTGTCAACAACTAAATTCATCACATAGATTTTAAAAAACACCAATATATTTTGCATTATATTACATACTATTTGGAAGAATAATCAGTTTGAATTTGTATTAAATCTAAATGGAAAACACCATGAGTCATACCAGTCAAAACATTAGCAAAAACATACCTCTCCCATAAATAGTTTAACCTTATTTGAATGAGAGAGTAATTTGAATACCTAAGGGTCATCACAAGAATACTGCGAAGTACCCCCGTCTAGATCTGTAATTTGGTGTCAAAATTGTTTAACAAGATCATGCAAATTGTCTTTTTATTACGTTTTAATTGTACCTTTAACACCAAAATCATATTAAAATCTTGCAAGATGTTATTTACTTGTGCTGATTAAATTTAATTTATAATAGTAGGTAAGATTGATACTGTTGTTCCACTGGCAAATAATTCCGTCACACCTGCTATAGAACGCCACTGCTTAAGGATAAAGTGGATGCTTTTTTGCAATTATATTTTTAAAATAAATAAAAATAGAATCTACAGCGATTATTCTGTGAAAATTAAGAACTCATAAACGGAATGTGCAAATAACATAAGTAAAAGGTGACCAAATGTCATTATTATTATTATGATCATGTGCTCACTTATTTCAAAACACTTGACATCACTTCGTGTTTAGCATAAAGTTCATTATTTTATTAGAAGACAATAGACAAATATATACTTCAATGCAGAAGATATACTGTTAAATAGCAGAAATAGATGATCTTAGTTGGTAACTGAAATATCCCGGACAAGTAAGATTGAAAATTGAGGAATTTTCACTATGTTATTTAAAGTGGAACATCCAGAGTACTTGGGTGTGTGACTTGATATACAACACCAACTAATATGTGGGAAATATGGTTCCACCTTGTTGCCCAGTTACCAAGAGATAAGACAATGGTAATCAGTTACGGTGTCTTTGAACCAGTTTAACTCGTCATGATCCCGACGTTTGATTTGACATTTTGTTACCGACAGTCACACAGCAGGCTGTAAACCTGGATGAAATGTCTTTTGGTTTTACCAATGTTACTACTGCGTTTGAAAGATTAACTTTTCTTGTAGATTATGTGTATGTAGAAGAAATACACTACGCTGAACCAAACAGTCGAGTTGGTAGAGGCTTTTGTTTATACAACGTTCGAGGGAGAGAAATTACTTCTGTGAAGTTATCTTGCAATTTCAACTGCGTAAAAGTGGATTGTCAATATTTTGCTACTAAGTAATTTTTAATGTGATTTCGTATCACAACCATTCTAACTCGAATAACAATTATTTTTTCAATTCATTCAAGCGCCATCATTCACGCACTTGTCCTCGACGCGTTCACCCATTTCAACATTTCAAGTTCGTGATTTACTAACCATGGACTCATTATATCATTTTTGTTTATCATTTCTCCATTTCATTGATAGCCATAGTTCAATCTTCAGAATGTTAACAGATTTTCTCTTATTTCAATTTTGCATCAGTGTATGAACATCCCCAGTAGCCTGACAAATAACTAGAAGAAAAGCCAGACGTCAAACCCGACTTTGACAAAAAAAATCAAAATAGCCATAGAAATTGTGGAGAGTTCCGTGGCCAATATACGTCGGCACTTCAACTGACCATCGGCCACAATACAAGTGACTCTGATTGTGCAGTACAGCTACCCGCGGCGACCAGCTACAGAAGGGATATATTTCGTATCTAACTCAACCCTATATGTGTTCTTTATGGTTCACTCTTCCCCGAGAAACAAGTACTTGATTATATACTTAATAACATAAACAATTATAATATTGATGTTCCAATAAATGATTTGAGGCCAGAAAATAGCAGGCATTTCACAGGCATTTTTATTTAACCCGTCATAGCTATAAATCCGTATGTAGACTCAATATTTAATTACATCATTATAACCATTGTCATGTCTAAAACACAATAATTAACAAGTCGTCTTTAAATCACACTTCACGCACCTCGAATAATCAAAAAAATACTTATGCAAAAAAGGATAGGAATACCAGAAATGTGTATATTGTTACTCTTCTCGGGGAACGTTCATTCGAAGATTTTATCCTGTCGAGCAGACGAAGCACTTACATATTCCCGAATGAACAATGCACAAAAGTTGTGTTTTCAAGAGTTGGTCAATGTTCTTGACATCATTTTTTTTTATGTAACGTAATAGACAAACCTTACAGGTCTTCTTGTACCTCGGTGTCAGAGTTATTCCACTAGATAATTATTTTCCGTGCTGTTATTCTGAATATGATAATTGTCTGAACAATGGATGACAGTTTTTGTCGCGTGCTATGTAAATTATTTATGACGTTAAAAAATATTTTAGTCGATAAATTTTGAAATAGTAATAGCAAGTCGGAACAATTGTGGACAGAGCGTAATCAGTGGTGCTAATGCGATGACCCAAGCCCCATCCAACAAGATATACAAAACAAACACATTCTGCAATTGTTAGGTAACTGATGTACAGTTGGCTCGTACTTCCCAAAGGTTATAAACTCTTTATCTTAAAGGTCAAGTCTCTATGGCGTGGTAGAGTGAACATGCGATCAGCTATTCGCACGATCACGTGATTACCTGGATTTAAAGCCCTGCGAAGTTGTTATACTAAATACAATAAGTAAACACTCTATTTATCAAATTCCTCAAATTTTTGTTTATAATGTCTATCTTAAACATGCATGTAGTTGATTGTAAACAATAGTGCAAATGCACGTGAACTGATTGTGCAAAAGGGAAGTCATCATAACAAAAGTCTGACCAGGCACAACTGAGAACAACATTTAACACATTACGGTAGTCTAAGAATTCATTTAAAAAATAGTGTCGCTATTTGGCAAAGTTGAACCAAATTTCAAAACACTGCTATACATCAATAACTCACCTTGAGTATGATCAAATACAAGTAATAAAATCGGACTGTTTTAGGGAGTGACAATATTATTCTTTGTAACTAAAATAATTATATCTGCTAAAAATCGTTGAATGTTTTGTAGAAAACCTTCGCGGTTTAACAGTTGTTAAAAAAATGCTACGACTTTTCAAAAAAAAAGTTTCCCATGTACTACAGGTATAGAATATCGAATGAGGTAGAACATATATACCAAAATAGATAGGAGTGAGAAGTATACTTCTACAGAGACGTAAACAGGTGTGAAATGGAACCAATTGAGTGTCGCGCAGTGATCCATTTTTGTATTTGAAAGGACACACACCAAAGGAGTCTTTTGATGAAATGAAAGAAACTTATGGTGATGATGCCCCATCATATGACCTTGTAAAACGCAGGGATCGTGAATTCAAACATGGTCAGAAGTCTGTGGAAACAGCTCCCAGACCTGGTCGTCCCTTTCTGCCATTGATGAGGCACTTGTCCGTCAAGTTGAGGCAGCCATTTTGAGAGATCGACGCATTACTGTTCGCCAAATATCTCAAGAGATCAAGATTAGTACAGGGTCTGTGGAAACTATCATTCATGACTATTTGCATATGTAAAAGGTGTCTGCCAGATGGATTCCCAGGTTGCTCATACCTTTCCAGAAGCAAGAACGCGTCGAGTGTTCGAGGATGAATTTGGAGATGTGCCAAGAAGATGAGTTTTTCAAAAGACTGATTACACAGGATGAAACTTGGGTCCATCACTATGATCCAGAGACCGAATCCCAGTCAATGTAGTGGAAGCACTTGGACTTACTACCTCCAAAGAAGGCAAGGATTCAGCCCTCCACTGGAAAGGTCATGCTCACAGTCTTCTGGGACCAGGACGGAGTAGTGATGACAGATTTCCTGGCAAAAAGTACCACAATTACATGAGCCTATTACGCTTCACTTATATCAAGAGGCAGGGCAAGATCAACAAAGGTATCCTCCTCCTGCAGGACAACGATCTGACCCACAATTCGCCAGGTCAGAAGCACTGGCATGTGACTATGAAATCCTCCCCACCCTCATTACTACCCTGACCTTGCACCCTCTGACTTTCATCTCTTCCCAGCCACGCAGTTGTTTTTGAAAGGAAAGCGTTTCCCAAATGATGCAGCCTTGACATCAGAAGTTACGACGTGGTTGGAGGACCAACCCGGAGCTGCATCAAACGATGGGAGAAATGCATAACATAAAAATCTTCTGCTATGGGAAATGGTCAGATGCATTAAATATTCAACGCCCCTTGTAGGTGAATGTAAAATGATTTAGATTCTGTAAATTAAGTTTCATGCGCAGCCGGTATTTATTTAACATGTTAACTACTGGAATCGTTTTAATGTTTAAATCAATGAAAATAATAGAGTTGATAATATAATATATTATTATACATCTGTCACAGTAACGCCATAAGTTACAGCGTGCCGTAATTTTGCGGTATTGCACTGTGTATTTTCATCCTAACATATTTGGAAACGCGAATTTGAAATATGGAACGATTACGTGTGTAAGCGTCCTTTTATAATAAAAACAAACATGGCTACTCCCAGGGTTTGACTGATCCCCACACAAAGAAGTTCGCTAAATCTGTTCTAAACGTTTTGGGTTTCGGCATTTCCATGATGTATTTCTGGGAGGAGAGGATGTATAATAATAAGGTTATTACGAGGATATGCACGAATACAGTACGCAGTCGCATCGACCTCCACTGCACGTCAGTCGAAACTCCCGCTGTACTGTCTTCGTCTTCGAACTTAATAATATAATGTTAACCAAAATCCTAGTAAGGAATACAAATGCAAAATAGGTTTGCTTTTGTATATTTTGTTAGATGCTGTTTGGGTCATCGCATTGGCATGACTGATAACCGACTGTCCACAATTGTCCCAACTTGCTATTACTATTTTGCACATTTATCATTTGAATTTCATAAATAATGGAGTTGCCACACTTTCATCCCTGTCACTAGTGTCATTTGACATCGTCGGGCAATACGGACAATTAGCATATTCAGAACAACAGGTGGCTATATTTATCTATCAATCAACCCTTCTTCGAGTGAGCGTACGTCAACACCAATATTACTGTATCCCATCCTTTTTGCATATTTATTTTCCAAAATGTATTTCTGAGTTTGCGCGTTGAGTAATTATCGAAGTAGAGGCTTGCTCTTTGACATTCTATGTTTAACAACATAATTAATAGCAGTGAAGTGTGATTTAAAGACGACTTGGTAATATTGCGGTTTACATATGTCAATAGCTGGCGTTATAATAATGTAATTAAAGAGTGAATGTATAAACGAATTTACAACTGGATGATGGTCGTACGTCAATGACTATCAACTCAGCTGTTTGGTTTAGAGATTATTGTAATGAAATTCTCTATTTGAGTAGTACATATGGATTACCCTAAAAAATATCTTAACTTACTGTAATTGCTTCGTCCAATTAATTCACCACAGCAAAGCTAAGCTAGGTGTATAATAATAATAATTATTGTGCAGTATAACGAACATCGACAGCTATATACTCACGGACATAGATTACAAATCAAGTCTAGATTCAACACAGGTTCAGATCTGGTGGGTCTAATTCAATTTTATTGCAATTAGCGACAATGAAAAACATGTGGTGTTTTGTAATCATATGTTCTGTTACTGTGGTACGTTGGGCCAATGAGTGCTATACACTCATCCCATTCAGATGAGTCGGATTTCACTTTATGGAAAACCATACAAGCCATTGCTTTTTCAATCTCATATTTCTAGAACTAGAATAAACATTTTTTCCTTGGTCAATCCTAGTAGCTTATCTGATTCAGAAATTACATTTATCGTCATCTATGTATGAAGTAATCCAATATCATAATTACCTATTTTTCACCTTGTGTATGTTGATCAGTACCTCTTTAATGTTTATGACAGATGTAAGTATCTTGCAACTCAGCTTAGTAGCATTATGCAAATTCGGTTTTACTGTTTTTAACACAAGCATTATGTGTTTCAATAAGCCTCATTTTACTCATTTCTATTTCTCTACTAGCAAAACAGTTAATAAGGATCATTTACACACTCTTTACACTGAAGACAGGGTGGGAATTCTTACAAGCCATCAAAAGCGAATTCCAGCCCATTAGCTTGGCAGTTCCCAACCACAGATCCTACAGGCGTCATTGGTATGAGGAGTTTTTCCAAGTATTGTAACTTTTCTTAGGAATGTTCATATACAAGCCATGACAAATATGGACATTCGCCCATGATTATTCCTAGCAGTGAGCAGTGACATATATATATATTTCACAAAGGTAATAATGTAAAGCTCTTTGCAAGTCACATTAAGCTTATGCTGCTGTTCGCTCTGTGTTTTTCTATGCAACGCATTACTTTTCACTTTGCTATCTTGAAGATTAGCTAATCAATACCTAATACCCTTGTTATTAACAAATATCTGAAATATTTAATATACTGTGAACTGACTGATCACTCGGCAAGCCCTCACCCCTTTAATGTGAACAATGGCTTGAACTTTTCATCCTAATCAAACTTCTGTTTTGCCTACTAGCTCATGAATGGTTCTTGCTACAAGCGCAACTGTATTTGAAGAACACCTATAAGGCAACCTGAGATATGTTTTACTCGTATCAGCATATCAGTGGCCTTCGATTTTGTTACAGTCTTCACTTTGTCTAGATTATACTTAAAATTCAGCAAGGTGTTTAATTGCTTTTGTGATAGCGTTTTCATATTACCCTGTCAAATTCATTTATCTGAAAATCATTAGTGTGAACTCCCGTCAAGTTATGACTCGTGGTCACCCATAAGATAATGATTGCATCCAATATTAAAATAAAGATGACGGACTATAACGTTAATTCATCTCGTTCTATTCTGGATTATTTAGAGCACATAAATATCTAAATATTTATATAACTGTGTTTTTTTATTTTTGCAATGTATTTGACATGTCTAATATGTTACTCCTTGTTTTGCATATTGTCTGTATCACAGTTCCTGTGGGTTTCTGGTGTAATCCGTTATAGCTGTTGAGGGCACTGCAGCTGGTCGACAACCAGTTATGCTCTTGTATTCAATAACTGAATTTTTAATAGAAGGAATTGATTGTTTCTTATTGGCAATTAATACCAGAATATTGATGATAAAACTCAAAACATTACAACATAGTTCATTACATAACTGACTGTCCGAACTTAGACTTTAAATGTTTATTCATGCCAGGGTACTTACCCTGTGTTTTATTCGGAGGGCCATGTAATTTGCAAATCCTGGCTATGTGCTTGAATTGATCTCAATGAACTTCGGTTTAATACGTAACTGATCGTCAAATCTCGGACTTTAATTGTGCATGTAAACCCGGGTACTAACCCTGTGTTTTTTTGAATGGCCATGTAATTTGCAAATCCTGGCTATGTGCTTGAATTGATCTCAATGAACTTCGGTTTAATACGTAACTGATCGTCAAATCTCGGACTTTAATTGTGCATGTAAACCCGGGTACTAACCCTGTGTTTTTTGAATGGCCATGTAATTTGCAAATCCTGACTATGTGCTTGAATTGATCTCAATGAACTTCGGTTTAATACGTAACTGATCCTCAAATCTCGGACTTTAATTGTGCATGTAAACCCGGGTACTAACCCTGAGTTTTTTGAATGGCCATGTAATTTGCAAATCCTGGCTATGTGCTTGAATTGATCTCAATGAACTTCGGTTTAATACGTAACTGATCGTCAAATCTCGGACTTTAATTGTGCATGTAAACCCGGGTACTAACCCTGTGTTTTTTGAATGGCCATGTAATTTGCAAACCCTGGCTATGTGCTAAAATTCGTCTCAAATCACTATGGTTCATTACGTAACTGACCGCCCAATTTCACTGTGCATTCAAGCTACAGTAATGACCCTGTGTTTTTCCAGAGGACCATGTAATTTGAAAACCCTATCTTTGTGTTAAAATTAGTCCCAATTGGACTTTAATTGTGCATGCAAACCAGGGTACCGACCCCGTGTTGTTTCTGTGTTGCACCTTGTAATTTCCAAACCCTGGTCCAATTCACATTGGGTAATATGTAACTGACTGTCACAATTTTGACTTTAATTGTGTACGAGAACCAGCAGCAGGGGCCATATATATGTCCTTCGAATATACAGTACACTCGGCAAGCCCTCACCCCTTTAATGTGAACAATGGCTTGAACTTTTCATCCTAATCAAACTTCTGTTTTGCCCACTAGCTCATGAATGGTTCTTGGTACAAGAGCAACTGTATTTGAAGAACATCTATAAGGCAACCTGAGATATGTTTTACTCGTATCATCATAACAGTGGCCTTCGATTTTGTTACAGTCTTCACTTTGTCTAGATTATACTTAAAACTCAGCAAGGTGTTTAATTGCTTTTGTGATAGCGTTTTCATATTACCCTGTCAAATTCATTTATCTGAAAATCATTAGTGTGAACTCCCGTCAAGTTATGACTCGTGGTCACCCATAAGATAATGATTGCATCCAATATTAAAATAAAGATGACGGACTATAGCGTTAATTCATCTCGTTCTATTCTGGATTATTTAGAGCACATAAATATCTAAATATTTATATAACTGTGTTTTTTTTTATTTTTGCAATGTATTTGACATGCTTAAGATGTTACTCCTTGTTTTGCATATTGTCTGTATCACAGTTCCTGTGGGTTTCTGGTGTAATCCGTTATAGCTGTTGAGGGCACTGCAGCTGGTCGACAACCAGTTATGCTCTTGTATTCAATAACTGAACTTTTAATAGAAGGAATTGATTGTTTCTTATTGGCAATTAATACCAGAATATTGATGATAAAACTCAAAACATTACAACATAGTTCATTACATAACTGACTGTCCGAACTTAGACTTTAAATGTTTATTCATGCCAGGGTACTTACCCTGTGTTTTATTCTGAGGGCCATGTAATTTGCAAATCCTGGCTATGTGCTTGAATTGATCTCAATGAACTTCGGTTTAATACGTAACTGATCGTCAAATCTCGGACTTTAATTGTGCATGTAAACCTGGGTACTAACCCTGTGTTTTTTTGAATGGCCATGCAATTTGCAAATCCTGGCTATGTGCTTGAATTGATCTCAATGAACTTCGGTTTAATACGTAACTGATCGTCAAATCTCGGCCTTTAATTGTGCATGTAAACCCGGGTACTAACCCTGTGTTTTTTGAATGGCCATTTAATTTGCAAATCCTGGCTATGTGCTTGAATTGATCTCAATGAACTTCGGTTTAATACGTAACTGATCGTCAAATCTCGGACTTTAATTGTGCATGTAAACCCGGGTACTAACCCTGTGTTTTTTGAATGGCCATGTAATTTGCAAATCCTGGCTATGTGCTTGAATTGATCCCAATGAACTTCGGTTTAATACGTAACTGATCGTCAAATCTCGGACTTTAATTGTGCATGTAAACCCGGGTACTAACCCTGTGTTTTTTTGAATGGCCATGTAATTTGCAAACCCTGGCTATGTGCTAAAATTCGTCTCAAATCACTATGGTTCATTACGTAACTGACCGCCCAATTTCACTGTGCATTCAAGCTACAGTAATGACCCTGTGTTTTTCCAGAGGACCATGTAATTTGAAAACCCTATCTTTGTGTTAAAATTAGTCCCAATTGGACTTTAATTGTGCATGCAAACCAGGGTACCGACCCCGTGTTGTTTCTGTGTTGCACCTTGTAATTTCCAAACCCTGGTCCAATTCACATTGGGTAATATGTAACTGACTGTCACAGTTTTGACTTTAATTGTGTACGAGAACCAGCTGCAGGGGCCATATATATGTCCTTCGAATATACAGTACATTGAGTATGTTGTCCACAGAAACCCAGAATAAATCTAGACATTACTTTAGACATTCAGTTATTAATAATGCAAAAAAGATGCAGTATAATGTCATAGTAACATCATTTATTGCACAGTTATCGACATATGAAGTTAACTTTAACTATAATTATCCTAGATACATGTAATTTAAAAGTGAAGGGTATTATTTGCGTGCATTCGGTATACATAATTCTTAATAATTACAGTTAATTTGATCTAAATACTGCCAGAGTGGCTTTCTGATATATGACTGGAGAATTGGTGTTTTGATTCCACTCAATAATTCCCAACCTATGATCTATCGCATCCTACATATACAGTATGCTAAAGTGTACAGCGTCCAAGACATAACTTGTATGGACTCCCAATCGGATTGAACAACATTCTATCAAACATTCATTTTTGTTCTAGAATAAACCCTTCATTTGACTTGTACAGGAATTAAAATATATTTAGTCCTATATGCAAACGGAGTAGACCTTGCAACTGATAACGTATAATTGTTGAAGCACGTGGTCTACAGTACGAAGTTATCCAAAACTACGCAATGAAAAGTACCTAACTATTGATAACTGGCACAAAGATAATTAATTGCCATCTTTCTATGTACTGGCTTGAATCAGATCGTCAACGAAATTAGGATCATCAGTGTAATATTCGCAGGTATAGATGGTATACTCGTCATTTTTGCGAACCAAACAGAATCTATCACGAGTTGAGATTTTCTCAGAATGTGTCGCTAATAACTCGATCTCTGTGGCGATGGCTGATGGACAATCCTATATGTGAACAAAAACATTGATTGATGGAATCAGAGAAGAAAATGTTGAGACGCAATAACAAATAAACATATACGACTGTTTCCCTACGAATGTTTTCATTCCACACAATTTAGTTACTTTGTAAATGACTGCATTATTTCAAGCAGTATTAGTATATCAAACATTTAAAGTGTAAAATATGGTATTATACATTTAAAAATGAAGTAAATAAGTGGTACAATAATCAAACTATCACAACACCCAACCTTCTCTCTCTTTTTTCCCCTACGATTGTGTTGATGCGTTTTTGCTTATTGTAGTGTATGTTTACAAAGAAATAAACATTGCAGGTTACTCACCACAATTGTACAAACAAATTGGACCCATGCGTCTTCTATTTCGTCGACCTCACATCGCTGACAATTGTCAGTTGGCACTGCTACCGTTCCCTGTAAAACAATGTATATCGATATATACAAAGTTGTTTTAGTTAATATGAAACATAATAATGAAAAACCTTGTTACGCCACAATATTAGAAAATGTTGTTCATTATGCAGTATAAATTTCTCTATTTAGTGAATATATCTCGTTAGGAGGCTATGACTTTCTCCAAAACACTTCAACCCATGCTGCAAGGCTTAGTTTAGTACCAAATTTGTCTTAAAGTCCTAAGTGGGAATCATTGCTTTATCACACAAGAACAAAACCAGCCCAGTTTCTATTGCACACACATGCACATTGTGATATTAAATTATGACTTTTGACAGAACTGTTTCACTAAATATATTGCTTGTGTCAAAACATCAATAATGTTTTACTTGAATGTGCAAAATTAGCGGAATTCAAAATAACGTACTATATCGCCCTTTTTAATGGAGTCGATTCGGTCTGCGAGTATTTCCACATATGCATAGTGACGTGTACCAGGCACGAATGCTGCATTGCCATAATAATATGCTGCATGGAACATAACTTCTTTTCCCTCAATAGTATTTTCAATATCTGCTATGTCAAGTGGGCAGGTGAAATCCTCTGTGCATACATTATGCCATACTCCATTGTCGTACATAGCACCATTACAATTCGTACAAGTGCCATTAGCAGGGTTTCCAGGGTGATCTTGAGCATGTGATGTCACTGCCATCATGATCAGACCCCAAAATGAAAGTGATACAAACATGGTTCCTGAAAATAAATGTATTAAATAAATAAAATCCTGTTTCCTGAGAATAAATACAGTCAGTCAGTCAGTCAGTCAGTCAGTCAGTCAGTCAGTCAGTCAGTCAGTCAGTCAGCCAGCCAGCCAGCCAGCCAGCCAGCCAGCCAGCCAGCCAGCCTGTCTGTCTGTCTGTCTGTCTGTCTGTCTGTCTGTCTGTCTGTCTGTCTGTCTGTCTGTCTGTCTGTCTGTCTGTCTGTCTGTCTGTCTGTCTGTCTGTCTGTCTGTCTGTCTGTCAGTCTGTCTGTCTGTATGTTGGATGAGTTGATGGGATTTGTTGTCTTCAGACTATATATGTATTGGTTGTTGATCATTTAAAAGTGTGATCATTTATCAGTTTATGCAAGATTATTTGTGTGTGCACACATGACTGAAACGTGCGTTGGTTTTCTCAGATGTTGTTGTTGCTGTTGGAAATAGTCAACTCAATCAATGGTGAAGATTATGTGTGCGAGGCTTCGGAGATCAACAGTGCGTGTTTTGAAAACAAGAAACCCCTAGATTATAAGTGTAATCGAACTTGTACTTGATGACAACTTTAGTATTACAGGAGATTGTGTAATCTCTAGGTGCTGCCGGAAACCATAATACAGAAACCTGAGAGATGGCCACCAAGATATCCATGACATTAATCCAAACCTATAAATTAGTATGAATTTGCAACTTGTTTTGATTTCAATGATTGTGAAATATTGAAGCACTTGTTAGTTCACCGTGGAGTTTCTGTTGTATTTATTCATATAGTAGTTAAAACGTGCGTCAGGTGGACATGGAGTGTAATTGTTTACAAACATGCGTCTACCCATGATCCTTTGCGATTTAGCGTGTGTTGTTATCATTGCTTGGGACGACCCCCCGCTCTAATTGAAATATGGTGACATCCAATAATATTATTTGAACAGTTATTGTATGTAGGGAGAATTATGAAAACTAATCAAATAATTTGTTGTACTATGGTATAATTTTAAAATTGAATTTTATGTGAACAATATTGAAATGGAAGAGTCGAATAGTAAGAATACAAGAAAATTATGTGCTATACACTGCCAAATGCCATTGTCTGCTTTGCATATTCCAGTGGTATCAAATATCGGTGCACTGACCATTCAGTGTTCTTCATAATATACGTTGATCAAATAACAATAAAATCGTTCTCAAATCAAGGAGCAGGTTAAAATTATCGACAACTAAACACATTTCCATTGGCTAGAAATAATGAAAAATGTGAGTTTGTTTGGTGTACGATATATTATGATTTTCCCTGGTGAAACACTGTACCTTTAATGCTTCAAGTAATGCCATTTTCCCAGCAGAATTAGACATTTAATATACGTAAAATATTAGGTTTTGCTTGGGGTAGAAATAACCATAAATTATTTGTGATAACAAGATAAGTTTGTACTAAAGATAATGGCGATCAACCACAAAGAAATTTAATTGTTATTTTCGTGATTTGTTGCTTTACAAAGCATTTCATAAAATTGACGAACATGTATATCGAAGGACGTATTATATATATTATTATTATATATAATATTAACATGTAAGTATATGCATTACTATATTTTCATTGACAATAAACTGTGAGTCATTAATATTTTTGATTTCCATTTCGTGGTATCAGTGTATCAATCAGTTGGGTTGTCATGCAGGTCATACACTATTGTCTTACTTATTTTTTCAGTTGTAGGATTTAGAGATTGACTAACAGATAAATACAAACCGATGTAAACAGTCACGTGACTTGGCTGCCAAAGCTTACACTGCCAATACTGAAACCACGAAAACAATCCAGCACTGCTTACTTTTTTTGTAATTTAGAGCTGAGAAAACAGTTTATAAGATGTGTACAGTCACGAGTCTCACCCATGACACAAAAAATACTTTATATTATGTGCAAATAATTCAACTCACTGATTCGAATACTGATGGATTTGTTTAGGAATACAAAACATGGCAACCAAGAGGGAAACCACGTACATACATAACAAGGTCTTAGATAACATAAAACCAGTCTAATCTGTGTCGGACTGGCGGTCCTCTGGCCAAATCAGCAAAGGCTTTAGGCCTAAGGACTGTTCACTTCTGCATAGTTTCCCTCGATTTTAATTATGCATGCCAGCGAATGACGTCACTTGGTTTTAATAATAGGCGGAGCGCGGTTCGGCTCATTTCCCATTGTGTCAACACAGGTGGCGCTATTCAGCACAAACCTGTGTCTTATGATGCATAACTAGCCTCTGAAGGCTAAATATCCATCCGCTACCATTTTTCTCAGCGTTTCTGCCGCGGAACTATATAAAAGTATTTTTCTTGTTTTGAACACATCCTCCCCCGATTTTTAGCAAGATTTAATCTTTAATGAGTTGATCAATTAAAATAACACACAACACTCATCAGAATATTATTTTATTAACATTAAAATGCATGTAAATTGGGAGGTCAAAGGTCTAACTTTTCTCAATATTGCATTGACACGCAGATCGCCGCAAACCAACCGAATAGCGCCACCTGTGTTGACACAAAGTGGAAATAGTTCCGACCACTTTTCCCATAGTTCCACGCGCGGTATGTGTCAGATCGGTTGGTTTGCGGCGATCTACGTGTCAATGCTCATTTCCTGCTTAGAGGTGAACAAAATAAAGGTTACGGATCCATGTGCTTTTTTTTGCAGCTCTTTCGTGATGGGCAGATATTTTCAAAGTTTTATAACAAAAATTCATTAACGTCAAAGCGTATTTATTATCACTGCATTATTTGCAGATTTTTCCGGTCATCGACGAATTGAATAAATTGCGAAATGACGTGTCCACCGAATCTGTTATTGGCTTGTTGCTGCGTGACGTTGCATTAGCTATCAATCATTCTCTGTTCAGAAACAAGAGTTATCTGTACCGGCCATCACTGAAATGCCTTCGGCGTTTGCTGATTTCGTATACTGAGAACTGTCGACAGTCTATGTCAAAACTTGCAAGCCCAGTTACGTCTATTTCACAGTGCTACCTATGTATCCGCAATATAACTGCTTTGTGTCATCATTTAAATATTTTTAGCATCTTTGTTATATTTTGATCCCTGTCTGGCAAGATGAGTTGGCTACATTGATTTATTCTCTGTAAAATCAAAGTTCATGAAAGTCGAGGTAAAACGTTTGTTTTGCTGTAAACAAATAGTTAATATATGTTTATGTAAAATTAAAATGATGTAACATAATTTTGATGACGATTTAGTAGTACTAGAATTTATTACCAGCATAATAATGATGTGTTCATATTTTGAATTGCATTGATATCAACGAGTCCATTTTCCATGATGTCAGTAGTCATTCCCTCGACGATTTTGACTACTTGGAGGATTCATTTAAGTCATAATAATTCAAACGAAACAAGAAAGTATATAAAAGCAAACATTCCAATTAGAAAGTGAGCAAGACATATCTTTCCTGTTAATTAAATATCAATATTAACCAAAGTCTTCTAACCTGCAGTATTTTCAGTAATTTTAAGTGGAACAATTGACAAGTATGACATATATAATTTTATGTAGGTTTTGATTCTTATATCAAAGGTGTGAAAACCAGTGTAAGTTATTTAGCATAAGTCCGACGTGACTTGAATATAATTGTCAGGTATGGATGTCATAGTATGCATAAATGAACGGAAAGTTTCCTTGATCTCAGGTGTCCTATTTCATCTCCACTGTCATAAAAGATGAAATCTACCAGATCAAATACATGATACTTGGTATGTAGGTGTCTTGGGCCACTGCCACTTTTTCTTGAAAACTACCAGTTCAATTGCATTGATACGTGGTATCAAATTGAGTTGGCAGTTTTCAAGAAGAAGTCTTATCTTTGTGCGTTGCTTGACTCGGCTACTACGATATTATTGTAGGACTGCGGGGTTATTTCGACTGCGTGATCGCTTGCTACGCATTTTTTTATGACTTCAAAGTGTTCCCCAAATCTCTGGCCCTCCGTATTATCGGAGAATAACAATTACATAGACAAGAAAGTTGCCGTTAACATCCACTTGTATGCTTTGGAAACACTGATGAGATGGGGGTAACAGTAATAATATGTAGATGTAACTCCCGTACGCACATCTTCGCACTCAGGTATAGACAGTCGACCCGCAACGACGATGTGGGTAGTATAACACTAGCGTAGTGTAGTGCGACGCCACAGCTGGGTGCAGAGACGGCGTATTCTTGCAATACTCGTTCACCACAGATTACTACAATGTCCCCCCCTCACAAGTCACTTGTCACTCGCAATGTATATTACTTAAATTGCAATACTATTTGTTGGCTTAAAACTAATTTCGTTCTTATGTAATTTTGTCACATTAGATTGTGAAAACGAATATCATAAATGTCATTTTAAATAATACAGATTCGGTCGTTAATGGCATCAAAACAGTTCCGTTTACTATGTCGATTTTGAGTAAACTGTGAAACATTTTTTTTATTTCTATTTCGGGATATCAATGTATTACTCAAACACTATTATCTTACTATTTTACAAGATAAATACAAACCCATGTGAAATTTCTGGTGCACTATACTACCACATCAGACACACAAAGTATTGGCTGCCAATAATGAAACCACAATTTAGAGCTGAAGAAACAGTTTGTAAGATTTGTACAGTCCCGATACCCACTCATGACACAAAAATACATCATATTATGCTCAAATAATTCATCTTTTCGATTCGGATACTGATATATTTGTCTAACAAATGAATACAAATATGGAAACCAATATTGAACATATATATATATATTTAACAATGATTTAGATTATGTAAAACAAATCTAACCTGTATTGTTGGCGTGAAGACTGTAACAACTTGCAAGCCCAGTTAACGTATATTTCACAGTGCTACCTATCTGTCTGCAATATGACTACTAGGCGTCACCTTTTAAATATTTATAGCATTGTTTGTTATTTTTTAATCTTTTAATCCTCGTATCTTCCTGTCTGGCAAGACGAGTAGACTAAATTGTTGTTTTTTCACTGTCAAATCAGTGTACATATAATATCGAGGTAAAACAACAAGGTAGAAGTTTGTTTTACGGAAATCAAATTATTAACATATGTATATGTAAAATTAAAATGCTGAAACACGATTGTATTTTAAAGACGATATAGTGATACTACCACATATTACCAGCATATTAATGATTTGTCTTATTTTTAATTGCGCTGATATGAACGATACCATTTTTCTCACAGGGGTGTCAGTAGTCATTTGAACTATAAATATACACAATTTGAGCAAAAGTGAGCAAATCATACTTCTCCTTATCTGTCATCCATTTCTACATCCTGAAACTGTGAGTTATTACCAATGCACACTTCCATATGCAATCCCCTATTTTAGTTTCAATTTATTCATTGCATTTTTCTGTGCATGGATGGTTTCTTTTAATTATTTTGAGAGGTATTAAAGCCAGAAGCTTTAACTTGATATTGTGGGTATTTCATTTTCAGTACTATTGTATTGTCTACCCAATTCTAAGAGAGAAAACACTCCTGTCGAGTGTGAGGTCTGTGGGTGGCCCTCTCAATAACAGTAAGCAGGCCTTACATTTTGGTGTCAGAAGTGGGATTCGGATTCAGTATAGATTCTGATTTTGATTCAATATTGATTTGGATTATATTGGCAATAGTCCCCTGACTTAATTGACTGTTTCGTAACTGCTGGGGAATATGGTGCTGTCAGACCAGCTTGTACTGCTAGGCAGACATTACACTGCTTTATTAAAACTACTGGAACACCTTTCCAGCATGTCTGAAAATTAGGGTATGAGGGGGAAGAGTGGAAAGAGACTGAGAATGTCAGGGTGAAAGTGACCCTGAAAGATTTAAAATTGAGGCAATATAGAGAGAAAAAGACCGAGAAGAGAAAGAGAAAATAACACAGCATGAACTTGAAGTGTTGAGGTTGTGTGCGGAAACTAAGGGTCAAAATGGAGGCGTAGAACAGTTGGCTATGTCCATTGTTATTTCAAAGGGTCCAAAGCTGTCATTGTTTGATTAGAGTAGAGACGAGTTGGTCGTATTTATTTTCAGGTTTGTGCGATTTCCTGCAACTCAGAAATGACCGCGTGACAGTTGGATTATGAATCTCAGTGCATTATGTCATTCTTTTATTTGACCCATTTAGATCAGCCGTATTTTTAGAACCAGAAACGATGGAGGATTTTAAAATATAATGAAAGTAGAATATAGATACAAATATTTAAGTGATGTGTGAGGGTAGCTACATGCACAACCATGTATTGGCTTTAGTGGAGCTAGGCATTTGACGAAAGTTGATTTTTCGAACCTTGAAAACAACACGGGGAGACATTTACATCTATAATTTTATGTATGTTGTTGTGATCATTGTTTTTGTTTGTACTTTTTTTGTGTTTATTTAATGTATATCTCGCTCTGAATGTCCAATATTAGTCTAGTCAAATTGCAACAGAAATAAGTTGTTCACAATACATTCTGATGAGGTGCTTAGATTGACATACTGACATTCTAGGAAAATCTAGGATTCCGAAATATTTAAGATGGCGTTTGGTGCATTTTTACAATATGGAAAAGATAACTATTAGGACATATTCTAGATGACATTTTTTTAGATATTCAAGTTGCTGCGATATGGTTCGGTATGTGTGAATGTATTTGATTGAATGACAATTCATTTGCATAAATCCAGTATGGCCGTCAAAATAGTATCATTTAAATGTGCAACCTCATGCGGCACCTCAGAGTCTGTTCCTCGTAATGACGCCATGAGCCACGCCGTGGGGTGAGGGGTAAGGGGGAACATAGATCCTAGTGAATCGATGTTCACCCCCCACACCCCGATCCTGAAACAGTCACTCTCGGTAAGACTGACACTTCCGGGAGTCAGAGTTCTGCATTCGGTATTGCTTTGGATCCCACCGAGTGCTGGACGTAGAGGAGAACGCACAGACAGTGGTGAGGGGCGACCTTGGTTCTCTGCAGAATAGAGGCCTAAGTCCATTTGGAAGGTCAATTTTATGCTCAACCTTTTCTGCTGGATCAAGCCCTACCAGATCGAGCAGTGTCTGAAGTCAAATCTCGCGCCCGATCGTATCCTTCAGTTTCTCCCCAACCTCGGTACCAGAAATTTTTTGGGTTCAGTGGGAAAGGCAAAGAGGTTGGCAACGCTCATGGAATATTTTATCGGTTAGTCAGAAACAATCCATGCACTGAGAGCAGAGTGGCAACCCTCAACCTTCGGCTTGTGACCAGCACACTGTAACAAATTGTTTTGCACTATCAGCACTCTGAAATCTCAATGGCAGAATGCACAAGCAGACACAGCTATTGGTTGGACGCCACATGGCTAAGCATGATATCGGGATAAGCTGGGTATCATCTGTATCTCGTGGCAGAGGCTGCCTCTGTACACCGGAATGTGTTTTTTTGCTGTTTTCACTGGGTGCACCATGGCCTCAGTTACACAGGATTGACCACCCCACGTCTTCTTTTTGGAGGATGGAAGGAGCAGTATCGGTGTTTCGGAATCCCACTGACCAGTTGGTACAGATGGGACCCACAAGTCAGTTTGGCTTCTGGCAAGGGCATGCGGTAAGGACCCCAAGCTAAGAAAATGTAATGACCAAAGTCGGCACCCACTGGCCAGAATTATCCAGGAGGCAAACGTCCCGGCTCTTCCTGGTGAGAGTGGCGACGTGGCCCCCAGGAAGAACGGACCAGGTGGTGACCCTTTTCCTCTGGCATCGCCTACCTAGCTCGCAGGGGAAGCAGGTTTGTCGCTTGCGACAAGAGGGTGGGCATATGTTCGGCGGAAGGCAGATTTGGAACCTATTGACTTCTCGGCGGAGGAGAGATCACCTTGATATGCCTGCCGAACCCACATATCTCTGTTGTACTGATTGCGCTGGTATATTCCGGTTTGGAGCCAGCGAGTAACTGATTTCTGGACATGGTTACAATATCCCACTGCAAACTCCACCTCCCTGGCACCACTCCAGTGTGGGCACTACCAGGGGTCCCTCACAAAGCAATCCGACAGGAGGTACATAGTTTGCTTACACAAGATAGGGGTCCAAGGCTTCTACTCGTAAGTATTGGTGGTTTCAAAGACTACAACTGAGACTACAGGTGCCAGGTGCCCCGTTCTGGACTAAAGCAGACTAAATCAGTATAAGCTTCCTGGAAACGCCGAGCACCATATTCTTCTCCATGCTCTGTTTCTACTTGTCTAGCCTTGCTAGATTTGAGCAATACTTACCCATACATACCGATACATCCAGTAAGTCAGCAACTCCCTCAGTTCGCCAAGTTGGGCCAAGTAGTCAATCGCGGGGTGCTCCCCTTCTGGTTTTGCATGGCTCCATATGTATCTGGAAACAGGTGGTGCTACTGCTGCGCGGGACACATCACATCTGTACACATCAACGTGTACCTAGATGGCTGGTTGCTACACAACCCAATAAGTGGTGGTTAATCATTCGGTAAGGCTAATACCATATTTTCTAGGCTAGTTGTGCTTTCTAGTAAATCGAGCAAGTCGCACCCCCAGCCAACGCAGCAGTTGGTGTTGCTGGCCAGGGAGTTTGACATGGAGGTGGGCTTGGTATGGTCGCCACAGGCCAGTTGCCTAAACGACCTAGCCAAATGCCTAGTCAGCATTCCCTCTGTGGCCCATCGAGAACTAATGCGGATCATTGGAATGATCTCAGCAGCTCACAGGGTAGTTACCCAGACCGTGTTATGCAGCCGCCCATTACAGTGCACTTTTGTTACAGCACCAAGAGGCGAGTAACACTCTCGAACCAAGCGAGGAATGACTTGCCCTGGTGGTTTGCAATTGAAAACCTCTGACAGGGGGTCCCCTTGGACCCACTCGCCACGGCTATGACTCTGGAAACGAATGCTCCCTAACATGTTGAGGAGCGCACCTATTGAACAAACAAGCCCAATGAAAAATATGATCTGTGCATTAGATTCAGGCTGCAATATCAAGTGGCTCGAACTGAAGGAAATGCGCTTAGCACTACTTCAATTTCTACCCATAGTTCGAGACCACATAGTCTTGCTTCAGCAGTCCAGAAGTGGTCTCCTATAGCTACAAGGAGGGGGGGGGGGCAGATCCCCATTGTTGTCAGTCCTAGCAGAGCAAATTCTCCTTTGGCACCTGGAATACAATGTGGAGCTAGCTGCACATCACCTTCCAGGGGTAGAGAAACAGTCACGCCGATGCCCTCTCGTGGCGGCCCCGTCTCCAGAACGCGGAGTGGCGGATAACCTCAATAGGTAACCTCTAGACTGTTTTGCGGGGGAATGGTCCAAGGTTAGGCTTATTCATCACACCGACGTACACGACACTCCTGCCGACTCCATGATACTGGGCCAGGGACACTTTGTCGACCCCCATGGACGTGTATGCCTTTCCTACCTTCCCGCTATTCACCAGGTACTGGAGAAACTTCGACAGGAGCGCATCTGCACTTTGACGTGGGTGGCGCCCAACGGGCCAAGCAAGGTGTAGTTTCTACTACTGTTTTAAATGTTATTCAATACACCAGAGGTTCTTTCTAACTTCCGGATCTGCTGTCCCAACCGGACAGCGCGCTGCCTTTGAGCCCAGCAGTGTACCACTAACACGCATCAAGGCTCTCCATTGACTCACTCAGATTTTTTTCTGAGTAGGCTGCCAACGTCCTGGCCAGAGCGAACAGGGATCCCACCAACACAGCCTACGTTTCGAAATGACGCGCGTACACTGATTGGTGTAGTGGAAGGGAGATCCATGCCACCCCTTTGTTGGCCAGACAGCTGACTTTTTGTCTATCATTCGATCAAAATGAACTTGTCCTTTCAGTGATTGTAGGCTATAGGTCAGCCTTGTCACCCACCATTGTGATTCTTTGAGGACGATGCTAGCCGGCTGTTCGGCCATTAGAAGGCTATTCACTGTTTAATCAGAGGCCTAGACCCCGAACGACGGAACCAACCAATTGGAACCTATTGGTTGTGTTGGCCGCTCTAAGCAGACTGCTATTTGAGCCTCTCCGATCAGCACCACTCAACCTTTTGACGTGGAAAACAGTCTTCCTACTCACCCTCGCCTCAGGTAGGTGTCGGACTGAACTAGGAAACCTGTCGTACTCAAACGGTTGTGTCGCCTTTATGGACAATCAAGTCGTGATAAAGACATGAATCAGGTTTCTCGCCAGGAAGCAAATCCCAGGAGGCGATTCACAACCGATCGTCATTCCTGTAATGCCTGAGAAGGAGGCAGCACCTGAATATTTCTTGAGGATAGTGAGATGCAACTGCTCCACAGACTGTCACAGTCTCAGATGTACCTACAGAAAGCAAAACCTTGAATGTTCTGCAGTTTGTGGTCAATGTCGAGGATCTGGATGCACAAATGTAGTTCAGATATCTGATTACATTACATTAATCAAACAATAAACTTTTGGACAGAATTATAACTATTTAATACAGTTTGTTAATTAAAAATATAGTTTATAGAGTTAAAAATGTACGTTTAAATGGTCTATTATGTATTTATTAAAGCATATTCGTAGATCCAACCAAGGTGTTTCATTCTTCTAATTTTTTTCTTTAAGATGTGACGGCCATGTTGGATTTATGCAAATGAAGCATCCGTCTACTTAGGAAATAATTTACTTACACATTTTCTGTACTGTACGATTCTATTTAAAATTGTATTCTATCATCTTAAACTTATTACTCATGCCACATAGAAAAGAAGCCGGAAGAGAAGTCACATTAAATAATTATATTATATTATCGGGGCCATATTGGATTTATGCTATTTTTCATCTAGCCAATCAACACATTTGGCACTCTCATACCTTCTCTGACTCAAAACAGTACCATAGCATGATGATTTTTTAAAAATATCTCATCTAGAATTAAAGATATGTTCAAATAGTTATATTTCCATATTTTAAAAATATGCAAAACGGTCATTTTGGATATACGCAAATTAGGTATATTTCGGAAGCCTAGATTTTCCTAGACTGTTAGTATGTGATACCTTTCCGAAAAGCACTGTGAAGAAATTATTTCTGTTTGTGACAGATTGGCCCCTTTTTTGCTCGATATGACGGACTATATGTATTGATAGCAGTAAATCGGTGTCATGTTCAACTGTACACACTGCCTACACATTTTATGTTTGTTGAAACAGAAATAAAAATGAAAAAAAAAATCACCTCACAAACCACGAAAAACTGGAGACCTCACGTCATTATATTATGAATTGGCTTTTGAATATTTTCACATAATTCTTTAAAACTAATTTGCTGTATTTCGCTTGAATTCATTGGATGTTTATTTTCACTTCGTACAGACATTGTACAATTCCAAGAAGTGTTACATAGTAATTTAAAACACTCAATTACAGATTGATAATAATTTATAAATTCACCAATGTGCATAGTTTCATCAAATAAGAGGTAGACCAGTAAAAATAGAAGAGGGGAGAGAGGGGAAAACAGCATACAGTCACTTAAGCCGTTGGTGCAATACACTTGGACAAATTCCGCTTCTGAAAATTGAACATGAACAAATTACCATAAAATACCTTAAAATACACCATCTCAAAAGCCCTTGCTAATACATCTATTCAGATTCAAAAACGTCTTTGGTTTATTAGCACCCCTAACTAAAGGTTTATCTGTGAACAAATTTAAAAGAAGCTAATTTCAACTGATTTTGATAGATATGGGTATGAACAACTAACGTAAAAAAGGAGAGATAGGGGTTGGGGAAACTTTTTTAACGGATGTCAAAGGTTAATAACCTTTGCTCAAATAGCTATGATTCTTGTATGAGTCATATTTCATCACCAGAATATGGTATATAGATAACATTGGTGTCAAAATGTGCAGAATTAAAAAAGGAAGAAGACTTAAATTAAAAATTAACTCTTTGCATAAATCTTGATCTCCAAAAATGGTACAATGTCAAAAATTGTCATTTTTATCATATAAAGTAGTATATGAATCATATTTCATCACCAGAATATGGTATACAGATAAAATTTGTGTCAAAATGCGCAGAATCAAAAAAGGAAGAAGACTTACATTAAAAGTTAACTCTTTGTATCAAATCTTGACCTCCAAAAATGAGGTTAAAGGTAAAAAATTGTAATTTTATCACGTAAAATGAAATATGAATTACATGGTATAGAAATGATATTGGTGTCAAAATGTGCGGAATTAAAAAAAGGAAGAAGACTTATAATAAAAATCAACTTGTTGGACGGTGGAAGATAGGGAGTGGGAAATGGTCTAATGGGTTCAAAGGTCATTAACCATGGATTTAAACAATATAAATTGTATCTCAGCAATATCATAATGGCTTTAGTTGTCAGAATGCGTGGAATTCAGATCAAAGTAACGACTCTAGAAAACTCCAATCAACTTGAGATGATGAGAATCGGAAGTTACAGAGAAAGCCAATCGTGAAGAGTGAAACTCTGTCGAATATTGAAGGCCTGCATAATTATGTGCCACAACGAACAAACGCTCTACTGGAGATGAGACTCATGAAGTATGAAGACCTTCAACACAAAGTACCAGAGAAATCCAACCCAACAGATGATTCGGTCATAGACTGGTACAATGAATGGATAGAGGGAAAAACCGCTCATCCCAACTTCATGGGTTTCATGCATCATACCTACAATGGACTAGCACTGAAATCCTCAATCAAGTTTCTGTGAATCATCAATGCGAATCCTAATGACATGCAGACAGTATACACCACCATCATGAGAGCTATCAAGGGAACGTACAAAACTCCAGCAATAATAACATTTGATTTGCCTCTGTTCATTAAGGCATCTCAAATTGTTAAGGACCAAAAGTTGGCAGTTGCTGTGAGGCTTGGAGGATTTCACTTCCTCAAGAGTTACCTTGGCTGCATCGGCTACATCGTGGATGGCAGTGGTTTGGCAGAAGCCATGGAAGTCATCTATAGACCTACCACTGTCAAGTACATTCTGAAAGGTGCAGCATATTTAAAGGCACTGAGAGCACACTTCTTGATAGATTCCGCGCTGGTCAAACACATGATGGGTGGAAGTAACAAAAAAAAGTCTTGATGAGACACTCGAAGACTTGCAGAAAACATCAAGAACGGCAAAGCTATTGGTTTTGTACCACAAACTTGTAAGAACAGCACAAGATTTCATCTTAGCGGAAAGAGTCCACGATTGGCGCGGATATCTAAATGCTGTGTTTAAGATGGTTGGTATATTCGCCACCGCTGGACATGGTCAGTACGCCAAATTTGAACGCATGTATCTACAACAGATGCTCAGACTTCCAGAAGATTATCCTGAGGTTAGTATAAACAAACTTCAATCAATCTTTTTGCTAGTCAAATCATTATCCGTCCTTTTTCATTAATTGTTGCTTGTTATCATTCTAAAGATCTGACTATTTGTGTTATTTGCAGGTGTGAGAAGCATTCATGGATGGAAATCATACAACACCTTACAGCAATAAACAATTGTCGGGACAATTTTCTGACCAGACAATTGAAGAAACACTTATGAGGAAAGCAAAGTCAAATGGAGGTTTGATACGCGGAAAAATACGCAACGAAAACTCTGTGAAAATATGGGCTGCAAAATTTTCACATCTGAAGCTTCTAAGCGACCTATTGGAAGGTCTGATTGGTGGTAAACGGAGTAAGAGGACACGCTGATCTGTATCATCTACTTATAGTGTCCGATAGAAAAAAATGTTGTTCATTATGCAGTATAAATTTCTCTATTTAGTGAATTTATCTCGTTAGGAAGTTATGAATTACTCCAAAACACTCCAACCCATGCTGCAAGGAACATGTTTAGTTTAGTACCAAATTTTTCTTAAAGTCCTAAGTAGAAATCATTGCTTTATCACACAAGAACAAAACCAGCTCGTTAGAAGTTTCCGTTGCACACAAATGCACATTGTGATATTAAAATATGAGTTTTTACAGATCTATTTCATTAAACATGCTGCTGCTGTGTCATAACATCAATAATGTTTTACTTGAATGTGAAAAATTGGCGAAATTCAAAATAACGTACTATATCGCCCGTTTCAATGGAGTCACTTCGGTCTGTGAGTATTTCTACATACGCATAGTGATGTGTATCAGACACGAATGCTGCATTTCCATAATAATATGCTGCATGAAACCTAACTTCTTTTCCCCCAATATTATTTTCAATTTCTGATATGAGAAGTGGGCAGGTGAACTCCTCAGTGCATACACCATGCCTCACTCCATTGTCGTACATGTCATTACAATCCATCAGTCAGTCAGCCTGTCTATTTTTAACATTTGTTGTTATCTTTTAATCCTTTTCACTTCCTGTCCGCAAGACAAATATGTATTTGTTCTCTGTAAAATCAGTGTTCATAAAATGTCGGGGTAAAACAACAAGGTAGAACTTTGTTTCAACGAAAACAAATAATTAGTAATGTATAAGTAAAATTTAAATTCTGAAACACATTTGAATATTTTGATGACGTTATAGTAGTACTGCCACATGTTACCAGCATATTAATGATTTGTTCATATTTTAAATTGCGCTTATATCAGTGAACCCATTTTGGTCACAGGGGTGACAGTGGTCATTCCTTGAAAAATGCTATATATTATATATATTTTGAACTATTTGAATTCACTTCACTTAAAACTAAATAAATCAAACCAGGATTAAATAGAAGACAGCATTGAAACAAATTGTGGGTGAAAGTTGGCAAAACATACTTCTTCTGAGATTCAAATATTCTCTTTAAGGGTAATGAGTCTAATCTGAACTATCACTTAAATACTTTTTTTTAAATTTCGTATTTCTTATTCATTATTGGGCTGTTAAAAAGTATTAATTATTTTGATTTCATGAAACAATGTTGATAACATGGATTTGTTTAAAGACACCATCAATATATTATGCATCATGTTTTATACTATTTGGAAGAATCATCAGTAAAAAAAATATTGAATATTCATGGAAAACACCAAAAAAAAGAAATTAGCTAGAAAATTAACAACAACAACAAATAAATAAACATACAACTCTACCAAGAATAGTTTAACCTTATTTGAATGGGACAGTGATCTGAATATCATGAGGTTATCAGGAGAATACTGCGTAATATCCTCGTCTGGTTATTTTATTTGGTGACGATTTTCTTAAACATTCTCAGTTCTTTTCGTTTAAAATTTTACCGATAACATCAGGAACATAATAAACTCTTCTGTGGTTTTATTTAATTCTGGAGCTTCAATTTAATATCAAATAGCAGGCACCAACGATACAATTGTTCCACATGCAAATTATTTCGTTCATTTGCTGCGGCCAGAACGACACTGCCATTGACAAATGTGCATATATCATAATTGAACGGTGACAAAATAACATTATTATTATTATGACTAATATATATGGTTGATGTATATGTGCTTACTCATTTCAAAACACTTGTACGTGTTTACTATCAAGTTCATTTACCTTTTTTTACTGATATGACTATGTTGTGTACTATACGCATTAGTTATTTTGGGGGTTTTGTTTTCGAAGATTGTTTTAGGACTTATTATTCTATACGATCTACGTATAACGATCTATAGTTTATTTCTACATTGATCATTAGGCATCCGTGACAAAATGTGTTTACAGTTAGTTAACAAGGTTATGTTCAGTGGGGTTAGAACCAAATCTAGTTGTAGTTAATACTACATATGTCAAACTATCTTTCAACATAGTCAAGGGCTATTGACAGTGCATATTGGAAGACAATAGACAAATATGTACTTCAATGTAGAAGATATACTGTAGATACCATTGCAGAAATGGATGATCTGGTTTCTAAATGAAATATTGTTAACAATTGAGATTGAAAATAGTAGAAGTTTTAATTATGTGACTTGAAATGAAACACACTCAGTACTTTGATGTATATCTTGTAGTACTATGTTGACGATGTTGCCAAGAGGTTGTGGGAGGACGAGCATATATTTACAGATGGTGAGCATGATATCGTATCCACAGGGTTAGTTGAACAAATAGTATTAACATATTAGATATAAAAACATATACAATGGTAGAAACCTTGCTGAGGTTGAAACCGTCCTCATCACATTTGGTTAGGCTGGCAGTTTTGTTTTGGTATAAACTTGATGACAGCGCTTGGTTTGGTATTGACTATAGATACGTCAATGGAAAACTAACCGCAGATGTATACCAAAGACGTTTTTTGAATCTGAATTGATGTATTAGCAAGGGCTTTTGAGATACTTGAGATTGTTACTGGGTTACCACTTATTTGATGCAACTATGCACATTGGTAAATTTATAAATTATTATCAATCTGTAATTGAGTGTTTTAAATTACTATGTAACACTTCTTGGAATTGTCTGTACAAAGTGAAAGTAAACATCTAATGAATTCAAGCGAAATACAGCAAATTAGTTTTAAAGAATCATGTGAAATTATTCAAAAGCCAACTCATAATATAATGACGTGAGGTCTGCAGTTTTTTCGTGGTTTGTGAGGTGATTTTTGTTTCATTTTTATTTCTGTTTCAACAAACATTAAATTTGTAGTTAGTGTGTATAGTTGAACATGTCACAGATTTACTGCTATCAATACATATAGTCTAGCCATTCTAGCAAAAAAGGGGGCAAATCTGTCGCAAATTGCACCAGAAATAATTTCTTCACAGTGCTTTTCGGAAAGGTATCTAGATTCACATACTAAAAGTCTATGGAAATCTAGGCTTCCGAACTATACCAAATTTGCATATATTCAAAATGACCGTTTTGCATATTTTTACAACATGGAAATATAACTATTTGAACATAATTCTTTAATTCTAGATAAGGTATTTTAAAAATTCATAATGCTATGGTACTTAAGTCGGAGATGAAAATTAGCATAAATCCAATATGGCCACGATAATATAATACATGTATAATTATTTAATGTGACCGGCTTCTCTTCTGTGTGGCATGAGTAATAATTTTAAGATGCTAGAATACAATTTTAAACAGAATCGTACAGTACAGAAAAGAAGTAAATAAATGATTCCCTGGGTAGTTGGATGCTCCATTTGCATAAATCCAACATGACTGTCACATCTAAAAAACACTAGAAGAATGAAACACCTTGGTTGGATCTACGAATATGCTATGCTAAATACATAATAGACCATTTAAACGTAATTTTTTAACTCTATAAACTATATTTTTAACAAACTGTATTAAATAGTTATAATTCTGTCCAAAGGTTTAATGTTGGATTAATGTAATGTGTAATGTAATATATCTGAACTACATTTGTGCATCCAGATCCTCGACATTGACCACAAACTGTAGAACATTCAAGGTTTTGCTTTCTGCAGGTACATCTGAGACTGTGAGAGTCTGTGGAGCAGTTGCATCTCACTATCCTCAAGAGAAATGCAGGTGCTAACTCCTTGTCAGTCAATATAGGAATGACGATCGGTTGTGGATCGCGTCCTGGGATTTGCGTCTAGGCGAGAAACCCGATTCGTGTCTTTATCAAGACTATATTGTCTATAAAGGCAACACACCCATCCGAGAAGCACAGGCCGCCTAGTTCAGCCCGACCCTACCTGAGGCGAGGGTGAGTAGGAAGACTGTTTTCCACGTCGAAAGGTTGAGTGGTGCTGATCGGATAGGCTTAAAAGGCAGTCTGCTTAGAGCGGCCAACACTACTAATAAGTTCCAGTTCGGGGTATAGGCCTCTATTAAACAGTAAACAGTCTCCTAATGGTAGGACAACCGGCTAGCATCGTCCCCAGAGAATCCCAATGGAGGGTGACAAGGCTGACCTATAGCCTACAATGACTGAAAGGACAAGTCCATTTCGATGAGCGAAAAGTCCATCTCGAAATATGGGTAGAAAGTGAAGTAGTGCTAAGTGCACTTCTTTCAGTTTGAGCCAGTTTATATGGCAGTCCTGAATCTAATGCAGGTGCCATATTTTCCATTTGGGCTTGTTCGTCCAATAGGTGCGCTCCCCAACATGTGAAGGAGATCCAATTGCAAACCACCAGGGCAAGGCATTCATTGCTTGGTTCGAGAGTGTTATTCACCTCTCGGTGCAACAAAAGTGCACTGTAATGGGTAGCTGCATAACACAGCCTGGGGTAACTACCTTGCGAACCGCTGACATTATTCCGATGATCCGCATTATTTCTCGAAGGTATACAGAGCGAACACTGACTAGGCATTTGGCTAGGTCGTTTAGGCAACGGGCCTGCGACGACCATACCAAACCCACCTCCATGTCGAACTCCCTGGCCGGGTACTGCTGCTGTTTTGGCTGAGGGTGGGACTTGCTCGATTTACTAGGAAGCACAACTGGTCTAGAAAATCTGGTGTTAGCCATACTGAATGACTTACCACCCATTGTTAGGTTGCGTAGCAGCCAGCCATCTATGTACACGTTGATGTGTACCGATGTGATGTGTACCGGCGCAGCAGTAGCACCATCTGTTGGTACAGGCCTGTAGAAGTCGATATGTCCCGACTCTGCCTCCCGCCGAATATAAGCCAATCCCCCTTGTCGCGAGCAGAAGCATCAAACCTTCTTTCCCTGCGAGCTGGGTAGGCGACTCCATAGGAAAAGGGGGACCACCACCTGGGGGGGGGGGGGCGTCGCCACTCTTCCCTCACCAGGAAGATCCGGGACGCTTGCCTCCTGGATACTTTCGGCCAGTGGGTACCGACTTTGGTCGTTACATTTTCTCAGCTTGAGGTCCTTACCGCTTGCCCTTGTCAGAAGCCAAACTGGCTTGTGGGTCCCACCTGTACCAACTGGTCAGTGGGATCCCGAAACACAGAGACTGCTCATTCAATCCTCAAAACAGAAGAGGTGGAGGAGGTCCAGCATGTATTATCGTTTTGTTAAAAGTTAAATATAGTGCATACTATGGAGATCTCGTGATTTCTTTTTTTTACCATGTTTCTTTTTTATTATTTATGTACAGCCTTGCTAAATCTTGCTAAGCATTCAAAAGAGAGAATGTTTGCCCCTGTTATCTATATTTTAAAATCGTTTTTTGAGTATGTTCCACTATTCACAATTCTACAAAATTTTAACAGTCTATATAGCCAAGACTGTTTGGATAATAAAAAGCAAAAACTAAATTTCACTCCCAAGTTCCCACGTGCCTTCATCTCTACCTTAAATGATACTATTTTGACGGCCATATTGGATTTCTGCAAATGTGATTGTTATTCAATCAAATGTTTCACAATCATATACATTCATGCACAACAAACCATATCACAGCAACTTGAATATTTAAAGAAATGTCATCTAGAATTAAAGATATGTCCTAATAGTTATATTTTCCATTTTGTAAAAATGCACCAAACGGCCATTTTAAATATATGCAAATTAGGTATATTTCGGAATCCTAGATTTTGCTAGAATTTTGATATCCTCACCAGAATGTATTGTGAAAAAAATATTTCTGTTGCAATTTTAATGGACTAATATTTGACATTCAGAGCGAGATAAACATTAAATAAACAGAGAAAAAGTACAAACAAAAACAATGATCACAACAACATACATACATATAATTATAGATGTAAATGTCTCCCCGTGCTGTTTTCAAGGTTCGGAAAATCAACCTTCGTCAAATGCCTAGCTCCACTAAAGCCAATACATGGTTGTGCATATAGCTACCCTCACTTGTCACTTAAATATTTGTACATATCTTTTACTTTCATTATATTTAGAAATTCTCCATCGTTTTTAGTTCTAAAAATACGGCTGATCTAAATGGGTCAAATAAAAGAATGACATAATGCACTGAGATTCATAACCCAACTGTCACGCGGTCATTTCTGAGTTGTAGGAAATCATAGTTACGAAACAGTCAATTTAGTTAGGGGACTATTACTCAATCATTAATATACTGGTAATATGTGGTAGTGTCACTATATCGTCATTAAAATACAATCGTACTTCAGCATTTTAATTTTACATATACATATGTTGATTATTTGATTTCCGTAAAACAAACTTCTACCTTGTTGTTTTACCTCGATATTTTATGCACACTGATTTGACAGTGAAAAAACAACAATTTAGCCTACTAGAAGATAGGAGGATTAAAAGATTAACAAATAACAAAGATGCTATAAATATTTAAGTGGTGACGCATAGTAGTCATATTGCGGACAGACAGGCAGCACTGTGAAATATACATTAACTGGGCTTGCAGGTTTTAACAGTCTTCACGCCAACTGTCACGAATGTCAAACATTAAATCATGTTTATGTTGTATGTCGTGATGGTGGCGTTTTGTGTTTGTCTTACGGCGATAGATAGGCAATGTTGTTTTTGGCGATAGATAATTGTTAAATATAGAGTGGCAAGATGTTTCTTTTAGTCAGCACTAGGGAAGCGGACTTTGATAGAACCCGATCTGAACGTTCATGTGATCAAATGTGGATGTCCGATCTTGTAGGTACCACAGTAAGCCATTGAATAATATTGCATCATGGGAGTTTGTGATCTATTCTGGAGGACGTCGGTTCGCTGTTGCTGGCAGTATACCATTTTTTACGTGTCTACTAATCACGCGTTTGCAAGTAACGTTAGAACAATACACTGTGTATTGTCATACAAATTAATGTATTGTGATCTACGGAATGTGCATCATAAAGATAATTCTATTGGCCAATTCCGGCCTACTGCAGTTAACGAGTGGGGAAACTCGCCAGTGAATGACATTCCCGATTTTGGTTCTGAACTGGATGTGCCTTCTAATTTATGTTACTGGCTACGGAGGTGTACTGCGGTGCAAGGGAATCCACCCGGACCACTCTCCTTCTACAAGTTACGAATATTGGACAGATAAACTCTGTAATTGATTGGTATCGTGCTCGACTGAGTGTGCAGCGTGTATTCTACGACTACAGTGCTTCTGACTGCGTTTTGTAATTACCGTCGTAGCCACCGTTAGCAGAGACTCGCTGGAAAATACACCGTTATCACGCAAACACTCGTTTTCATCTACTTTGAAGAAACTGTACGTAGGTAGGGCTGTGTCCGATCGCCAGTATATTATTTGCGTCCGTTGTTTGTTATGTACGTTTGTCTCTTAGTTTTATGCATGCATGCAAGATTCTATGTTAGACAATTATTTACATTATCGATATAGGCATTTCCCCGTAATAGTATAACGTAATCCACTACCCCTTTATAGAGGGTTTGGCATTTCTTGCCTACCCTTTTCCCGTGTGGAAATATTACAATATTATTACTGAATTATATTTCTAGTGTTATATTTTTGTGTAACAAAACAACGTGTACCCCACTACCTCTTGTAACGGGTCAGGCATTTCCTGCCAATCTTTTAGGTGTGTGGAATAAATTACGTTGTTTAAGCCTTACTCGTGTAGCGTGTACTTGTTGCTTATGTCGCATATAAATTATACAACTGTCTTAAGTTTCGAATTATTAAAGGACCCAGTTCACAGGGGTGTTATGGGTGTCATTTGTTTGGGACAATTTGAAACCTTAGCTCAACCCAACTAGCACCCTGTGACACCAACAACACAGGTTAGATTTGTTTTACATAATCTAAATCATGTTAAATATGTATATGTGTTCAATAATGGTTGCCATGTGTTAGACAAATCTATCAGTATCCGAATCAAAGTTATTTGCGCATAATATGATGTATTTTTGTGTCATGAGTGGAACTCGGGACTGTACATATTATACAAACTGTTTCTGCAGCTCAAAATTGTGGTTTTGTATTGGAAACTGGTACATTGCATGTCTGCATGGTAATCTGTAGTGAACGAGTATTGAAGGGATACGCCGTCTCTGTACCCAGCTGTGGCCTCGCACTACACTACGCTAGTGTGTGTACAATTATACTACCCATATCGTCGTTGCGGATCGACTGCCTATACCGAAGGCGAAGGTGTGCGTACGGGGGTTACATTTACATATTCTTACCCCATCTCATCGGTGTTTCCAAAGTATCCACGTGGATATTAACGGCAACTGTCTCGTCTAGGTAATTGTTATTTTCCGATAATACGGATGGCCAGAGATTTTGGGAATACTTTGAGGTAAAAAAAAATGGGTAGCAAGCGATCAAGCAGTCGAAATAACCCCACAGTCCTACAATAATATCGTAGTAGCCAAGTCAAGCAACGTACACAGATAGGACTTCTACTTAAACACTGCCAACTCAGTTTGATACTACGTATCGATGCAATTGAACTAGTAGTTTTCAAGAAGAAGTGGTAATAATAGCATTTTATTTAGTTTTAGCAATAATGACATAATATTCGCCATAAATAGAGAATTTAAGATGTCATCAAGAACAAATCTGACAGTGTCCTAAAACACTTACATACCAAGTATCATGCATTTGATCTGGTAGATTTCATCTTTTATGACAGTGGAAATGAAATAGGACACCTGAGACCAAGGAGACTTTCAGTTCATTTATGCATACTATGACACCCATACCTGACAATTATCTTCAAGTCACGTCGGACATACGCTAAATAACTTACACTGGTTTTCACACCTTTGATATAAGAATCAAAACCTACATACAATTATATATTTCATACTTGTCAATTGTTCCACTTAAAATTACTGAAAATACTGCAGGTTAGACTGACTTTGGTTAATATTGATATTATATTAACAGGAGAGGTATGTCTTGCCCACTTTCTAATTGGAATGTTTGTTTTTATATATTTGCGTGTTTGCTTTGAATTATTATGTCTTAAATGAATCCTCCAAATAGTCATAACCGATCGTCATTCCTATATTGACTGACAAGGAGGCAGCACCTGAATTTTTCTTGGGGATAGTGAGATGCAACTGCTCCACAGACTGTCACAGTCTCAGATGTACCTGCAGAAAGCACAACCCTGATTGTTCTGCAGTTTGTGGTCAATGTCGAGGATCTGGATGCACAAATGTAGTTTAGATATCTGATTACATTACTTTAATCAAACAATAAACTTTCGGACAGAATTATAACTATTTAATACAGTTTGTTAAACCAAAAATATAGTTTATAGAGTTAAAAAATTACGTTTAAATGGTCTATTATGTATTTAGCATAGCATATTCGTAGATCCAACCAAGGTGTTTCATTTTTCTAGTTTTTTTAGATGTGACGGTCATGTTGGATTTATGCAAATGAAGCATCCGTCTACCCAGGATACCATTTACTTACACAATTTCTGTACTGTACGATTCTGTTTAAAATTGTATTCTAGCATCTTAAACTTATTTACATCTTTTCTGTACTGTACGATTCTGTTTAAAATTAAAATTGTATTCTAGCATCTTAAACTTATTACTCATGGCACATAGAAGAGAAGCCGGAAGAGAAGTCACATTAAAATTATATTATATTATCGTGGCCATATTGGATTTATGCTAATTTTTATCTACCAATCGACACATTTGGCACTATCATATCTTTTCCGACTCAAAACAGTGCCATAGCGTTATGAACTTTTAAAATACCTCATCTAGAATTAAAGATATGTTCAAATAGTTATATTTCCATGTTGTAAAAATATGCAAAACGGTCATTTTGAATATATGCAAATTAGATATATTTCGGAAGCCTAGATTTCAAAAGACTTTTAGTATGTGAATCTAGATACCTTTCCGAAAAGCACTGTGAAGAAATTATTTCTGTTTGTGACAGATTTGCCCCCTTTTTTGCTAGAATGACTAGACTATATGTATTGATAGCAGTAAATCTGTCATGTTCAATTATACACACTACCTACAAATTTTATGTTTGTTGAAACAGAAATAAAATTGAAAAAAAAATCACCTCACAAACCACGAAAAAACTGCAGACCTCACGTCATTATATTATGAGTTGGCTTTTGAATAATTTCACATAATTCTTTAAAACTAATTTGCTGTATTTCGCGTGAATTCATTGGATGTTTACTGATCACTTTGTACAGACATAGTACAATTCCAAGAAGTGTTACATAGTAATTTAAAAACACTCAATTACAGATTGATAATAATTTAAACATTGAGCAATGTGCATAGTTGTATCAAGTAAGTGGTAACCCAGTAACAATCTCAAGTATCCGAAAAGCCCTTGCTAATACATCAATTCAGATTCAAGAACGTCTTTGGTATACATCTTAGGTTATTTTTCCATTGACGTTCCTATAGTCAATACCAAACCAAGCGCTGTCATCTTTATACCAAAACAAAACTGCCAGCCTAACCAAATGTGATGAGGACGGTTTCAACCTCAGTATGGTTTATACCATTGTTCTCGTTTATCTGATATGTTAATACTATTCGAGTATAAGTCTCCTGTTTATAAACTTGGCATTGTCAAAAAAAGATAGATATTACTCATGTGAATGTTTTGTTCAACTAACCCTGTGCATACGATACCATGCTCACCATCTGTAAATGTATGCTCCTCCTCCCACAACCTCTTGGAAACATCGTCAACATAGTACTACAAGATACACACCAAAGTACTGAGTGTGTTTCATTTCAAGTCACATAATTAAAACTTCCTCTATTTTCAATCTATCTTGTTAACAATATTTCATTTAGAAACCAGATCATCTATTTCTGCAATGGTATCTAACAGTATATCTTCTACATTATATATAGTATATATTTGTTTATTGTCTTCCACTATGCACTGTCAATAGCTCTTGACTATGTTGAAACATGGTTTGACATATGTAGTATTAACTACAACTACATTTGGTTCTAAACCCACTGAACATAACCTTGTTGACTAACTGTAAACACATTTTGTCACGGATGCCTAATGATCAATGTAGAAATAACCTATAGATCGATTTACTTAGATAGTGTAGAATAATAAGTCCAAAAATAATCTTCGAAAATAAAACCCCAACAATAACTAATGCGTATAGTACACAACAGAGTCATATCAGTAAAAATGTTAAATGAACTTGATAGTAAACACGTACAAGTGTTTTGAAATGAGTAAGCACATGGACTACATCAACCATATATATTAGTCATAATAATAATAATAATGTTATTTTGTGACCGTTCACTTATGTTACATGCACATTTGTCCACGGCAGTGTCGTTCAGGCCGCAGCAAATGGTCGAAATAATTTGCATGTGGAACAATAGGATCGTTGCTGCCTGCTATTTGAAATTAAATTGAAGCTCCAGAATTGAATAAAACCACAGAAGAGTGTATTATGTTTTTCATGTTATCGGTACAGAGAATGTTTAAGAAAATCGTCACCAAATAAATGAACCAGACGAGGATATTACGCAGTATTCTCCTGATAACCGCATGGTATTCAGATCACTTTCCCATTCAAATAAGTTTAAACTATTCTTATGAGAGGTATGTTTATTTATTTGTTGTTGTTGTTAATTTTCTAACTAATTTCTTTTTTTTGTGTGTTTTCCCATGAATATTCAATACAATTTTTTAGTGATGATTCTTCCAAATAGTATAAAACATGATGCATAATATATTGATGGTGTCTTTAAACAAATCCATGTTATCAACATTGTTTCATGAAATCAAAATAACTAATACTTTTTAACAGCCCAATAATGAATAAGAAATACGAAATTTTAAGAAATTATTTAAGTGATAGTACAGATTAGACTCATTTTCCTTAAAGATGATATTTGAATCTCAAAAGAAGTATGTTTTGTCCACTTTCACCCACAATTTCTTTCAATGTTGCCTCCTATTTAATCTTGGTTTGATTTATTTAGTTTTAAGTGAAGTGAATTCAAATAGTTCAAAATATATATAATATATAAAAATGTTCAAGGAATGACTACTGTCACCCCTATGACGAAAATGGGGTTCGCCGATATAAGCGCAATTTAAAATAGGAACAAATCATTAATATGCTGGTAATATGTGGCAGTACTACTATAACGTCATCAAAATTTCCAAATGTGTTTCAGAATTAAAATTTTACATATACTAATTATTTGTTTTGGTTGAAACACATTTCCACTTTATTGTTTTACCCCGACTTTTTATGAACACTGATTTTACAGAGAACAAATACATAAATTGTACATATACATATATTAATTATTTGTTTTCGTTGAAACACATAAACACTTTATTGTTTTACCCCGACTTTTTATGAACACTGATTTTACAGAGAACAAATACATAAATTGTACATATACATATATTAATTATTTGTTTTCGTTGAAACACATTTCCACTTTATTGTTTTACCCCGACTTTTTATGAACACTGATTTTACAGAGAACAAATACATAAATTGTACATATACATATATTAATTATTTGTTTTCGTTGAAACACATTTCCACTTTATTGTTTTACCCCGACTTTTTATGAACACTGATTTTACAGAGAACAAATACATACATTTTACATATACATATATTAATTATTTGTTTTCGTTGAAACACATTTCCACTTTATTGTTTTACCCCGACTTTTTATGAACACTGATTTTACAGAAAACAAATACATATTTGTCTTGCGAACAGGAAGATACAAGAATTAAAAGATAACAACAATGTTAAAAATAGATAAGTGATGACGCATAGTAGTCATATTGCAGACACATAGGCAGCATTGTGAAATAGACATTAACTGGGTTTGCAAGTTTTTACACTCTCCAGGAAAAAAATACAGGTTAGACTTGTGTGATGAAATCTAAAGCTTTGTTAACCATGCATGTAGTCTCCATCAGTATCCGATTCAGTGAGTTGAATTATTTGCCTGTAATATGAGGTTATTACGAAGATACCCCAAATTATGTACAACGCCAGTACAGCGGGATTATCGACTGATGCGTAGCAGAGGTCGGTGCGACTGCGTACTGTCTGAGTGCATACTTTGAGTTATCCTTGTAATAGCTTTATTATTAGACATTTGTGCATTCAAAGGATACATCATGGGAATGCCGAAATCCAACAGGTTTAGAACAAAATCAGCGAACTCTTTGTGGGTCAAACTTAGGTGGCAGCCATATTTGTTTTTTTATTATAAACGCGCGTAATCATTCTATATTTGGAATTCGCATTTCCTTAGATGGTAGGATGAAAATATCTCATCAAATACCGCACACTTACGGCGTGTTGTAACTTATGGCGTAACGGTTACTAATATGAATAGCAAGCAGTGCTGGATTGTTTTTGTGATTTCATTATTGGAAGCCAATGCTTTGCATTTCTAGTATGGTAGAGAAAATCACCTGAATGTTTACACGAGTTTGTATTTATCTGTTAATCATTCTCTAAATCTAATATTTCACCACCTACTTTAAAAATCGTATTAATATGTATAGCCAATTTCTTTTTCTACTGGGAAAATTACATTTTTAACGCATTAAATCTACAATGTTTGGCCACGGCAAATTAACATATATCGTTCACCAAATAGACTCACAATCTCAGTGAAAAATTGTTTAGTGTTGATTATTGTAACCTGCTGTTTTCATTAAAATAATGAAGGCCCAACTCATATGCGTGGCTACCATTGATATAATGATTACATACGAGATACAATTATATTTCACAAAGTCAACAGGTCAATCCAATGACCTCATGATTCCTTTAATTAAGTCTGTTATATGTCTGTCTATATCACCTTGTTTTCACGTTGTACTTTGATACAGTACTAATTTTACAGGTCTCCCAAGAGTCACTATCTCATGCTTTATCAAACTCGTCCTTCAAATACCGGAATCAATGCAACTGAACACGTTCAAACCTTCAATATTGTCCAAAATAAATCGAGGAGATTATTTGGAACTATATACTTATACGTATCAGATCTCTGTAATCCACTATGTTCAATGTTTCTTCAAAATAGCAAAAGGCTGACATTTAAAAGGACTAAACTGTACTTGCTTCCACCAAATGATTTGTTCTCATTCAAATCTCCGACAGGTGTTCTACCACGACAGCAGTTTACAACAGCATTAAAACACCAATGCAATTTTCAAATGCTTTAGTTGCAACCGTAATGAAACAGTGCAGTACAATTATTTTCACACTAGCTCTAGCAGACCATCCATCACCTCAAAAGTGATATAAGTGACTTGTACTTGAGGTGCAAAATTTCCACCAGCGCGCTTGACATTTGACTTTCAGCCGCCTTGTTACTATACCTGTCAGTTTCTGTTCATTCAATAAAAGTCGGCTTCACATGCCCATGCTAGTTTTCCCACAAAAGTGTTATTAGCTACAATTGTTATTATAAATGCATGTGTTTCTGTTACAAAAACAACTTACATGCAATTTTGTTACACTAGATCGCGAGGTAGTGCCGATCAGAAACATTTGGTAAAAGAAGTATGCATGCTGGTTGCTATATAATTATGTTTTCCCCCTCCACAGACCAAAGTTGAATAAGCGTGTCAATACCAATACATAGATCACGTGATCTGAAGTACTAGCTATGATTGGTTTAACCACCAATGAGCAACATTGTCAATGCAGGATACATAAAAATTCCCGACATAAATATTTGATGCAAGAGGTCAAAATAAGCTCTTTCAGTCCAAGTATTCCTCGACTACATATATATTTATTACGTCTGTCAGCACCCCGAGTTTGTTTATGTTGAATTGGCGTCATTCTTTGTCCCGTAGTTATTGTGCCATATAGTAATATACATATTTATTTATTCTCAGGAACTATGTTTGTGTCAACCTCATTTTTGGTTTTGTTCATGATGGCAGTCACCTCAAATGCTCAACATCACCCTGGAAACCCTGCTAATGGCACTTGCTTGAACTGTAATAGTGTCATGTATGAAAATGCAGTGTGGCATGGTACATGCACTGAAGAGTTTACCTGCCCACTCCACATTGCAGATATTGAACATATAATTGAGGAGAAAGTTGTTCTGTTGCACAAAGGAATTTATTTTGGGAATTCAGCATTCATACCTGGTACACGTCACTATATGTTTAACGGAATACTCGCATCACGAATCGACGCCATTGATAAGGGTGATATAGTATGTTATATTGTATTTTTATGTCCGATTTTTAGCACGCAATCAATGACTTAAATTTTTCAACTAAAGTGAAACATTATTGATGTTTGACACAACTAACAAATAGTATGTTTCGTGAGATATTACTGTAAATGGTCATATTTTAATATCACAATATGTGCGTTTGTGTGCGATGCTGATTTCTGGCCTGCCTGTTTTGATCTTATTTAATAAAGCAATAGTTCATACTCAGTAGTTAAGGTCGTATTATAGGGACGACCATGAGGGCGCTGTTCATATTGGGATGCGATGACGTCACAATGGGATACGTGCATAGATGAGCATAAATAATGACGTCACAATATGAATTCGTGCATAAATTAGCATAATTGAGCGTCCATGGCCGTAAAGGGGTTCATTGTAATGAGAATGACGTCACAATGGATATTGTGAATACATTTACATACATAAAATAGATTTGAATACGAGGTCGTAACGAGGTCATCGTGAATACATTTGCATAAATTACCATCATTTTTTTTAAATATTTTTTTTTCTATTTAATTATTTTTTAATTGAATGTTTTTTTTTAATTTTTAATTGGACGTCACAAAAGATTTTTCAGAATGTATTGTAGATGGCGCACACACACACACACGCACACACACACGCACACACACACACACACACACACACACACACACACACACACACACACACACACACACACACACACACACACACACACACACACACACACACACACACACACACACACACACACACACACACACACACACACACACACACACACACACACACACACACACACACACACACACACACACACACACACACACACACACACACACACACACACACACACACACACACACACACACACACACACACACACACACACACACACACACACACACACACACACACACACACACACATATTTTCTTAATACCTTGAAAAATACGTAGATACATGTAAATGTGTGGCGTGGTTAAATTTATATTTAACGCCACGAAAAATACGAGTACATAAACGATTCGGTAAAAAGTCAACAGTGAACAATCAAAAATAATTAATTCTATATATACATATGTTGTTCATTGTTTATATTTTTTACATATTTGCTTTTTTTTTCGAGTAAATTATTTTTAACGGCACGAAAAAATATGAGTACATAAACGATTCGATTAAAACACAGAAAAGAGAAGCGTCAATAATAGTAAACAGTGAAAAATAAATAATAATTCATTCTATATATACATATGTTGTTTATTTTTTACATTTCTTACTTCCTTTCAATGAGGCAAGCAGTCTGTACACTTTTTTTTCTTATTCCATCCCTCTAATCAGAATCGCTCATCTGTCATAGAAGAAAAAGAGAGAGAGAGAATAATATTAAAAACCGATAGTTACATAAAGAGGGTTATGTATTGGAAATTATGAGTCACCTCGTAAAATTGCAGTCATAAACCGCTAAAATGCAAAGTATGCAAAATCGATTGATCGACGTACAGTTTGGTTTTCAAAAAAATGGCGGACTATGCTACTATGAGTTGAAATATATATTTACCTGATCGTTTCACAGAATAACTTTGACATACATAATCATCACACGGAATGAGTTTACGCTGTAACGTAGCGATTTTCGTTTTCCCTTGGTGAAGAAGATCTACGCAGCAAGTCATACAGAACGTATTGGCCACACATGGCTTGAAAGTATTCGATGATTGTAGATCTGCGTACGAGAAATCTTTTAAATTCCATGACATGACTACCGTACGAGTAAAAATAGTCATTGGTGTTTGAGCGATGTGTATTACTCCAAAGCACACTCGTGAATGCCAGTTTGAAATAAATCACTCGATTAAGTTTAAGGCATAGGAGTTATTTATAACTCGCTCGTCACAAGTGTTCCCAACGTGAAATAGACCTCCCACGTAGATGATAAACAACAGATGTTGGTGTATTTGTATATTTATGTTATCTAAAACATGAACACTCGCAAGCAGGGATATTGAATAGAGTTTCAAGTTTAAAGCGTCACCCATATGCATGAATTTCGACCTGCGTGTATTGAATCGCGCCTGGACATAACAAACATCGAGCAAACAAACCTAATCTCGTTTATTGCGATTAGTTGTATACTGCTCAGTTCGTAGCAGTGTGAATTACTACAGAGTTGAAATTCACCATGAATGAAAGTCGAAATACTCACATATTTCTAACATCAGTCACTTATAACAGGACTTGACATTCTGTTGACCCCAGGCACGCTGTGTTGGCCCACAGCGAGGGATTTGATCTCCCAAATAAATGAAATAAAACACGTATGTATGGATATTATCGAAGCGTTCAATCCCATCATTTTTTTCTTCAGATTTGATAACGTCAGACCCCCTGCCAAAATAATCTCGTAAATAAAATGACGCGTTCCCCATGCCAATGTTACGATTATACTCCAAATTATACAATAAAAACTGGGTCAACTTGATTCAGTCAACATGAATCTGACCCAGGCAGTATGATGGTTCCAGTCCGTCACCAATTCACTTGTCTGAAAAGGCACACCCCAAGAGTGTATGACGCCTTGTCTCAATTCAGACCGAATCAAAGACTGTGCACGCCGTCGATCTATATTTGTGATCGGTGTAGATGAGAAACATTCCACCACTCTGATCGTTTCTATATCATCGGTAATTCAGTGTACCGCTCGAATGTAATGCATCAATCAATAGTTTATTTTTGAAGGTTTATTTTACAATGACTGGAAAACCGTCCGAAATCGCGAAATTTTAGGATTCAATCTTTACTCAGACAACCATCCAAACTATTCAGTTCATTCTCTCTTCACTAATGAAATGGCAGTAATCAGCAAACTATCATTCATCGTTTTTTAAACATCATTTCGTGTATCCACGATTTCGAAATACTAGAAGAGGCAAGAACGAACGTTACATTTGAATGGTCAAATGACAAGGGGCTGACCCCGCTCGAACGTGCAACAGAATGTATTAAATACATAGACCCATTTGAAAGACAGAGTCAACCTCAAAACATTGAGAGCCATAGCCGATGCTTCAAACAGCGAGTTTCTCTTTAAATGGTTCAAAACCAAATTAAATGAAGCACTATGATTCGTCACCAATTACGCTGACATCCTTAGCAGCCTGGCAAAAGAAATCACTCAACTAACCTCATCACCAGATTCAAATTTCCACGATCAACGACAAAAAAGAAACATTATAGGCGATCTCCTGTTCGAGGTAACGAGCTTGGCTTGGCTACAAAGAGACAATTGTAGTTACTAGCTCGCCAACTTCACCACTTTGAAATGAGACATTTAGGCGATCATCATCATCAAGACATCGGCTCAGATACTGTACGCCTCGGCAAAACAGCGAATTGACGAATTCGTAGACTCAAATTCCAACAAGAACAATCCTGACATAATACTTAAACTACGTTCCTTGCAAGAACGTGTAGACGTCAACACAACATTTCTGGAGACCCACGAGATGAAGGACACAATTTTAGTATATCTGTTAATTACTGTTGATAGAACACATTTTATGAATGAATTGGTTTTCCGATTTGAAAAACATTGAGTACGTATTCATGCGTCAATTAATAATGTTCAACCCATTGAATTTGTGTCTCACCCAAAAAAATATTAGAACAGCATTACTAGACATCTCCATATTTCTAAGACAAAATTAACCAAATTTTAAAATTATACATATTTTAATACCAAACTTGCTATTTTTACCATCAAACTACTGAATCACTGTACGTATAATTACGTATACCATTGACAAATTCAGACTCCGCTTATAAATTATACTCGATTATGTCTTTACCAATCATTACTCCGCTCATCATTCACGATTCGATTGACCACGTTCTGAATAATTTGTACATACAGATAAACTGATTTTTGCGATATACATGTACTTCTTGTTTTCAATACAAAACTTACTGCTTATTTGATCCCTCAATCAAAAGCTGTTTTACTTGGGATTGACGTTTCCACGTTTCCACGTTGAACTGATGTGACGACATGTCGGTCATCAACGTTTTTCAGAAAGGGTGACTGTCGAAAAGTAGGACACCACTAATTTAAAATAAACAGTTATATTGGAGAGAATGAGATGAAATGTTATTATTATCATTGTAGATTCAATATGCAAACTGGAAGCGGGTCAAGAAATCGTAAATGGTTCATATTATAGAGATGGTGCGTAGTTCGTTCTTTGAGGGTAAACACGTACGCATTGCATACAGAGTATTTTCAATGGCGAACATCGACCAGTAATAATGCCATACACTTTGTATGCTAATTCATGTTTAATAAAATGCGCTAAGTTTTGATTATTGCCAAGATATACAGGGAGCACTCGCTTATCCATTAGGCAGATTCCATTATACAATTATAATATCCTGACCGTATTGTTTACACTCTCGTAAATCGACTGTTTGACGTGACTGGGGCACCGGTGGACGAGGAATGCGTGCGTGCACGTTACATTTCGTCAACACTTTCTTTGATAATAGTATCATTTGCAATATGGAATAATATCATTCGACAATTCTCAGAATATTGTATGTATGTATGTATGTATGTATGCACGTTGTAGTTCTAATGATTAGATATTTGTTTTATTTTGCCATTTTTGTCGATTCTTTCATTATGAACAGTGTTGGCTTGCTCTCGAAATAAATACTTTTACACCGATGTTACCGTTTGTAATGTTTATAGTGTGTACGTGAAAGATATTCGCCTTTGAAATAATAATTGAAGACACAACTATATAGTCTTCAAATCAGCTGGGTGTTATTATTGAAGTAACGCATGAGGCGTAATATTGTTGTAATGGGGGTCTGATCGCGTTTCATAATTCCTGTATTGAATAATGCCATGAATCAAATTGTGCTAACAACATGGTAAACACGGGTCAGCAATAAGTAGCTATTTTATCGGCGAGGAAAGATCTGCTTCTTGATTGCGATTATGATTATGTCTAATATAATGTATAATAATCTATTACTCTACGTACACAACTTGATGCGGGCTTTTCAATTCAACTCACTGCGGCCGTACACAACATGGCTAGTTCCCCCTTCGAAAGAGTGCGTGCGTGTGTTGCGTTAGCAACACAATCTGTGACCACTGAGCTTGTCAAATATTTACAAAGCACTATGTGATAACTGAGGTGGTAAACTGACCATGATGTCAATATTCAACCACTTAATTTGCACAATAATAATTAAAATTGAAACCGTATTCAAGCGCGGGATCTTGGTTGGAAATACAACGAAGTAACAAACAACCAGCAAAGTGTAACAATAATAAAATCACAAAAATCAAAAAAAAAAAATGTGGTGGTTGGTTTAGGAATTTGGCATTTTAGGAGTTTTTTTTCTTATCGTGCCCTGAAAAAGATGTGGACGAATGTTCTTAGCTCAATGATTGTTTTGTCATTTTAACTTTTTAGTATACCTGTTAAGTGTTCATCATCTGTCCTAAAGTTGATTTTATTGTATTTAATATTTTGATCATGAATGTTTTTTGTTTCTTTTCTTCTTGTATAGATTACAATTGAGAAGATATTGTTTTTCGTTCTCAATTTTCTAGTTGTCACAAACTGAGCAAATTCAGTCTTCAGCTATAAGGTTATATACAATAAAGTAACAAAAATAAGCAAATTGTAACAATAATAAAATCACAAACATTTGAATGTAAAGAAAAACAAAATTATGTTGTGGTTGGTTTAGGCATCTGGTATTTTAGTTTTTTTCTTGTCGTAACCTGAAACAGATGTAGACGAATTTTCCTAGCTCAATGTTTATTTTGTCATTTTAACTTCTTAGTGTAACTGTTAGGTGTTCATCGTCCGTTCTAAAGTTGATTTTATTGTATTTAATATTTTAATCATGATTTTTTTTGTTCCTCCATGTATAGATTACAATTGAGAAGTTTTTTTCGTTCTCAATTTTCTAGTTGTCACAAACTGGGCCAATTTAGTCTTCAGCTATAAAGTTATTCCGTTTTATGGCAAAAAACAACTGGGTAAAAGACATGAATCAAAGTAAATAGCAAACCAAGAAATTTGGCAAGCCTGCAAGAGTTGAGAAAATATCCTTGTAAAAGACCTGAATCAGGTTTTAGACAATTTGACTATGGAAAAAAAATATTTTGGAATACACATAAATCTCAGGATGACAAAAAAGAAAATCATTGAAACATTGACAGGTAATTCGAACAACCCTTTGAAATCCATAGCACAGAAACATTACATGATGCAAATAAAAGTACAAATCATAAAAACAAGTTACGAACCTACAGAAAAATTAAAACAGAATTCGCATATGAAAAATATCTCACCACAATCAAAAATCTAAATCATAGTGCTGTGCTAGTCGGAATAAGGGCTCATACCCCCCTCCAAATCGAAAGGGCTAGATATAATAACTTTATAGCTGAAGACTAAATTTGCCCAGTTTGTGACAACTAGAAAATTGAGAACGAAAAAAACTTCTCAATTGTAATCTATACATGGAGGAACGAAAAAAATCATGATTAAAATATTAAATACAATAAAATCAACTTTAGGACAGATGATGAACACTTAACAGGTATACTAAAAAGTTAAAATGACAAAACAATCATTGAGCTAAGAACATTTGTCCACATCTGTTTCAGGGCACGATAAGAAAAAAAACTCCTAAAATGCCAAATTCCTAAACCAACCACCACATATTTTTTTTGTGATTTTTGTGATTTTATTATTGTTACACTTTGCTGGTTGTTTGTTACTTCGTTGTATTTCCAACCAAGATCCCGCGCTTGAATACGGTTTCAATTTTAATTATTATTGTGCAAATTAAGTGGTTGAATATTGACATCATGGTCAGTTTACCACCTCAGTTATCACATCGTGCTTTGTAAATATTTGACAAGCTCAGTGGTCACAGATTGTGTTGCTAACGCAACCCACGCACGCACTCTTTCGAAGGGGGAACTAGCCATGTTGTGTACGGCCGCAGTGAGTTGAATTGAAAAGCCCGCATCAAGTTGTGTACGTAGAGTAATAGATTATTATACATTATATTAGACATAATCATAATCGCAATCAAGAAGCAGATCTCTCCTCGCCGATAAAATAGCTACTTATTGCTGACCCGTGTTTACCATGTTGTTAGCACAATTTGATTCATGGCATTATTCAGTACAGGAGTTATGAAACGCGATCAGATCCACATTACAACAATATTACGCCTCATGCGTTACTTCAATAATAACACCCAGCTGATTTGAAGACTATATAGTTGTGTCTTCAATTATTATTTCAAAGGCGAATATCTTTCACGTACACACTATAAACATTACAAACGGTAACATCGGTGTAAAAGTATTTATTTCGAGAGCAAGCCAACACTGTTCATAATGAAAGAATCGACAAAAATGGCAAAATAAAACAAATATCTAATCATTCGAACTACAACGTGCATACATACATACAGTATTCTGAGAATCGTCGAATGATATTATGCCATATTGCAAATCATACTATTATCAATGAAAGTGTTGACGAAATTTAACGTGCACGCACGCATTCCTCGTCCACCGGTGCCCCAGTCACGTCAAACAGTCGATTTACGAGAGTGTAAACAATATGGTCAGGATATTATAATTGTTTAATGGAATCTGCCTAATGGATAAGCGAGTGCTCCCTGTACATCTTGGCAATAATCAAAACTTAGCGCATTTTATTAAACATGAATTAGCATACAAAGTGTATGGCATTATTACTGGTCGATGTTCGCCATTGAAAATACTCTGTATGCAATGCGTACGTGTTTACCGTCAAAGAACGAACTACGCACCATTTCTATAATATGAATCATTTACGATTTCTTGACCCGCTTCCAGTTTTCTTATTGAATCTACAATGATAATAATAACATTTCATCTCATTCTCTCCAATATAACTGTTTATTTTAAATTAGTGGTGTCCTACTTTTCGACAGTCACCCTTTCTGAAAAACGTTGATGACCGACATGTCGTCACATCAGTTCAACGTGGAAACGTGGAAACGTCAATCCCAAGTAAAACAGCTTTTGATTGAGGGATCAAATAAGCAGTAAGTTTTGTATTGAAAACAAGAAGTACATGTATATTGCAAAAATCAGTTTATCTGTATGTACAAATTATTCAGAACGTGGTCAATCGAATCGTGAATGATGAGCGGAGTAATGATTGGTAAAGACATAATCGAGAATAATGTATAAGCGGAGTCTGAATTTGTCAATGGTATACGTAATTATACGTACAGTGATTTAGTAGTTTGATGGTAAAAATAGCAAGTTTGGTATTACAATATGTATAATTTCAAAATTTGGTTAATTTTGTCTTAGAAATATGGAGATGTCTAGTAATGCTGTTCTAATTTTTTTTTGGGTGAGACACAAATTCAATCTGTTGAACATTATTAATTGACGCATGAATACGTACTCAATGTTTTTCAAATCGGAAAACCAATTCATTCATAAAATGTGTTCTATCAACAATAATTAACAGATATACTTAAATTGTGTCCTTCATCTCGTGGGTCTCCAGAAATGCTGTGTTGACGTCTACACGTTCTTGCAAGGAACGTAGTTTAAGTATTATGTCAGGATTGTTCTTGTTGGAATTTGAGTCTACGAATTCGTCAATTGGCTGTTTTGCCGAGGCGTACAGTATCTGAGTCGATGTCTTGATGATGATGATCGCCTAAATGTCTCGTTTCAAAGTGGTCAATTTGGCGAGCTAGTAACTACAATTGTCTCTTTGTAGCCAAGCCAAGCTCGTTACCTCGAACAGGAGATCGCCTATAATGTTTCTTTTTTGTTGTTGATCGTGGAAATTTGAATTTGGTGATGAGGTTAGTTGAGTGATTTCTTTTGCCAGGCTGCTAAGGATGTCAGCGTAATTTGTGACGAATCATAGTGCTTCATTTAATTTGGTTTTGAACCATTTAAAGAGAAACTCGCTGTTTGAAGCATCGGCTCTGACTCTCAATGTTTTGAGGTTGACTCTGTCTTTCAAATGGGTTTATGTATTTAATACATTCTGTTGCACGTTCGAGCGGGGTCAGCCCCTTGTCATTTGACCATTCAAATGTAACGTTCATTCTTGCCTCTTCTAGTATTTCGAAATGATGTTTAAAAAACGATGAATGATAGTTTGCTGATTACTGCCATTTCATTAGTGAAGAGAGAATGAACTGAATAGTTTTGATGGTTGTCTGAGTAAAGATTGAATCCTAAAATTTCGCGATTTCGGTCGGTTTTCCAGTCATTGTAAAATAAACCTTCAAAAATAAACTATTGATTAATGCATTACATTCGAGCGGTACACTGAATTACCGTTGATATAGAAACGATCAGAGTGGTGGAATGTTTCTCATCTACACCGATCACAAATATAGATCGACGGCGTGCACAGTCTTTGATTCGGTCTGAATTGAGACAAGGCGTCATACACTCTTGGGGTGTGCCTTTTCAGACAAGTGAATTGGTGACGGACTGGAACCATCATACTGCCTGAGTCAGATTCATGTTGACTGAATCAAGTTGACCCAGTTTTTATTGTATAATTTGGAGTATAATCGTAACATTGGCATGGGGAATGCGTCATTTTGTTTACGAGATTATTTTGGCAGGGGGTCTGACATTATCAAATCTGAAGAAAAAAAACGATGGGATTGAACGCTTCGATAATATCCATACGTACATGTTTTATTTCATTTATTTGGGAGATCAAATCCCTCCGCTGTGGGCCATGTGTTTTTGTTATGTGGCGAAAAGGACGGTAGCATTTTAGCAAAGTCTAATCGATAAGAATAAGTGAATTGACTGATAGCGCCTGGGGTCATCAGAATGTCAAGTCCTGTTATAAGTGACTGATGTTAGAAATATGTGAGTATTTCGACTTTCATTCATCGTGAATTTCAACTCTGTAGTAATTCACACTGCCACGAACGGAACAGTATACAACTAATCGCCATAAACGAGATTAGGTTTGTTTGCTCGATGTTTGTTATGTCCAGGCGCGATTCAATACACGCAGGTCGAAATTCATGCATATGGGTGACGCTTTAAACTTGAAACTCTATTCAATATCCCTGCTTGCGAGTGTTCATGTTTTAGATAACATAAATATACAAATACACCAACATTTGTTGTTTATCATCTACGTGGGAGGTCTATTTCACGTTGGGAACACTTTTGACGCGCGAGTTATAAATAACCCCTATGCCTTAAACTTAATCGTGTGATTTAGTTCAAACTGGCATTCACGAGTGTGCTTTGGAGTAATACACATCGCTCAAACACCGATGACTATTTTTACTCGTACGGTAGTCATGTCACGGAATTTAAAAGATTTCTCGTAGGTGGATCTACAATCATCGAATACTTTCAAGCCATGTGTGGCCAATACGTTCTGTATGACTTGTTGCGTAGATCTTCTTCACCAAGGGAAAACGAAAATCGCTACGTTACTGCGTAAACTCATTCCGTGTGATGATTATGTATGTCAAAGTTATTCTGTGAAACGATCAGGTAAATATATATTTTAACTCATAGTAGCATAATCCGCCATTTTTTTTGAAAACCAAACTGTATGTCAAAGTTATTCTGTGAAACAATCAGGTAAACATATATTTTAACTCATAGTAGCACAGTCCGCCCTTTTTTTGGAAAACCAAACTGTAGGTCGATCAATCGATTTTGCATACTTTGCATTTTAGCGGGTTATGACCGCAATTTTACAAGGTGACTCATTTTTAACCAAATCGTTTATGTACTTGTATTTTTCGTGGCGTTAAATATAAATTTAACCACGCCACACATTTACATGTATCTAAGTATTTTTCGTGGTATTAAGAAATATTTAATCACGCTAAACATTTATACACTACGCAACTATTTTCCTTACTCGCATCGTATGTTTTTTTGTTACGTTAAAAAAAATAAAAAATAAAAAACTCCATGCCATATATATATACTCCATGTCATTTCATTCTGGTTTACTTCTTTTGTGCAATAAATGTAATAAACTCCGTTAGTTTTCAAAATGACGTGTATTGATTAGTGTGTGTGTGTGTGTGTGTGTGTGTGTGTGTGAGCGCCCTCTACGATACATTCTGAAAAATCTTTCGTGACGTCCACGCCCCTGCAATTAAAAATTAAAAAAAAAACATTCGATTAAAAAATAATAATTAAATAAAAAAAAAAAAAAATAATTAAAAAAAAAAAATGATGGTAATTTATGCAAATGTATTCACGATGACCTCGTTATGACCTCGTATTCAAATCTATTTTATGTATGTAAATGTATTCACTATATCCATTGTGACGTCTTTCTCATTAAAATGAACCCCTTTACGGCCATGGACGCTCATTTATGCTAATTTATGCACGAATTCATATTGTGACGTCATTATTTATGCTCATCTATGCACGTATCCCATTGTGACGTCATCCATCCCCGTATGACGTCATCGCATCCCAATATGAACAGCGCCCTCATGGTCGTCCCTATAATACGACCTTAACTACTATACTCAGTATATTTGCAGAATTATATTTGGACATATTGGGTACTAGACAAGTGCCATATGGAATTGCATGAATTCCTAAGAAGGGAAAATTCATTGAATTTTACACTGCATAATGACAAACCTTTTATAAACATATCCTGTTTTATATTTAACTAAAATCCGTTGTATATACATTGTTTTAAAGGGAACTGTAGCAATGCCAACTGACAATTGTCAGCGATGTGAAGTCAATTTATTAGGAGCTACGTGGGTTAAATTTGTTTGTAAAATTGTGGTGAGTATCTTGCTCTGATTATTTATGTATCAACATACTGTATATAACCATAGAGATGTTGTGACAGTCAGACTATTGTATCATTTCATCTTAAATTACTCTCATTATTTTCTCGGATATAAAATAACACAATAAACTAAAACAACTAAAACAACTGAAAACTCCTATGATAATATTAATAAAATAAACCATTTATATCGTAACTGAATTGCGTGTATTGTAAAGAAACATGTATTGGAAATAGTCGCACGTGTTTGCAAATGGTGTACATAAACACTTCTTCCTCCTGATTCCTTAAAACATATTTGTCTTTACATACAGGATTGCCCATTAGTCATCGCCGAGCAAGTACAGTTAAAAGGATCACTTCCTGTAAAAGCATCAACGCGTGATAAAATCTGTTTGACTCACAGTTATGATGAGTATACCATCTATACCTGCGAATTTTACTCTGATGATCCTAATTTCATTGAAAATTTGGTACAAGCTGAGACAGATTAGAATTAATTAAGTACCTTCAATTGCATAGTTTGGACTGTCGAGGTGTTCTTTGGCGTTCATTTGACATGTAAACACAGGTTTAAATAAATTGAAATGTATAAAAAAATTATAATAGAGGTTTTTATTTTAGCTGTTTGTCAGAATGATGTTCAATATAACGTGAAGTTTGCATGGAAAATGTTATCTACTATATATGTTACTGAACTAGATAACGATGAATACGACGCATAGACGTTATGTAAGTGAAACCATTGTGTGAGATTGTGTGTTGTGAGATTGGATCATTTCCAATTGTCAATATTGAGAGTGCTCTAGATTAACTGATTAAACACTGTGTTTGAAAATCGATCACAGGAATTTATAAAACGAATACTGTAAATTTGTGAAGTAATTTATTTCCAATCGTAATGATACAATAAATAATACATCTTTACATGAGTTTAACACACTAAATACAGAGTGCCGGAAATCAAAAAGAGCAACATTGCCCCCATCAACTAGATTCCCCTGTGAAAATAAAGTAATACAAAACTAATAATAGTGGCGAATAACACAATTTATATTATAACAGCATGAATCAATTCATTGATTGATTGATTAATGAGTATTGGTTTAACAGTAATGTTTTAAATGCAGCTTTAAATCGCTCAATACGGCACAGGTCTTTCAATGTGTTCTTAATTTCATCCCAAAGTTGTGGACCTGAAAATAATATACTTTTCTGACAAAACTTTTTGCTCAGTTTAGGAAGCTTAAATTTATTATATTTCTTGTGTCATATAAATGGCACTGTGAGTGCTTGGTAAATATATCATGGGAGACTGGGGATAGCAAATCATTTACATATTTATACATGGAAGTGGCAAGTTCGTATTTGTACATATCAAAGATATTGAGTACTTTTTTGAAGAAGATATAACCTGTTTAAGTAAACTTTAATGGTGGAACCCCATGCTAAAATTCCATACCTCAGATTAAAGTTGAATATAATGAAACAAATGTGTGCTCAGGTAGGAAGTGTTTAACTCTGTTAAGAATACCAAGGTTTCTTGAACACACAAAGTGAATAAAGTCAATGTGTTGCTTCCATGATAGGTTTTCATCTATACGGACACCAAGAAAGTTGAACCCGGTCCAGTGGAGTTGAATCAAGTTTTACACCAATATTAATATCTGATCTAGTATTTCTGGCAGTATCCATTAACATATAGTTAGTTGTTTAAATGTTTACAGAAAGTTTGTTGGCTTTAAACCACTTGCTAACATCATGAGCAATCTCCTCGTTTATTACCCTCTCAATCATCCCAATATTTTCATATGAATAAAACAGGCTAGTATCACCAGCATATATTTAAGCAATAACCCCCGCCGAAGGCGGGTATACCACGAGATATTGCACAATTCACGACATATATGCACGAGCCGCAGGCGAGTGCATATATGGAGTGAATTGTGCAATATCAAGTGGTATACCCAACTTCGGCGGGGGTTATTGCTATTATATTATACCAGTATATTGACAATTCGATAAAACTTGTAAAAAAAGAGTTTACTAATACTTTCATCTACTAAAAGATCATGATTATGGCCCTTGAACATGAATATTTATAAGAATAGTATGTAGTTGTACGCTGAATGCATACAAAAATTACATGCGCAACACAGTTCAAATTGAATACAAACTAATTTTTATTCCACATAAAAATGAAACATATCCACGTTGAATAGAGCAGCGTAAACACACAAATTAGCATAACAAAGGATGACCTTTCTGACCTTTTACTGACGCACAACGCGATTTGAAATACAGGGTCGTGTACAGTTTGGGTCATTTAAACAACGGATTTTCCACGTTTTCATTCCGGTTTTTGTACAATTTGGACTGTAATTTGCCCATTGAAAGTACAGTTGTGAAATAAACCGGTTTTGTGACTCAACATACTACTTGTAACTGTGGATATTTGACGTTCAGCGGTACTTGGTTCGACCGAAATTTGAGACGCGGCGGGACGCGGTGTATCATGTACGGCGACCGGCACAGCGACCTCAGTTCCAACATCTGACCTGGATACCTTTGGTATAACCAAAGTTTTGTGACAGTATGACTGACAAGTTTTGTCATTGTTCTGGGGTAAGTTTGATGGTGTAAAATCGGATTTTCGCATCGTTTTTGTGACACGTACATGATATGCCTTGTCTCAACTCCGGCCGAAAGACTTTGCACGCCGTCGCTCTAATACAGTGGTTGGTGAACACTCGTCACAAATCTGTAGCTTTCGAAATTATCTTCATCATCTCCTGTAATTTATTTACCCATAGTGGAGAATTACAATACCATATATCGTCGTCGAATCCTGCGTTGTCCCGTGTTTTTTGAAACAGATGGCAATTACCCGGGTGCACTGCAATTTTGTCAGCTGCCGCTACCGGACACCGGTTGTTATTGGTGGCATACATTTTTGCCTGTGACTCATAGTTTTTTGCATTTTTATGTCATTGAATTCCTCAATTATATCTTGTACTTAAAGATCATGTTTTCTTTGTTGGAAGTTCGCAATCCATCTCAAAGTAACAACATTGAGAACATAGCATTCTGGCGTTCGTGTAGGCACCTCACGGTGTTGAGGGACAGTGGTTTAGGTTTGTGTGGCGAACGACAATCACCCAACGACCGACGCTCACAACTTGGATCCCACCATTAACAAAAAGCAATATTATAGTTATATAACTTTTCAGATGTTTTTAATTCAGTATTTTTTTTAATATTCTTCCAAAATTCAACCACTATATTTCCCTAAAAATCAAATAATACCGGTTTTATGTATTTCCGTATTAAACCTGTAGTCAATTCATGTTCCAGGGCCACTTGGTTTAGCCGTGCATTATCAGCCAATATACCATGGATTGCATATGCAAATTTTGTGTTTGGACCAATCAAATCAATGGATTAACACCATCAATATACTGGTATAATATAATATAAAATATAGCTTTTTTTATGAATGATGAATATCATTAATGTATAGAATAACAAGTAGAGGGCCCAAAATGGACCGCCGTATTGTTTTCTGTTTATCAAATAATCTCTGAACCAGTCATTTACAACTCCTCTGAACCCATAATTCCTCAATTTATCCAATAATATATCGTGATTGATAGTTTCAAATGCTTTTGGTACGTCTATATAAACTCCAATTGTATAATCATCAACATTCACTGATTGAGTTCCTTCATTTATTAAATCAATAATTGCCATATTTGTTGACGACCAAACATGAACATTTGTTCGCAACAAAAGGAAATATTGGCATACAAATCGTTGTGACGAATCTAGTTATTCTATACGATCAGATATTTATGTGTCTAATTCAGTGCTCTATTTATCGTTGTCCCAGTATTTTATTTCTCCCTTCTTTTTCCATGTTTAGTACTCATCGTTTTAACATTTTCACCATTGCATTCTAAACTGATTTGGAGTCATCATTCTAACTTGTTTTTATATATATATTATATATATGTTAATCTAGATAATATCTGAGTATAAGTCTCCTGTTTTAGTATTATGAAAATGGATAGATGCCTTAGATACCTCTCATGTTAATGCTTTGTTCAGCTAACCCTGTGCATATCATATCATGCTCAGTAGCTGTAAATATATGCTCGTACTTCCACAACCTATTGACAACATCACGAATACAATACTCAAGTACCACTTTCTCCCCCGGTGTTTATACTGGTTGATCATCTTTGATTTCTACATTTCTCAATACTGTTTTCCCTTATTTTTTCCCACAATGTTATATCAATTTTCACAAATACTTGGTCTGGTCTGGTCGGAGATTAGTTAACTAAATTGAAATTACCCCCTGTAAGCTGGGCAACAATGGTGGAACACATTTCTCACATCATTTTTCTTGTTGTTGCTGTAGTTTTACAAAATACTCACCACCATACTCAGCATGTTTCACTTCGAAACGCATAATGATATTCATCAATTTTCAATTTCACTTGTCCCGGATATTTCATTCAGCCATCAGATACTCTGTTTCTGCAATGCTAATTAACAGTATATCTTCTACATTTAAGTATATATCTGTATACTGTCTTCAAATATGCACTGTCATAAGGCCTTGACTATGTTGAATCAATGGTTGACATATTTATTGTTAACTACATGTGGATTTATTTCAAGGTCTACTGAATTAAATCTAGTTGACTAACCTTAGACATATCCTGATAAGGATGCCTAATGATCAAAGTGTCAGGGAAAAATTATCGTCGTGTCTCTTTACACGTCTGCTTAAGGTACGGGACCGGGAAAGTAATTTAAGCTTTACAGTAAAATAGACACACACAACGAAATACGTTTTAACTCTTTAGTTGGCTAGTCGAGTACTCTATAAGACACAACGGCCTGGAAAGGCTGACCCAAGACTGCGTCTCTTGTGTTTTCTCGCCAAGACCAACTCAAACTGCTTTATTCACTTTCAAAAACCTTAACCAATTACAGGGAAGTATAACATCTATAAGGCGTTGCCAATCATACGAAGTACTTAACACGTCATATCTACTGATTAATCGTTCGCTATATTAATTAACTACAAATACCTCCTGTCAGAAATAGTAGTCCGGATGGCGACGGTTATATCGTAATTAGTTCCAAATCACTGAGTCAAGTCCCGTCCAGGACCTCGCATGAGCCTATATGATGAACGATTATGGAAACATGTTAAATGATGTAAACCAGCTGTCCACTAGAATCTTACTATCAAGTCGTATCAGTGGCCGATTTTTAGACAAATAGAAATAAATCATGACACAACCCTCCTTTCAAACTAGATTTATACCTCCTGGCGTATGCTTCACACAAATCAAAGACATCGGTTATTCACTCAACACTCGTCATGCAGGTCAAATACAATACTAATAAAAGGTATAAATCAAATGAGTAAAAACAATGATTAAATACAATAGTTAGAAAGTCACAAATATCAACGGTTATACATCTAAAAACAAGGGAAAGGCTACCAATCAGCCCGCTTTTCTCAAACGGTTCACTGAGGTAACCCTTCACCGTTACTAAGGTTACAAACTCTGTATCAAAATGTCAAAAAACTAAAGCATTGCAAGCGCTCACTGCTAATCAATGAATGAACAATCTATTAATCAAACTCCTGTCATATACGCTCATAAACTTCAAACTGAGCTCACAAGTCGTTAATCTAAACAAAAGTCTAACTGTGTGGGAACAGAATGCAAAGGCAAAGTCGCTATCATAACACATTACTCCTTTGATAAAAAAGGCGGGAAAACGCTAAAACGATACACTACTAAGTTACATATAATACTGCCAATCAAGAACAAAAGCTTGCATCATCAAACAATACATACATGGGCGCACCATTCTATTTCAAAAAGATGAATCAACAACGCTACAAAGTGCTCTCAACTCAAATCAACTCACAAAGCATCAGAGGTATTCCAAAAACAACACATAAACATTGATTATTCTGAACATCAATACTCTTAAAACGTCGGTAACTCTGTACATTGACAACTCTGAAAAACCATGTGGGGCATCATTCCTCCCATCATATTCCGTACTCATAAACTCATTAAAACACCATAAAACTCCACAAAACTTCAAAACAATGTGTTGCAAATACTTGTCTACTGAAACACGCTTAAATTGTCATAAAAGACCTCACAAAGTCATCAAATATCAGTTCAAAACAAAGATCTGGGTGCTCACATGACATACAATTTAATATCACAAAAAACGTTAAAAAATCGACAATAGAAAGCAAGTAATAATTTACATTACTAAGCAATGGAGCTGGAATTCTGAAAAAGAGTTCAACGTCCTTGAGTTACAGCAGTTCTCTACATAATACAAAAATAGCTAAAGTTCTACTTCAAAGTCTAAGCGTCTCTTCTTTTTTCATCGCGTTAGTCCGGGTCGTATTTCATCCTCTTGTCTCTAATGTCACTCATTTCACCTTGATTATTCAGTCCTATTTGATACTCGTCCTTCCTGAGGGGTTCCGAAATCTTCATCTCTTCAGCGTTGTTCATTGTTGCCGCACTTGTGAAGGCGTTAGTCATCAAGCGCGGTTTCATCTCTGTCATCTAGGTGTCATTTCCGTCGCATTAAAAACACACTTTCGGTAGTTTCTTCGCCATTACACAGTTATGCACGGGATGTCGTTGTGTTGCGTTAAACGCAATGCCCGGGTTCATCCAACACGTGTCGGGGGGAAATTATCGTCGTGTCTCTATACACTTCTGCTTGCAGCACGGGACCGGGAAAGTCACTTAAGTTTTACAGTCAAATTACGTTTTAACTCTCATCTTTAGTCGGCTAGTCGAGTACTCTATAAGACACAACGTCCTGGGAAAAGTCCCCAAGACTATCTCAAGGCTGATCCAAGACTGCGTCTCTTGTGGTGCTCTTGCCAAGACCAACTCAAACTCTTCTATTCATTTTCAAAACCTTAACCAATTACAGGGGAGTATAAAATTTATAAGACGTTGCCTTCATTCATACAGCCAATCTTAACACATCATATCTACTGATTAATCGTTCGCTATTTTAATAAACTACAAATACCCACTGTCAGAAATAGTAGTCCGGATGGAGATGGTTATATCGTAATTAGTTCCAAATCACTGAGTCAAGTTCCATCTAGGACGTCGCATGAGTCTAAATCAAGACAAATTATGGAAATATGTTAAATGATATAAACCAGCTGTCCACTAAAATCTAACTATCAAGACGTATCAGTGACCGATCTTTAGACAAATAGAAATAAATCATGACAAAAGTATAAAAATAAACCATAGGTCGTATACAATAATTCAAGTCTAAAACCCAAGAAATAACTGACGTATATAGTACACAGCATAGTCATGACAGTAAAAACAAGATAAATGAACCTTGTGGTAATAAGAAGTGGTGTCAGGTGTGTTGAAATGAGTGAGCACGTGCTTCACATATGCCATATATCTTTTAAAGTCAGACTATTACATATTTTGTCAGGTTATAAGCACATTCCGTCTATGACAGAGCTCTTAAAATGTTCACAGAATAATCGCTGCAAATTCGGTTTGTCCACTTTATCCTTAAAAAGTGAAGTCGTGAAGCATGTGTGGTCCTGGCTGCAACAGATGATCGAAACGATATTCGAGTGGAATAATTGTATTGCCTACTACTTTAAATGTAGTTGAGTTTATTGTGTTGAACGGACTATTTTCATGCTATTTTAATCATGTAGTATTCTCGTTATGCCCCCATATGATATTTGAATTACTTTTTAATTCAAAGAACTATCTTTGTGTGAGATATATATATTTTTTTAATTTTCTTACCTGGATGATTTATTGTTCGAAGGTGTTTTTTGCATTCAGATTTAATACAATTTTTTCTGGTTATTCTTCTAAATAGTATATAATATATTGATGGTGTTTAAAAAAAATCATGTGACCAATATCGTTGTCATTCAAAGAATTCAAAGAAAGCGTAATTCAAAGAACTAAAACGTTTTTGACAGCTTGAAAATAAACAGGCGATACGAAATTAAAAAACTAAATAAATGATAGTGTTCACATGTAAATTACCACCGACCGACCGGTTTGACTGATTTTTGTTAATGAGAATATTTCATTTCTGGAGAAGCATGTTTGTACACTTTCTCTTTTTCTTTTCAATTTCAAATAGTGTTGGTTTGAATTATTGTTACAAATCTTTCAAAATGATTAAGATTTTTTTTAATTTACAAGGAATGGCTACTGACACCGCTGTGAGGAAAATGGCTTGGTTGATATCAGCGCCATTGAAAATAATAACAAAATCAATAATATGCTGCTAATAACGTCATTAAAATATAATCAATTGTGTTTCAGTATTTTAATTTTACATTTACAAATATTTTTTGCTTTCGTTAAAACAAATTTCTCCATTGTTCTATCGTGACATTTTATGAACACTATTTTGACAGAGAACAAACCAATTTAGCTGACTCGTAATGCCAGACAAGAAGATACAAGGGTTAAAAGACGACAGCAATGCTAAAAATATTTGCGTGATGACGCATAGTAGTCATATTGCAAACACATAGGTAGCACTGTGAAATAGACGATAACTGTTTTATCAATCTAAATCATATATTGTTAAAAATGTATGTGTATTCACAATTCGTTGCCATGTTTTGTATTCATCTGGTAGGAATTTTTTGCACAAAATGTGAAGTAGTTTTGCGTCATGAGTAAGTCTCGTGACTTTACACATTTTTCTCATCTCTAAATTACAAAAGCGTAAGCTATGCTGGATTGTTTTTGTGGTTTCAGTATTGGCAGTCAATGCTTTGCATATCTGGTATGGTAGAATAAGTCACCTGAAGTTACCAGAAATGCAAAGCATTGGCTGCAAATACTGAAACCATCACAAAACAATCCAGCACTGCTTGCTTGATACTTCATAATACACATCTCATACGCAAAATAACAATAGACTTTGAGCTTGTTTTTTTTGAATAACAACCTCCAACTCAGGCGTTATTTGAAGGGAATGGGTGATATTGTAGACCTGCCATACTTCGTCTCGTGTCATTTCTGATACATGACTCGAAATGACACTCCGTTGGTGCCGAGGAATGTTATCACGACCTACCTCCGAATAAATTACACAGACAGGTTAAACGTTTGTTGCACATTTATTGTTTTCAATCAAATATTATGTTGACACATTATACTGCTATAATTGATCAGATATTTCCGTTAATAGTAAACACGCAATTGTAAACAATTCTAGCTCTAGCGTCTTGGGTGTTCAGTTTATGGATTTCAACATCCGCAGGAGGTGCAGTGTCGGAGAATTCATCAAGGTCGACGTTTACTTGCTTGGAGGTTGTAGCAGCTGCCGTACCATTCAAAATATCGCTTAGTTTCTTCTCCTGGTCCTGTGTTGTGCGTTTATAACTGTGAACACCTGTAGAATGAAAAAACAACATTCTTTTAAAATTCTTTGAAAAATCAACCAGTAAAAACGTGCTTTGCTACCTTCTTTAGTTAAGTTAGGTTACAGTGGTAGAAATATATTAATAACGTTCAAGTTTGGTTACCTTCTACTGAGCGGTGTCCTGTTCGTTCCATTATGAGTTGCTCATCAGCACCAAGCTCATAAAGACTCGCAGCAGTAGCACGTAGACCATGGTTTGTAAATTTCCAATGGTTCCAGCAGATCAGAATAAAACTGGCACCACGAGTCGTATTTACGCCGGGTTGCAGGTAGAATGCTTTTTGTTTTCCCTCAGGTGGGCAGAGTGTTGTGTACTTCTTGTACATTTTAATATGGCATTGTTGGGTGTTTTTAGCATTTGCATAATGCATTACCTCCATTCGTCTTACTCTGCGATGCTTTAGATCACCTTGGTTGCTTTTCGACACGTTTCCACATACTTCAAATAAGGCGTTTCACCTGGTGACTCGTGTAAAGTGATTTGGGGTGGGTCAAATGTGCCTCGATGTGCCATTCCGCTAGTGAGGGCAAAGTGTTTTGCCATTTAGAAATACCATAGTGCGAACATGAACGCAGGAAGAATAGTCTCCTAGCAGCTTCATTTTCCACAGTTCACCTTGCACATTTTCTATGCAATGTATGTTTCGACCAACTTGCATACAATTAAAGTAAAGTTGCGTTTGTTTGTAGATAGAAAAAAAACTGTAATACTGGTCGTTACACGTAATAAATCGACATTGATATCAGCCGACACTAAATTGGATCAGTTCGTGTCATGCCATTTGTAAATACACACCACAAGAAGATATAGGAGATACGAAATTACTCAATTATTAAACAACTTAATACTAACGCAGCAAAGTACACTATTCGGATTACAATACAGGTAACAACATAATAATAAAAAAAAACTAGTACATATATAAAAATGAAGTATACAAATTGGGCATGGGGTCAACCTCAGATCACCTGATGGCACAGTATGAAAAAGCTAGGTAAGGTAAGTTTGTCAATTGCCAAATGCTAAAAACTGGGGAGGCTGTGAGCAGTTCCCCGATGCCCAAGCAAGGGAATGGTAAGTGCCAGAGTGACCGAAGCTGCCCCCATGAATAAGGTAGGAAATGTTAGTAGAAAGAAGGAATCTTGCACCGATGTTGAAGAATTTTCTGTATAACAGCCGATGGTTGAGCGGTACAGGTTAAATCTCACTGGTAGTCCAGGATTTTGCGAGGTGGAATATGAGGTGAACCTCCAGGGACTATCAGTGAGGGGAGGGAAGAGGGTAGCTAAACTAAAGGATAGGGTGCTAATAGATCTACAGCAGGGAGAACATGGCTGGAATGTACCGGAATGTTGCAAACCTAGGTGGATCAATGATGTGAAATGTTAGTGATGAGAGGGGTAAATACAGTGTTCATCATTCAGATGAATATTCCCCGAGTCTAAGCCCAGGGGTCTGAACATGTAAAATCGGGGAAAATTAGGGGGTGGGCTTATACTCGAGGACCACCTCAGTAAAGATATTTTTTTTTTATTTTTTAAATTGTAACCATCTTCCCAATTATTAAAATTACATTTTACGTTCACAGCGCCTTTCTCGGAGAAATAATACGTCTTTTTGGGAAAAAAATGCAAAACCAGTCGTCATTGATTTCAACGAAACGTTTTACTATGAAGAAACAAACATGTTCATACACATATTTTATTACAATACGGTTTACATACCGTCTGAATTTACGGTGCAAAAATGGATAGGGTCTGTGGGAAACTGTCGAAGGCAAGATCTTTATTATTACTTCGTTGTGGAATGTTTTTCGATCGTACACAAACTCTCTGTATTTCATCATGATTTTACCTGAACAACTTCCTTTGACATAACAGGTCACGTCTTTCGTCAACCAATCAAAATGATGTGTCGTACAGACGAAGTTTTCCCGATTATTGACGAAGTAATTTTTTCAACGCAATGCGGAAGTTAATCACCGCGATGTTAAAATGTGATATGTTAACACTAATTTCGACAAAAAACTGATTCGCAATTTTCGAAAGGTAAACTGAGGGTGGGGGAAGTATTTAAACCTTTCACAGCCGCCAACAAGTCCTGTTAAAGAATAGTTTGCTCGTTCACACCCCATTCACGACTCAATGGACACGGTTATTCAGAAAAGTAAAACGATGTTCAATGACCAGGTTTCACGACCTGACGATCACATTTTTGCCGTTTGGAAAACTACTACTCAAAAAAATATGGATTATTTCAGCATTGCAACATCGGGGTTCATCCTGGGTAAATAACAGAATAGAAGAGATGCTAACTATGTTCTGTACGTTCGCCCGCCATGCACTGAAATTACTGCGAGTTTTCCCGTGAAAGCTGGAACCAAACTACCATACCAATCATTATTTTTATGCAATGAAATACACTTTTTACATGCATATTTTAATAAATGTCGTCGACGCCCGGTACAAACACTCCGATCCTATACTCGGAGATGCCCTCAACTCTTTAAATGTCTAAAACAGTGGAGTGGGTTTACACTTGGAGAGGGGCTTATACTTGGGGAAGTACGGTACATATGTAAATGGCTGCAGGTGAGAAAATTGCATAGTATCAACAATCATTATCAACTGAGCTAATTCTAATATCCACAAAAGCCTGGCGAAGCAATGATTCTGGTGTGCGTATGTAGATGCAATAACAGTCACTTGACCATCTGCCCAATGTATGCGTGAAATGATCTGGAATGTATGCTGTTGCAGCTGATGTAGCTGCACCAATGCGAAATGAGTGGCCTGCATATAGTCCAGGCCGAGTCTTGAAAGCAGTGTACGGAGTGAATCTGTCAGAAATGTTTGGTTGAGTGGTACTCCTTCATGAAGCATGAACAGAGATGCATTGCCCTGTGTAGTCATATTCTGGCGAATACGTAGAAAGTCAAGCACTGAGGTGATTGGGCAGATGGTAGTGTTTGTGGTGAAAAGGCGAAGATTGTAGCCGTGTCGAATTTGGTCTGTCTTTAAAGACTCTATATTCACTAACAGCTACTGCACTGCCTTTTCTTCGTGGGACAGTTGAACATCCTTCACACAAAAGTTATGTTCAGGGTCAAAAAACTGTGCCCGTATAGTAAAGACACCGAAAAACGCTATAACGAAGGCTGCCTTGAACAAAAGGTCAATGTATGGTCTAAACACTCCTTCACGTAACAGAACACATAAGCGTAAGATGTCAAAAGTAATTGGTAGCCAAAGACGAGTGGTCGTTCCATTCAGGCGTTGGATACCTCGCAGAATGTGTTGAAGGCGGAGGAGTGTATAGCCATATGAATTTACAAGAGGATTGACATGGCCGCCGAGCACATAGTGGTTGCATATTCCTGATAGATATACCCTGATAGTTGAATATTTCAGCCGTAAATGGCAAGCCCAATATACCACAAAGTAAATCAAAATGTCCTCAGGGACAGGAGGGTATAGCGAAGAGGTGCCATGAAAGTAAAACATTGTGCTGAAATGAAACCAAGCTTTGACACCCGTAGAGTAGGAGACTTGTCGACAGCACGTTACTGATGGTTCAGTTGAACATGATACCCCAGGGAATCTGGCAAGGGGTGTCCTTGGCCCAAAGAGCGGGTTCCCTGAAGCGACGTACCTGAATGCGAGACAGACAGTTAGCAATAACATTATTTTTAACTATATGAGCAGCTAAATATACAAAATTGTTTGAGGCAAATACAATAACTAAACGGCGCATTAATTTCATGATGGCTGTCGACTTAGAACAATCCTTATTGATTTCGTGAACTGTAGCCGAAATATCACAGTGCAAAAGAATGCGTTTTTGCTCCCAATATTTACCCCCACAAAATACATGCAATAACAATGGGGTATAGTCCTGAAAAGCAATAGAGAGTGAAGGGTTAGTCTCGAGTCGTTAATCATGTGACCAATGTGCCTGAAACCAGTTCTCTTGGTAGTAACCACCTTAACCTATTCTGCTTGCATCAGTGAATAGTCCATATCGGCGGTTGGTGTTCATTTTCTATAAACATAGATATACCATTCCATCCTGACAGAAAGTGTTGCCACATAAGGAGGTCTTGTTTGCTTCCTTGGAAATTGTGACACAGTAGTGTAATTTCTGGACTCCTTTTGACAATTCTATCACATAAGAAATGAATGTGCGACCTGGTACAACTACTGTGTATGCGTAATTAAGGTGAACTATAAAGCTTAATAATTGTCTCTTTGTGCAGGAGCGAGTGGCTAGAAAAGTGAACAAAAGGTCACGTACTCTGACGAGTTTGTCCTGTGAAAGTCTTGCCTGCATTTTATGAGTATCCAATTATGCAATTCTATGCCCAGATATTCTAAGAAAGTGTTGCCACATAAGGAGGTCTTGTTTGCTTCCTTGGAAATTGTGACACAGTAGTGTAATTTCTGGACTCCTTTTGACAATTCTATCACATAAGAAATGAATGTGCGACCTGGTACAACTACTGTGTATGCGTAATTAAGGTGAACTATAAAGCTTAATAATTGTCTCTTTGTGCAGGAGCGAGTGGCTAGAAAAGTGAACAAAAGGTCACGTACTCTGACGAGTTTGTCCTGTGAAAGTCTTGCCTGCATTTTATGAGTATCCAATTATGCAATTCTATGCCCAGATATTCTAAGACACATGTTGGACCAATTGTCTTATGTGGGGTCAGTGGTATTCCAAGACGACGAAATTTCAGAGTGAGTAACGCCATGGTTCTGTCTGCGTCAAGTGGATGAAACATTGTATGAACTCTATATACGTTCTGTGCTATTCAGCACACAGCTGCAGACAAAGTGTCGAATATTTTTTGACTGGAACGGCACCCAGAAGCTAGTCTCATAAAGAAAGAATACATACCCTCCCAGTCAATCCTGTATAGATGCCACAAAGAGGGGTGTATCAATTTGAAGGCGTCAACTCTGTCCGTTTTGCCGAGTTTTTCCCCCAACACTTGCACGTTGTATTGCTGATGAGCTGTCCACAATGAGACGTTTTTTGTTCGAATATTTTTTATCAACAATGTCAATAGGGCTGCAGCGGTATGTTTCAAATGGCGGTTTGTGGAAAGGACCTAGCAGATATCCCTTTTTGACTTCTCGTTCGATAATTGCTGACACCATGTCTGGTTGAGTACGAACCGCAAGAAGATTTGGACTCACTAGACATGTTGTAGGAGAGTCACAAACTCCGGTCTTGAAACCTTCTTTCAGGCCATTGATTGGTAGACCCACATTCTATCAAGGTGGTTACAAAGTTCGGATTCTAACCTGCATATATTAATATGTGTTGACGGCTTTGGGAGTTGTTTGTTTTAAGGAGCCTGTCATGGGACTTTGATGGGGACACATCATGTGAGACATACTCTTCCTTTCTTCATGTTTTGCCTAGGATATCTTGTTGTAAACGCATATATGTGAACACTAATCTTTCTATGAAGGTATTGTTACTGTGCTAGGAGGCTTGTTTGTGAAGTATTGAACATATTTGGAGTGTTTTCGTGTATTTTTGAAAATCATTCCTGCACTGAACTGGTTAATGACTATTTAATGTATGCAAGTACATGGCTCATTGACACATTGGAGTTCGTTGTTATGTAAGAATGTTGTACCTTTTTGTGTCTGCTTCACCATTGTTCTGTTGTATAGCATGCAACTATGCCAAGATGTAATGATTGTTTAATCAACAGAGGTGTTAATCTCACACAAGGGGATTTATTGCTGTGCAAGAAATGTGAAAAAATCCGTTTTCCTGCAGTTGACAATCTGTACTACTATCTAGCTGATCAACAATAGTTGTTAGAAACAAATGATTCAACACCTTGCATCATCCCGCCATTATCGTCATCTGATGTACATACATTGAAGATGAACAGTGATGATAGAAATATGTTACTTTTAATTGTCGACGAGGTTTACATCAACTTTACATCACTTTACATCAACCTGATTTTTCAGAACTTGCACGTAACCCAAATCATCACGGATATAGTAATGACCAAGTAAGGTGTTTTCAATGCGGAGAAACAGGGCACATTCAAAGAAAATGCAGACATTCAACAAGATTGAAATGTTGGTCATGTGGGCACAGTGGACACAAACAGAAAGACTATCGTGGTATGCGTCACTGGGAGACTTGCTAGGTAATCGGCAAAGAAGTGTCAGCCGACTGCAGCAGTGAATCTATTCCTGTGAGAATTTCATCGAGGCGACTTTCCACCTATAGACCAAGAACTCCATTCTCCACATCCCGTCTAATTCCTGTCAGTATTAATGATAAGTCACACTCTGAGCATTGTCCTGATAATAAGGTAACATTATGTACTCTTAATGCTCAGTCTGTCAGAAATAAAACTCATTCTTTTGTTGATTTTATTCACACAGGGCACATTGATATTTGTGCAGTCACTGAAACGTGGTTAAAGCCTGATGATATTGTGTTAATAGGTGAAATCACTCCTAAGGGGTACAAATTGGATGTCCATCATAGAACTGATCGTAGTGGTGGGGGTTAGACTGTGCTGCTCAAGGGGTCTTTAAAACTAAAGGTTGTTGAGTGCGGTATCAAATCGTCTTATGATTTCATTGAAGTATTTGTTCCCAATGGATCACTACCCGTTAGAATGTTAGTGGTGTACAGAAGCCCTTACTCCACTGTGCACAAAATAACATTTAGTACCTTTTTATCTGAATTCTCTTCACACTTAGAATCATTTTGCTTGTGTTCTGGTCATTTGTTTATTACAGGTGATTTCAATGTCCATGTCGATGATTGTAATAATACTGATGCTATAAGGTTTTCTGGTTTATTAAATGATTTGGATTTAAAACAACATGTGCAGGGTGCAACAAATAGGTTGGACCACACACTTGATTTGGTTAATACTAGGGTTTCTGAAAATATTATGACTAGTAAGCCAACTATTGGGTCATTCATTTCAGACCATACGGCAGTAAATGCATACATAAAGTTGAAAAAAAAAACACTTTCAATACGGCAAGAAATAAAATATAGAAATCTCAATGGCATCAATATGGAAATGTTTAGGAGGGAGGTGTCCGAGTTACTTATTGTTTCCACTGATATGGATGTCAATAATATGGTGTCCACATATAATAAAACAATGGGTAAAATAATTGATGATTTTGCTCCTCTAATTACTAGAAGTGTCCAGTCGCGTGTGCGACAGCCATGGTACAATTCAACTATGAAGGATATGAAAATTGAAAAACGTACGTTAGAGAGGAAATGGCGACGCACAGGAGCGCAGTTGGATTATGATAATTTCAAAGCTATGAGGTCGGACATGAATTGTTTTATGTGGAAATGTAAGCGTGAGCATAAATAATTGAAAAAGCTGTTTCTATTCAAGTACTGTCGCATATTAAGAAGAACTCACTGGAGGAAACATTCCAGTCAGCATATAAAAAGTTTCACAGTACAGAAACTGCCTTATCCAAAGTACAAAATGATATATTAATGTCCATGGACAGCTTGTGTTTTAGTACTTTTAGATTTGAGTGCAGCATTTGACACTGTTGATAGTCAGATTTTATTAGAACGACTTGAACAGTGTTTCGGTATTTCAGGGAGGGTCTTGGCTTGGTTTAGATCATATTTAACGAGAAGGTACCAATGTGTTTCGATCAAGGGTCTAACATCCCCAATGAATATGTTAAAATACGGTGTTCCTCAGGGGTCGGTGCTCGGGCCGCTTTTGTTTAGCATGTATACTTTCCCACCTGGTAGTATTATAGAACATCATGGACTATCATATCACCTCTATGCTGATGATACCCAGTTATACATATCATTTCAACCGAACTCAGTATATAATCGTGACATAGCTATGACTAATCTTAAGAATTGTGTCAGTGAACTGAAAGATTGGATGTACTGCAATAAGCTAACACTAAATCCAGAGAAAACAGATTTTTTAGTTTTTGGCATGCCTCAGAAAATTAAGAAATTAAATTTGATTTACCTCAAAGTTGATAATACTTTAATTTCTGTCAGGAATGATGTACGTAATATGGGTGTGATGTTTGATAAACATTTGAATATGGCAAGTTATGTTAGTCAAGTAACAAAATCATCATTTTATCATCTGTATAGGATTTCCCAGATCAGAAAATATTATTCAACAAAAACTAACGAGATTATTGTTCATGCTCTTGTGGGATCAAGGCTTGATTACTGTAATAGTTTATTATATGGTATAACGAATGTGAAATTATCTAAATTGCAGAGGGTACAGAATACAGCAGCTAGGATTGTTTTGAAGAAAAGAAAATACGACCATATTACACCTGCTTTAATTTCTCTTCACTGGCTTCCAGTAAAGGATCATATTGTATATAAATTAATGCTGTGAGTACACAAAGCCCTCAAATATATTTGGCATGGTGCTGAGCAGAATGGCATGACAAACATGCATGGAAGAAATTACATGTAGGTCTTTTATATTCTGCAGCAGAATTGAAATTGTTACATATTTCCTTTCCCTGGACTAACACACGTGGACGGCCCTGTTTTTCATGTGTAGTGTTGGCGAAGGAATCCGATCTTGTGTCATTGTGACTGGTGAAAGTAGACTTCCTTGAGGATGATACTTGTGGTCAGAACCCTGTGCAGTGTCCCAAACCATTACAAATGTTGCAGACATTGGCACGGTGACCAGCAAATATTGAGCAATACAAATCATCATCACGACGAGACAAGTTTATTTTTTGGTTGTGGTTTAACAGGAGAGCTGCAGATCGAGCTGAGAAGGCACAATGATATTCATAGAAAGCCAGGCCACCAAAACGCCAACACATTTGAATGATGGATTTTTGATAATCATCCAACTCTTTCCGGCGATTTGGAAACATTTCACATATAATGTTCTTGTAAATGGAGGATGTTTCCTGCACAGTTATTATTAATTCGACTATCTTGTAAGAGCCGAAGAGTAAAAGCTTCCTCACCAACCACTATGTGGCATTGTCCGACATTATTTTGATAGCCCGGAATGAGTAAACATGCTAAGTTCACATCCTTACCTGAGATGATATCTCTTCTGATTGATGGTGACACCAACTCTACAAATGGCAACTCGTTGGATGATGTGCCATTGGAACCTAGGAGTTTCCTGCTGTGGACTAGGTTGGTTGTGTGGTCGCTGTGTTGTTTTGGCCGCTATTACTAATTGTCAGGTCATGACCCAGTTGCGTGGAAAGACTTCCGGTTCTGGCTGAGGTCAGAGGGCATTGATTGTTGGATAATGGATTCTGAACTTGAGCGGCGATAACTGGTGCTAAGTTGGCCATGGTAGCTTGCAAATTAGTAATCATAGCCGGTGTTATGATCTCTCCAGTACTGGGATGTCTTCCTTGTTGCTGGGTAAGTGGTGACGGGTTCATGAATTGGTCCTTGTCGAGCGCGGAACTATTAAGTGCACTCCTTTGTTCTCTTGCCAGTTGATTGGGAGTGGCAGGTCACCACGAAAAGTGGATCTTGTCACAGGAGGAGAATATGACATAGCATTACTTCTGGCTGGTCGTCCATGGTCTTTTTCTCTTGGCATGATAATAGAATGGGTGACAGAATGAATAAAGTAATAGCGAAATGTGTATAAGCTTCCAGTATGAAGTCTTAACAATTAATGAGCGGGAATGAAGGAATTTAAAGGAAAGAACGCTTATGCTCCGTGTGCAACATTCTATAGTGAGATAGGTGATTGTTTGGAAAAGGGAGGCCTCTAGATCAAACATACCAGAGGGGGGCTTGATGATGGTATGTGTTCCATGCATTTACAAAGTAAGATTTGTGTCAAACACAAATCCACAATTAAGATCGTCGCACTTGTTGCGCTTCTGTGCGTGTGCAGTTACCGATAATTCGCACCTGAACATAAAATAACAGCGTTATTTGCTACTATAGTCATTAAATAAACATGTATTTGTCCCTCAGTGGCGGATCTAAGGGAGGTAATGTAATAGTTTTGTCAGGGATGGTAACTACGATTAGGATAAATTTTGTATTGCCTATCTTGGTAATTCTGATATGGTTGGTCATGGTACATACTGGATCTATCACTGTACTGCTGATTATGTACACTGTTACATGCATTGTCTTGTGAGAATTTTAACGCTGTGTGTTTCGTGGCTGATAATATTGCTTTGGATTAATCATTCTTACTGCACGTTTGATGTTAGCAACAAGCATGCAAGTTTCATTGTAGTTGATGTAGATTCCATCTTCCAAATTCCCTATGTTCAATAAAGAGACAATTCATTATTGAACTACACTTTTCACTAATTCCCTGATTTAGTTGATCTATCATGGCATTAGTACCGGGCTCATCTCTATGGCGTGGCAAGACTGCAGACACTGCTATAATGGCTTCTGGAAATCTCTCTCTTCTGTTGTAAATTAAACGTTCCAGTAGTTACAATAGTGTCCTTCCGTGTAATGTCATTTGTTCCTACATGTAATTTGACTAGACTTATGTTGTTGGAGGATTGTACATATACAATATAATATATATATATTTCTGTACTTTCTTTGTATTTTGACCTCTATGTATCATTTTACTATTTATGTACTTTGTCAAGGAATCGCCAACAATCAGTACATCATAGTCAGATAGATTGTAATTGTTCTTTCACAGGCTGTATGTCTAATCTTGGCAAGAGTGTCTATCTCATCAAACTTGTTTTCAACTTCAAGATTAACACTGTTGTCAAGTTCTTTGACCTTATCTTGTCCACCATTACAATCATTTGTGTTTGCCTTTTTTTTCATTATTCCGCCCATCTTGGACAGTATTATTCATTCCATCTTCCTCAATTTCAAAATTCTGTAAGCATGCAAACCTGTTTGATGTCTCAATGGTGTAGCTGTGCAACTGTGTTGCGTGGAGTGCTACACGCATTCCATCGGCCTGTTTGTTTTGTTTTTCCAAGATGGCATCTATTTTCGTCTTCTGTTGATTCAATGTCAACGCTTGGGCTAATTTTCAACGGGAGCAGTTTTACCTCGTCGTTGGTTTCTGTACTATATTGATTATTGTTGGTGTTGCCATTGACAGTGTCACCAATGTCAAGGAATCTTCGCTAGTATCGCTGTCGGAGTCATAGTATTCGTTCGCGGCAACATCGACAACATCGTCAGATATAGAGTCTGAAACGACAATTTTGTTGTTTTTATACCAATCGTAGTATTTCTGTGCTTCCTCGTGAGTGTCAAAATCTTGAAAGCAATATCCCGAGTAACCATTGGTCAGTTTCTGTTACAGCGTAAAACTTCTTGCCTTTTGACTTCGGTGTCTTTGGTTTCTTTGTTCCACTTCTTTGTTGTTCTGTTTCGTCACACAGTAGGTCGATCTCTGTATTATAAACGAAACTTTTGTTCTTTTTCTGATTACGGGATCTCTTAACCATTGTTATAGACTACACTGCAGCTTATACGATATAAAACTGATTTGTATACAACTTGCCAATTGGTCTACAACCGCTGAAATAAAAAGAGCGCTGTTAACACACGTCTCGCAGTACGCCGCCATTACTGCATGTAGACAGCGAAACAAATTTATTTTGTTTGGAGCTGATGTACGCTCTACTACAGAGACCCGATCAGTGTGGAGGCTTGTTCGGAGTTATGACTGGTGGAATAGACGACTTTCCTGAACATGCGTTAGGATGTAACGTAAATTTTTACGCGTGATATTGTGCTTCTGAGTGTACCAATCGACGTCACAATAATAAAATTCCTTTCTATCACTATCAGCAAACTGACATGTTTTTTTGCACCCCACTCTTCCTTTTACCGGGAAAGTCGTCTATAGAGTCGCTATACAAACATGGGACGAAACAACATTCCTCTAAAATTTTAGATTTGTTTAACTAATTAACTTTTCGTTCTTTGACTTGAACATTATTTTTCTTCAAATCATGCGTCTTCTAGGTTGTGTCTTTGTTACGTCTGAGCTCGGTTGCCATTTGGAAATGAGAAAATGGCATATATTTGATGACGTGCATAATATTCACTCCCAAAGATCGCCACAGGTCGCCCTGGGCTAAGCGTTAGTCAGACTGTACCCGTACATTATTTAGCCATGCTAAGCGTTCACGCACGTTTTCTTAGCACGGGCTAAGGAATTTGACCTTTCAGCCCATTTTAAGGAGCTGTGTGTGAACGCAACTATTGTTAATGTTTTTTTTATCGGCGCAACTTTATTTTTGGCCATTACTAGCGTAGTTTGACCGTTTGCGGCTGTGATATAAATTACCCCGCCATAAGCCTTGTCTGGAGCGTTGAAAAAGAGATGTATTTAGGGGCCCAAGCCTGTAGGGCGAGGCCCCTATTCTTATTGTCCGGTTTTTTCTTCTTCATCTTCTTTCTTCCGTAACTTTTTTCGTCAAGCCGTTTGAGAAAACCGCTGAACAGAATGGTCTGATAATGCTCTATACTGATAGTCCATAATGTGAACTGGTGCAACATGCTTTCAGAATTTCGATTGGACAATTAGTTTGGCAGCCATATTGGATTGAAATAAAACCGGAAGTGACTGTTTGACCACTTTCTGAGGGTCTAGGCGTCTAGATTTTTTATGGTATATAGTACAACTCATGTGTAATAAATATCAGCAATAAAAACTTTAGCGGTCATGTGACTTTTCCCGCCATTTTGTTTTTCCTAAAAACGGCAAAAAACACTTGAAAATCTTCTTCTTCAGAACCACCAAGCAGAATGCTCTCATATGTAGTATTTAGCTTCTATATATGAATCCCATTTATGTTTGAAAAAATGTTTACGATTGGTCACGTGGTTTGGCCACCATTTTGGATTTCTTCTAAACAGGAAGTAGTTTTTTACTCTGGCAACACTTGAGGGAATATTTTCAATTTTGCTTCATGGCATCTGTGTATCAAGCCCTTTCAGAAACCTAAAAAAAATTTCACATCAGTCACATGGTTTGGCCGCCATTTTGGATTTTGAGGAAAATTGACCAAAAGTTTTGGCATTTGTTTCTCAGAGGTGATTCAACCAATCTACTAGATGTTTTTATATTTACCATGCCTGGCCTTAGCTGCATACGAGAAAAATAATATTATTTTGATCAGTCACGTGGTTTGGCCGCCATCTTGGATTTTGTGAAAATAGAAATTATGCAACTACATGTTTTGTATTAGTCTGATTTCTTTCAAATTTTGTATGTGCATTTGTGTCATCAGATGCATCATTTTGCCCCAATAGCACACTGTTGGGCCACGTGGCTGGGCACCCATGGGGTGGGGGCTTCTAACCTCATTAATATGCATAACTGTCATATCTCAAACACTGTTGCAGTTAGGAAGTGGAATCCTGTGTTATTATGACAACATTGAACAAAAGATTTGATTAAAATAACAAATGACCATATATAGTCACGTGAGCTCATTAATATGCGTAATCGTTATATCTCAAACACTGTTGCAGTTAGGAAGATGAATCCTGTGTCATTATGACAACAGTGAACAAGAGATTTGATTAAAATAACAGATAACCATATATGGTCATGTGAACTCATTAATATGCATAACCATTATATCTTAAACACTGTTGCAGTTAGGAAGATGAATCCTGTGTTATTATGACAACAGTGAACAAGAGATTTGATTAAAATAACAGATAACCATATATGGTCATGTGAACTCATTAATATGCATAACCATTATATCTTAAACACTGTTGCAGTTAGGAAGATAAATCCTGTGTCATTATGACAACAGTGAACAAGAGATTTGATTAAAATAACAGATAACCATATATGGTCATGTGAACTCATTAATATGCATAGCAGTCATATCTAAAACACTGTCGCAGTTAGGAAGATGAATCCTGTGTTATTATGACAACAGTGAACAAGAGATTTGATTAAAATAACAGATGACCATATATGGTCATGTGAACTCATTAATATGCATAACCATTATATCTTAAACACTGTTGCAGTTAGGAAGATGAATCCTGTGTTATTATGACAACAGTGAACAAGAGATTTGATTAAAATAACAGATAACCATATATGGTCATGTGAACTCATTAATATGCATAACCATTATATCTTAAACACTGTTGCAGTTAGGAAGATGAATCCTGTGTTATTATGACAACAGTGAACAAGAGATTTGATTAAAAATAACAGATGACCATATATGGTCATGTGAACTCATTAATATGCAAAGCAGTCATATCTAAAACACTGTCGCAGAGCAGGACATGTAACAAGTGTCATTATGAAGACATTGAATGAAAGATGTAACTGACATTAGAAATGGCTATATATGATTATGTAATCTCATTATTAAGAACATGGCTCATTATATATCCTGAAAACCATGTTTCGATAAGCAAACCAGGTAAATACATGGTACCAACTTCATTTTGACCTCATGTTACTGATAATTCAAGCTACCTGATTGTCTAACATGTGACCACATTAATTATGAAACAGAATCTTGTCAGCTTGGGCCCCGGTGACGCCGCTTGCGGCTTTAATTCAATGTTATTGTTGTCCGTGTCAGCAAAATATCGACGATTGATGTCTCGATTTGTGACTTCAAATAAATCATTGTATTACTAGTGTGAGTATGCTACACGCATTGGTGTGGTGGTACTGTTACGTTTCACTGAACGATGAGACGGATGGTGTCCGACGGATGTGTTTTCGTTGATGACTTTTTAAATGAATCCACGATATAGTTGGTCAGAAATCACCTAATCATAAATACTGACATTGTGATGTGGTAATTTGTTGATCATGTTACGTGTGCGTTTCTTTGCTGATTTGTAGTTTGCAGGCAAGGGATTTGTGATTCGCCTGTCAAGGTAGTATAGCGATGAATCGGCCAATCTTGTTGTTATCGCGTCACGTATACCGATGGTTTCCAGATCCCAATATGATGTAACGTTTGCTTTTAGTTGGTTCTGGGTTGAAGGCAACTGTAGATACATCAAGCAGTAGACGGTATAACAATGTACAATGTTCTAATGGTGAACACGCATTTGTTCAGTTGTACATGAACGCGATAAAGCTAGTTGAAAACTACATAGGCTAGAACGATTTAGAACATTGTATCACTTGGAGTACAAATGATGAAGTCTATCTTAATTAACACTCTTTGTCCATTTAAAGACAAGGCTGGATTCACACCTTAGAATTTTAATCCTTGTCGTCAATTAATCTGATTGGTTGTTTTAATTGAGCCAATCAGGGAAAACACACGAATAAATATATAAACTGATAGAATTGGCTGCTTAATACAGGCCAAAGTGTGTTTCTTCGTGTCACGAAAACAGCATAAATATATATCGGAAATGTGGCTACATTCACTCAAACTTGATAATATAACTGGAGGTAATCAGCAATATAATGAAATAAATCGGATAAAATGAAGCGAAGTTATGGTTAAATAACATGAAAATATATGTGTCCACATGGTAATAACGATAAACAAATGGCTTGGCGCCTTTGTAATCAAACGAGATGTTTGGACCTATCTCCCAAACTCAGTAAAGTACACGTTCCTCCATTAACAATAATTTATATAATGGAAAACCTATATAGGTCAAAGGAAGTTTCAGTATAAAGGGATAACGAACGCTATGGAATAACTTGCCAACTCATATTAGATTTCAGCCTCATTAGGCATCTCTATGAAAACATACGAATGATATTTTGGTGAGAAATTTGTTGTAAATGGATCAAGCCTATAGTGTATATATTTTTGAATTTTCAATGCATTTTGCTTCTACAGAGGGCCCAATGAAAATTACTTTAATATATTTTGCGCTACTCTCTTAAATGAAGTGTTCAAATTTCACAACTGCTTTCACAGCTGCTACACCGACGTCGTATTGCACCATATTGGCTGTTAATAACGCTTTTTGTCTGTCTAACCGATGATAAAATTCATTTGCAAAAGTTAAAAATTAGCCGTAAGTTTAACAACTAACGACTGCAATTTTGCAATTTAATATATCTGATTGTAGTAAGCATAACTATATTAAAATAACAATATATATGCACAAGGTGTGAGTTATGTTGGAGAAAATAACAACTATCACACAAGTAACTGTGTATGGCCTCGGATGTTTTAATGACTTCAACATACAAACAATATTTGAATAACATACTTCAGTCCACGATATTATCATGATCTATGGGTGCCTAAAGCGCAGTATTCCCGTAAATTATAATTTTAATAAAACACTAAACACTAATGTGTATACACGTCATCAATAAATGACCAACATTCGTTCCACAGAGTGTAAAACAAACACTTCACATGGCAACACGTTGCAAAAAACTATCTAATTCGTAGGCCGATTAATTCAATAAAATAAACGCACCAATACGCTGATATTGATGGTTGCTACTAAGCTTCATACAAACAAATTGTAACAGTTTCTATTGCGAGACACATGCAAAAAATCAGAGTATGCAACGATTTGTGATATATCGTGTTTGTGCTGTTTTCATTGTTATATTTTCTGTTGTCGGTACACTATATATGGTAAGTACACATTCTTTAGATTTATATTCTGTTAAAATAAGTTTGATAAGTACAAAAGAAAGCGCAATTAGCTATTGCAGCAGAGTGTATTAACATTTTAAATCTATATCTTCAACTGTGATAAAATATAAAATATAGCAGAAATACTTAAATTGCTGAATGTTTACTCTCCTGAAATGTTTTATAACTGAATATTTGGAAAATAATTAACATCAGTCATGGAACTGACATTTCACGCGTATCCATGGTATAGAACATTGATACTATTTATATTTTCACTCTATGAACTGCTTTCTACGAAACATTACACATTTGTGTTTAGTATGTAATGCATACATATCGAAATACATTATGAGTTCCCTACTCTTGACACTGTTATCCAAGCCCGGAATGTGCTATGTTTTTGCCATGCAATAACGAGTACCTGCCAAGCTTGCCTGTGCAAGGAATTCGTTACACCGTCCAAAATAGATTGTGCTAGTCTTATCTATTTGATAGATTTCCTCCGAAAAGGGTAAAACACTCAAAACCAGTATTTGAATAATAATTACAAAGTGGGTTAAGAATAATAACAGTCTAATATATATGTCAATGAAAAATTTACATGTTAACATCGCGAAGGAAGTGTGGCGGAAAAGCGTTGCAGCGAATTACACTCATTCTTTTAATTTCGAAATTATTTCCAGTATTCCAGCGCCATGTTCAATATTATTGGAAACTATTTAAAATACGATAGGCATTCTAATTAACCAATTAGAGGTCAGTTAATGGATCAATTACAATTGAGATTAATTTTTTCCGTCACATACCAAAGGATCATTTTATCATTTGTGTATAATCTTACGTTTATTGGAAATGTTGTTGCTACTACACAATAAACGTTGTTGCTGTTTGATATTGTACTGATTGTGTCTGTTTGATAATTGTTATCGAACCGCTTCAAAAATACTGTTTTATTCTCTGCTGTATTTTTTGATGCCGATACCATGATCGACTGTACAAGATGCCAACAAAACGACAATCAACCTTCGTTCCGACGCATGTCCAAGGTCCTCGTTACTTGTTCAGCTCACCGTACTCAGACGGCAAAGCTCCTCACTCTGGCAGAAGAAATAGTTTCTGCATTTTAGTTTGTTCCCTGCGTTGACGACCATGATTCACTAAGCATTGAAGTCGAACAAATAGATGATCAATACACTACGTTAGCTAAAGTCGATGCAGACATCATCGAAATAAATTAGGAAACCGATCTAGGAGATGTCATTGTCGCTTCCGATGACTATCTCACCGAATTACGTACTTAAACGCCGCCATTTACGTACAGACAATTCGCAGATCAGCGCCGGAGAACCAGTACCCAGTGCTTTTAGTCCATCCACAGCAGACCTTCGCTATAATGGGTCAATTGACTTGGCGATGCCCACATTATCGTCAATTGGTGGAGAATTATTGCAGTGGGTGACATATTTAAGATGTGTTTATTCATGAAAAGACCCATCTCGATAATGTGCATACATTTTAATATCTCCGTGCTCAACGTACTGTCGAAGTTGTTCGCACAATTGAAACTTTGACACTAACAAATCGACCTTTTGAAAATATGCCATGGACAAACGCACAATGTGATTAATGCTTACATGCGATCGCTATGAGACATGTCTAAATCTTCTGGAAACTATTATAATTTACGTAATTTCTACGACACGCTAGAAAATCAGATCTGCGGCCTCAAGTCTCTGGGGACAGAAGAGGACTCTTACGACGACTTCTTTACCACGAAAACTGGGAACAAAAGGATCACAACTGACCAACGATTGCAAACCAATTACATATCCGGAAAAGCTTTCTGAGATTATCTAACAGCAAGGTCTATATTTTAATTGTTTTGGTAACTACCGGTGCAACCACAGGCACACACACACAATCAAACGTGATTTTAAGGGCAATCCAAGGGAGTGGATCGCCAATACATGGCAATCTGAGCATATAATACGTGGTAATTCTGGCCTTAAAATGCAAATTATGCATTATTAGTAATATCAGAAATTATATTATAGCGTTATACATACCAGTGGGTTTTATGACGTCATTGCAGCAGATTATGTATCCCATTGCTGTGCATCAAGGCCCGAGCCATGAATATAAATATAATGTTGTATTCGAAAACGAAAAAGGAGAAACAATTTAAGATTAGAAGAGAAATAGATAACATAAGTTTCGATTGGCTTCAAAGTATTCGTCAAATCACCAGGAGAGTTGCCAATAACATCTACTTTGATGGTTTGAAATCACTCGTGCGTAGGGCTAACTATACGACTGTGTACATGTACTCCGGGTACGCATCTCTAGTCACAGTCGATCCAGCCTGTCCACAGCGGCGATCTAGCGTCGCGTAGTGCAAGGTGTGCCGTTCATTCGGGCGATCACACGTCAGTCACTCGTTCACTCACAATGTAAATGATTTAACTACAATAATACTGTTTTTTTCCATAGTTTGCCATATGAGATTGTGCAAACAATTACCTGAAAGACATTTTAAATTATTCAGATTCGCGGGCCAGTGACTGTGAAACTGTTCCATTCACTGTGGATTTTTCTCAAAATGTCCAAGCACACTTTCAAGCACTGAAACACACAATGTGCTCTCTATATATTACGCCTAGTATATATATGTCGCACAAAGTGAGCTTTCGCCCATTAGGAGTTGGCGGGGTCGTTCATTATTGTTTAAATATGACGACACAATTTGACCGAACGCAGACAATGCAGAGTTAATAAAACGAGAAGCCACTACTAATAAGGATGACAACATAAATTTGGTCAAAATAATCAGAAATTAACTTGGCTGCTAATTACTATTAATGTACATTATTAGCCTTTATCATGTATAATGTTTCCTCATTGACAGCTGGCTCACGTAAACTAATATTTATATTGCTAACATTTGTGACACAACAGCTAATTTTTACTAGATGCGTATTTTGAAAGACCTATCGTCCCACACGTCAAACTTCGTGGAACTTTTAATAGTTGATTGAGAGGGGTTATGATCATAATACATACCCCAATTTAAACTTAGCTCATAACAGCTAATGGCGTTTTAAAACTTGTTTTTAGTAATGATTAAATTGGTCTGAAACTAATTAATTCTGGTCATACGTCGGACTGCGTCTGAAATATACCCGTGCGATTAATAGACTGGGTCAGAGCTGTATCATGGAATTAAAAATATATTGTGATAATTTGCTCTGTTCAATTTTCAACCTTCGTGTACAGGCGTCTTTTTTGATTAATTACCCGTTCTTAATCAACGACCGAGGAGATAAAATATGTCAAAAACAGCTAACAAAGTGCAATTTCTTTTGACACAGTACAAAATGTGTCAATTCATTGGATTTCCATGGAAAACTATCTCAGACTGATTCACAATATCAATATCATCCACAAAACCATGCGAATAACATGGTATAAATGCATTCTGGCTTACATGTAAGCTGCCGATAGGTAGTGTTCATATAGACCTTGTTGGCTTGCATGTAAGCGGCGTGTTAAAACCAGTCCACACTACTCACTGGTAGTGTGGAGATATCCTGGCTTACATGTCAGCTGCCGATAGTTAGTGTTCATATATACCTTGTTGGCTTGCATGTAAGCGGCGTGTTAAAACCAGTCCACAATACTCACTGGTAGTGTGGAGATATCCTGGCTTACATGTAAGATGTTCATAGGCAGTGTCCATATAGACATGACTAGCTTGCATGTAAGTGGCGTGTTAAAACCAGTCCACAATGCTCACTGGTAATGTGGAAATAGGCTGGCTTGCATGTAAGCTGACCATAGATAAACATGGTTGGCTTGCATGTAAACGACGAGTAAAACCACTCTACCTTGTTCACTGGTAACATGGAAATAGCCTGGCTTACATCTCAGACCACTAGTGGTTCACTGCCAACATGGAAATTGTTTGGCTTACATGTAAGCTGTTCATAGGCAGTGTCCATATAGACTTGACTGGCTTGCATGTAAGCGGCGTGTTAAAACCAGTCCACAATGCTCACAGGTAATGTGGAAATAGGCTGGCTTACATGTAATGGTTAGCTTGCATGTAAGCGACGTGTTAAAACCACTCCACCATGTTTACTACTGGAAACGTGGAGATATCCTGGCTTACATGTAAGCTGACGATACAGATAATTTTCATAATGATAATGTGAACATTTGACTTTGCATGTAAGTGAATTCGGTTTCTTAGTCCCAAAACGTCCATTTTGCCACATTTTCACAAGTTAATGCTGTTTCGTATAAAAAACATCTCACTCATACTTTTCGTCCAATAAGCTTCCCTGTGTACATAACGACATCTCCGCCATGACTAATTAACATTAACACCGTGACTACAATTAAGTCAAAATGATATCGTGACTAAATAATAATCCGAAACGTAATAGTATTAACTATATTTACCCGCGAATTTTGTTTTTGTGCTTTGTCATATATACTTTCAATAATATTTAATCGCTCTGAGTCAAGTTTGTAGTTCAGATGACTCTTTATATTACACTATTTCCTTCGAGCAATAACACCTTCCCGTCAATATGAATACCACCACTGATTTGGGTCCTCGGAGTGCTTTAAAGAGATAGTTCACTAATCTCGCTCGTTTACATTGATGTAAACGGCTGCGTCTAACTCTTTGTATGGTATTTGACTTTTCAACAATATTTGGAATACCAAATATATCACTGGCGTACCATCTTCACCAATTCAGAATATTACCAAATTACCATTTACTTTCATAAACCTTCAAGATACAAATGTTTTTTTGAGAGTAAGTAAAATGCAAACAAATTCAATTAGCAAATTTACGGTGAGCTAATTTGGCGATCAACACTGTGCATCATTTTGCTCACGGTCATATGAATAATGCTCGTAGGCGAAGATGAGGAAAATCACCACAAAACAGGGTTTGCTCGCCGCTTACAATTGGGCCTTTGATCTGAAAATATTGACACAATTAAAGCACTTTGTATGAGGCGGAAAATTTTGTTTATACACACTTACTCGACCATAAACAATGAATATTATTTTTACAACGAATATTATTATTACGAATTTTATTGAATATCTTGTTTAAACTGGTGCGGCCACAACGCTACGATTTAAATCAGACGTGTCACAGTCACTGTGCTACTGTGTTTATAAATTGGCAGCTTCACTACAAAATGGTGTAAATCGGATATATCTACGTGTTTTCAAACTGACACGGTCACAACGCTACGATATGACCGAAGAACATAATATATGTATGTGACGAATACTTACCCATTTCGCAAGTTCCAATTTGCAGTTAGTTTGTTTTCCGATGCGAGATGTCTCTATGGTTAGCATTGATGTCGAGGGTGTCCAACTGTGTGTCTATAAAGCTTTCATGAGCTGGTGTAGAGTTTGTGAAGCTGTCATATTTCACGTTTGCAAGTGAACTTGTTTCATCGTGCATACCACTGGTATCTCGACCATTATATGATGTGATGTCCATAGGTTCGTCGTTACCATCGGAAAACAAGTCGATAAAGTGAACTTTGCTTGTATTGGGCGATTCATAATATACACTATCATCGTAGGGTTAATATGAATGGTCATCACTAGAAGACTTACCGTGTGTACCAACGCTGGTGTTCAACAATCGGAAAAACTGTGATAAATCACCGCTCATCTAGGCACAACATGTATTTATAGTGTGCTGATTTCTACTTGGTATATAACGGTTTCAAAATTGCCGCTCAAGATGACAATTAGTAGTCAACGGCCAATCGCTGTAATGTGATATTTGTAATATGAACCTGCATACTGAGGTCAAACAAGTGCTCAGTGTGTCATTCGGCTGTTCAACAATTGCCTTCTACATTGCAAAGTTACAATGTAGCCAGAGCTAACGAGTTGAATGTCATGTGCTAATGTGATGTTCATATTCGTTTATAAATGTGATACTTAGTATTTAATTTCACCATATCATATTAAATATCGCGTTTTTTATAATGTTTAGTTATCTTTCTCAAATAAACAATTGCACATGAATAAATGAGCAACAAATTAAATAATTTTATTAAATTGCAGCTGACAGGCAAAACAACCCAATTATAGGCCGGAGAACAATAAAATAATTGCACAAATACAGACATTTGACATTAACAACAAAAATTACTTTTAAAAAAAATTAATTAATTTTTAGCCCGGACAATATTAATTGATATGATGCCACCCTACCTCATTTTTAAAAATCTTCAAATTTAATCATTTGTTAAAAAGAACATTATTATTACACCCATGTGTCAATTATTTGTATACAGTAATATACGTAATGACAAATTTTGTATGAAACATTGCCATCTACATTTTTAAGCTAAGTTTGAATTAGCCTCGCGCTCATTTAAACTGATTTAAAGCGTCGATACTGAGTGGACGATTTATCTGGGAAGCGTTTCCACATGGCACTATAATCAAAACAAACTTAGCTCTCAAGGATAGATGGATACAATTTCAAGGGCAGCCGCAATCGCCTACATTGACAGCACTGTCAGCCAATAAAATTAATGATCACAGCTGAGAATCACGCCAACCGTCTTATTTTGCCATGATCTCTCTTCGTATACAGAAGTTATCTTATTGCCGCCCAAGAACAAGTATTAAGGTAATCATTTAATGTATGTGTCATATATCTATACATCGTATACATTGAACTGAATTTGTTTTTATTATTTCAACTTTACTGCACTGTGTTTTATTATGTTCAGAGAAGGATATGTTTGACTTCGCTGTTAAAGTAGCCAATGAGATACGGGAAAACAGTTTTATAATAATGTAGTGGAGTTTCAAGAAAAGCTCAGTCTGCAATGAACTTTATGTTATATGTGATGGTGGTATTGAAAGCATAAACGAGCAACCGGGTAAGTTATATTTATTTTAATTTTACAGCGTTGGTATAAGAAAAACAGTGTCGCGGTGTTTGACATAGGAGTCAGCCCGACATGATCAGAGATATATGTTTTATCGCGTTTCCCATATGTACACACAATGTAAATGATGATATAATTTCAGCAGCATTCCGCGTGGGATGTTAACTCGGATAAGACCGCGATGAAATACCAACATCGATGGTAAATGTTCATATCAAACGATAAAGTATTAAGTAACATAATTGATCTACAGTCACATTTAGCAAAATACTTTACTTATGTATTGAATGTCCATCAATTTATTCCCGCTTTGAAAAAAACACCATTGACCTAACGCCCCAGCGTAACGGTATGTGATACACACACATCAACTTAGAATGATTGTAGTTTTTGTGTCTCGCATCGAGTATTGTTAAAGCAGTGTTGGCATAATGTGAGCAATATCACTGCTTCATGTATACACATAGGTTTGAAAAAATGTTCTCATCAGCCAACAGAACTGCTTGAGGTACGCATGTTTTGTAAGTTACGCTGTCGGTCAATGGCATCAAAATGAACAGTTAACGTGGTGTTTATTTACTATGAAGGGCAATTTCAGTTGCCTAATGGGATCTACGCCAATGACTTGTCAATGTAGTATGATATAACCCAGCAGGAATAGGTACTCTCATGTTCCCATCCACATAAATGGTATTTGATTAATTTTCGCCATGGAAGTCTCATGTTTGAGTTGATAATCTACGGTGTTCGACAGTGAGGTCAGTGAGAACTTTGCGGAAAACTTAAAATCTAGTATTTTTATGCCCCAACATTAGGTTTTTATTGCCCTGGAAGAGAACTGTCCTCATGCCATCAAGACATAAAACAGTGTTACCCTGCTCTTAAAAGTCTACATTGACAGTATAGGGTCACATATATTCTTTCCATCTTCCGTCAGTTCTCTTCCAAGGTAAAATAATTCATCAAATTCCCGTATGGGAGGGTCGTGTGCTTAAGTTCGTTAAGCTTCACTTGATAATCTCAGCTCGGTCAGTCAATGACACGTTGAACTCTGTCTGGCATAGTTAGTTGATTAGTGGTCATGTGAGTCGTGCACCTCTTGAGATATTAGTGCAGCGTATTCTTGCGTGTAGCGGATTCTCCTAACATTTTCATTTTTTCAGAACAGAATGCATTGTACTTGCATATGTTGTATAACATATATATTAATCAATATAACGTAGATAGATAGGGGGAATTAACAGTTTTTCATTGGCTGCCCTCCCACATAATGATTCAGTACCCACGCCTCTGTAAAAAATGTTTTCCCATCCTCCGCATATTTCCAATGGACGGTATCTCTCCATGCACATCTTTTCAAAATACATAAATTAACATATTAACACAATTTGGGCTGCAAATAATTGTTTTGAATGCGCATGCATCGTGGAATAAGCTGTACGTAAAAGTAATTGTAAACCAACATTTTCAATACTTTTTTTCGTGTTATGGTTTTTGCTTAAAACGAAACAGTTGCACGTATTAACGTAAACGCAATATAACCGCACTATATCACTACTTATCCGTTCGATATTCCAACTGTTCATGAACAAAAACAATTCTGTGTACATGTGTACAAGACGAATCAAAACATAATTGTTTTTCGGGATATATTTTGTTCGACGTCGCAAAAGAGCAGACTTTACTATAAATAATACATTTTGTTATTTATAGAACCTGTCATCTATGTTCATAGTGGAGATAATGAATTTTGTACAGAGAAATGGAAAGAAGAAGAATCAGGATGGGCATAATAACTGAGTCGAAAGTCGCAGCTATAGTCTCATTTGCAGAAGGAGAATATGAGTTTTCGTCGTGCGAATTAATGTCGGCACTAAACTCTCATTTTTGTAATTAAAAGGCACCCTTGGATGCAGAGCTTCAGGCACGCATAATAACCATTTTTTTCTGGTAAACATTTTGCTCTGTCATTTTTATGTCTAATTGTTGATGGTCAGTCTCGCATGCACAATGTTTACTATGATTTTCATCATAGTCAACACTTTTGTCATGGGTTCTTTAAGTGTATACATGAGGTATGATGGGAAGTGCATGCGGTAGCTGTCTTTAGTGTATTAATTGTTGAATTAATCAACGATCCCTTGCATAGCTGGCACAGTCCGGCATAACTGGTTAAGTTGAATAATAAAGTGTTTATTTTCACAAATTTCACACATCTATATTTACAGACTGTACACGTGGGTGATTTCCTCCGCATTCGTGGTACAGGCAAACAAACATGGTCCGGAAAAAAGACGGAGTGCCGCGAAAGGATATAGACATCCAATGGTATACAAAAACGGACGAATACTTTCCGACGATTGAAAGCGGTAAACCTTGGTCACATTATGTAAACAAATGGATTATTTTTTCAGTTCTAATAAAAAAAAAACTCAACAAATGGCGAAATGGTACAAAATTATTTTACAGACGCTCTTGGGTTAATGCATTGACATTACTTTTTTAGTTGACATTTATGCATATTATTTATCTATTTAACATGAAAATATTTTTTAAATAATATTTTAAAATCCATTATTTCAATCAAACTTGATACATATGTGAACATTTTACTGACGTGATTGTTTTTCCATATTTATTTGACGCTTTCTATTCTCTCCTTGTCAAGATTTTTTTTATTTAAATTTAATATCTTATTTTGTATGGTTTTGATTGCTATGTGTCTACAGAGTTGTTTCACTTTGCCATAATCAGCAATAATCATGTTTTACAGACGTATTGCATTGCAATAAAGTGCATATATGAATCGTTTCTAAATCGTTTGATCTTTAATTTTATTTTTCATTTTAAACTTGAATTTCTTATTGTAAGCCAGGGATATCAAATTGGAACCTATCTATCGGTAGCTTCCATGCAAGCCAGTCATGTCTATATGGACACTGCCTAAAGACAGGTTACATGTAAGCCATACTATTTCCATATTGCCAGTGAGCAGCACGGAATCTTTTTAACGCATCGCTCACATGCAAGCCAACCATGTCTATATGGACACACACTATCGGCAGCTTACATGTAAGCCAGTCTATTTCTATGTTGCCAGTGAGCATGGTGGACTCGCTTTAACACGCCGCTTACATGTAAGCCAACCATGTCTATGTATGGTCAGCTTACATGTAAGCCAGCCTATTTCCACATTACCAGTGAGCATTGTGGACTGGCTTTTACACGCCGCTTACATGTAAGCCTATTTCCACATTGCCAGTGAGCATTGCGGACTGGCTTTTTTAACACGCCGCTTACATGTAAGCCATCCATGTCTATCTATGGTCAGCTTACATGTAAGCCAGCCTATTTCCACATTGCCAGTGAGCATTGTGGACTGGCTTTAACACACCGCTTACATGCAAGCCGGTCATGTCTATATAGACACTGCCTATAGACAGCTTACATGTGGAAGCTAGGTTATTACCATTATACCGGTGAACATGGTGGACTGTTGAACACGTCGCTTACATGCAAGTAAATGGATATTTACTACCGGCAGTGTACAGTGTGGAACGGTTATTATGACAAATATATGCCTTTAAACCATGTTATTCGCGCGCTTTGTGTACAGTTTTGTTTTTGTACAGAAGTCTACGATAGATTTCTATGCAAAACGCTATGATTTGACACATTTTGCACTGTGTCAAAAGAAATTTCACTTCGTTAGCTGTAACGTCATTGAAACACACTCTGGTCGAGTTTTTAACGTGATTAGATGACAAATTAATAGTTTAGACCACGGAGTAAAACCGTTGCCTATGGGTTATATTTAACAGTAGAATCAAATGAACTGCACGTTCCATGACTTTTGTATGATACTAACGTGTATAATATTTACTCCTAGTTTCCTATGTTAAATATAACGAAATGTGAAATTATACAAATAGTTGAGAAGAAACCTGTCAAACTATGCGTATGTCTGTCATCTAGGAACAACCAATATGGAGTATGAGATTATTTCTGTCATACATGCTGAAAGAAACCCATGAATGATAGGGGGTATAGGTGTTCAGCATAATTTCATGTAGCTTCCCTTTTTCCGTTCAACAGAGATTATACACTGCGGTACCGGTAACCTTCAATAGGAACTTAAGTTCGCCGCTTTTTAAAATCAATCATGATGTCAATGCTAACAAGTACAGTTACAGAGTACTTAACCGAAGCCGTGATCTTTTCCCGTATGATGATTATAATCGATTTGCCATGGACTGGATAGGAATTGTAGAGGAGTTGGAGTGGTCACATCAACATACTGAACATGAACCTGTTAGAATAAACATGAGCGAACCGTTTGATATTGGTAATGGTTTTCGTGGGCTAACATCAGCGAATAAAACAAGGTAATTATCTATGCCAGCGTGAATAATGTTTGGCTAAGTAATCCACACTGTGCAATATTTGTTTTAAGGCTGTTTTTCGAACGGTCCATGGTTCGGGTGATTACAATCGGTGTATTGATATTCAAAATTGATTATCATTTGTATGTTCTCAGAAATCGGTGGTTATTTAACATTTGTCAGTTTAAGTTCTATTTAGAGTGAGTAATTCTCTAAATGCAACCTTTCCATTTGTGTATCCCACATCGGTAATGAGCGTTTCATGGTATGCATTCTGTGACAGGTGTCGACCATAACTCATTTCCTTACACTTTTCCGTGATCCTTTTCCTGATTTTTTTGCGGTATTCATTGCTAGCACTTGAGATAATATGTAGTATATTTTAATGGTATGAGTTACTAACGTGAATGCGTTTTTATGAGTCATACATTAATATATATATAAGTTGAAACAATGCGACATGACATGTGAATTTACATTTATTGCTAGAGGGTTTTAAAGGGAAACCGCTCAATCCCATGGATTGCACCAAAGAATCATGGGACACTATTGTTTATATTGTTTACAAAATTAATCTATCTTTTGTTATCCATTGTAATTTCAATCCAGAAAGTAAATTTGTTGTGCGATTAGGCTTAACTGGAAGTGCCCCTTTAAGCATCGTGTGGTCGTACATGCTTTTTCAATTTGATATTTTACAATGCTGTATTTTGCAAAAGATACTTACATTTAAACAAAACTATCAAAGCGCTGAATTAATTTTTCTAATGACTGACATTTTCATTAACATTTTTTATAGAGTTACATTTTACAACAATAAGAAGGACATTAAAAGAGGAGATTATGTGCATGTTGTCATAGTAACTGTTGATGATTATGGTCGAAGCAGAGACATGGGAGGAGATTTCTTTTCAGCATATATGTCCTCCGACTCGTTAAATAAGAGTACTGCTGGACGTGTGGTCGACTATGGTAATGGTACTTACTCGGTGTTTTTTTATGCTGCCTGGTCAGGTGACGCACATGTTCATATTGCACTGATACTCAACAGAGAAGGTGTACACTTTCTGAAGAACGTGATAAAAAACAAAGAAAGGCTCATAACATACACAGCGGAGTACACAAACGGTACTTCCACTGAAATTAGACAGTGTGCTTTGGTTAATGAAGCCATCTGGATGAATCAGTGTGAATATGGCAATCAACATGCAATGGGGAAAACGGTTATAATATGTGATAAACCTCAGAACTTGCGTTGTGACCAACTACAGAACATTACTGCTAAAGTTGAAAGTATGAATGCGGCAGCTGCTGCTATGATAACAGATGTAAAGGATCATTTCGACAGGTGAGCTGTTTAATTTTTTCTGGTGGGATGATTTGTTTTTGCCAAAATATGCTGGATGTAGTTTTTGTAGTGTTAAATAAATATAATATATTATAATATATTCGCATATTGATGAGTTAGTTAAACGTCTATGTATTTATATGTGGTTCCACTGTGTTTTTTTATTACCTCTGTCAACTCTGCTATTAGTATTTAGTCATCTTGTCTAGCAAGTATACATACTATACTTTCTAGCTGGTGTTCAAATAATACTATTTTATTTCCATCTTTATTTTTTGAAAACAATTGCAACAACAACTGACTACTGGTGTCGATTTGTGGGGGATATACAAACACTTCGATGAGAGTGAATTCAGAGCACATACTTAAGACAGAAGATCTAGCAACACATGATACAGCGAGTTACTATGCATCTACGATTTACAAACAATATGTGTTGATCAAGTATAAATACTTTCATTGCTTGCAACTAGCTCTTTGAAACGGCTGGAACAATTTCAATAAAACTTGGTACTATGACAACAAATATCGGGTTGCGGGCACACGTTATTGTTTTTTAGTAATACATCGTTGAATCATATCACTTAGATGTGTTCACAACCGGTGCTCCGAAACCATAGAGCCAATATCAATAAAACTTGTTATGGTGACATGTTTACATGTCTGTGTCCATGGTATATTTATACTTGTCCCACGTAAGATTTTCACTTCTATTGATCAGGCAATCATGGAAAACTAGAGAGAGTGTCCACTGATATAATCTGGATAAAATCTGATGTATTGTACGGTGTGTATTTCATAATACAATAAAAAATAAATTAATTAAAATAGAATAAAATAAAATAAATATACAAAAAAATGTTCAATCAGATTTGCACAGATACAACTACATATTTGAGGGGTTTTATGTTGTCTTGTGGTCTTTATGTTTCAAGATCTTATTTTTGTGTTTATTGTTATTTAAAGCCAATGGTTTAACATGAAAATTTGCGCGGGTGATAATTTATGAAGTAGTTTGTGAATGTACAGGAAAATGATGGGCACAATAATGACTAACTATGGTATTAAGCTATACAAATCAATGTCTCTGCACCTTTCATGTTAAAATTGCCATCCAGATATTTTCCCCACCTGAAATGAATTGCTGATGAAAACAAGAGTCGAAAAATTGACGACCACGGCCCTTTAAGATCTATTTGTCTACTATGAATCAAGAGATAACCGTATGCACGCGTTATAGTACTAGTATTCAAATTCGAAATAAAGAATCAGTCGAGGTTTAGAGAATAATAAAGTTGCAATATAGAGTTGACGAGTCTTCAACTATGACATCAAATAAAGTCCATGGATTTTAATTAATCAGGTCTGTGGACAACTCAATTTTTCATTTGGACCTGTTGATTTTTTTTACATATTATTGGAATACTAGTAACTCGAAATTGCCCATATTTATGACATTGGGAGGGCGCTCTAACCAAAACATTACTCCACTTCCGGGTGGATAGCTACAATATTGCAGACAATAGCTGACATTGCAGAAGCCTTCAATAACTACTTTGTTAATATTGGACCCAACCTTGCCTCAAATATTACCAATCCCCCCAAACAATTTCGATCACTATCTTAATGACCCCAATGTGAATTCATTCTTCCTTGCACCAACCACAGAACAGGAGGTAGCTTTGTCATTAAGCCATCTTGAACAAATCGTCAGGCTATGACTGTTTACCAGCACGACTTCTTGTAGATGGAGCTGATATCATTTGTAAACCACTTTGTTTTATTTTTAATTTATCATTTTTACAGGGACATTTTCCAAATGCATTAAAAATGGCAAAGGTAACGCCCATCTACAAAAAAGGCCCAAACAATATCCCCGGAAACTATAGGCCAATCTCAGTGTTACCCCTTATTAGCAAGGTTCTAGAAAAAATAGTTAACAAACAACTACTGCATTATTTGGAGAAAGAGAAAATTCTTTACAAGCATCAATACGGGTTTCGTAATAAATTCAGCACTAAGCTTTCCGTAATCAATTTAATAAACACACTACTCTTTCAAATTGACGAGGGCAAGCCAACTATTGGAATATTTATCGATTTTACAAAAGCTTTTGATACTATTAATCATACAATTTTGCTGGAAAAAATGGGACATTTTGGTATACGCGGGCTTCCAAATAAGTGGTTTAAAAGTTATCTAGAAGATAGATCACAATTCATTTTTTTCAAATGGTGTTTCATCTGGGCAACTTCCTATATCATGTGGTGTACCACAAGGTTCAGTACTTGGCCCTACCTTATTTCTTTTATACATTAATGATTTCCCAAGCTCTACACATTTTATTTAACTTTAGACTCTTTGCTGATGACTCCAATTTGTTTCATTCTTTTCCACCAGGGGCAGATATTGATTTGCGTATTATTAACAAACATTTAAACAGTGTTGTACACTGGTGTGATGCAAATAAGTTTACTATCAATTGTTCAAAAACAAAATATATGATCATCAGTGGTAGGCGTATGTGTGTGACAGTAAGAGGTGCCCTGTCCATAAAAAACAACGTAGTATATGAGACTGAATCAGCAACTTTCGTAGGGGTGGAAATTGATACATATCTGACCTGGGATAATCACATTTCAAAGATCAATAAAACTATTAGAAAAAAGACGGGTATTCTTTTAAAATTAAGACATTATGTACCACGGCATATTCTCCTTTTGTTATACAAAACGTTGATTCAGCCTCATATCACCCATGGTTTAGAAGTTTGGGGTAGTACATATCCGTCAAATCTTAAAGTTATACATACCGCACAAAAAATGATAGCCAGAATTATAAGGTTTTCCGACTTTACTGCGCATGCTCCACCAATTTTCAATACTCTCCAAATTCTTGATAATTTTATACTTCATAAGTCATTACTTTTAAGTTTTATGTATGATATAACTCATGAGAATCTCCCACAATCAATGTCAACATATAATTTGCAGTATTTACATCATAAATATAGAACAAGACAAAGATGTTGAAATGATTTACTTGTACCTAGAATGAACACAGTAGCGGGGACATTCGCAATATCTTATTTAGGGGCCAATCTTTGGAACAGCATATCAATTTCTTTAATCTGAAGCCACACTTACAGTGTTAAAACATTTGGCTGCCATGTACACGAGGAGCATCGACTTCAGAGAAAAAGTCAGAACTTGTAAAAAGGTATGAAACTTTTATTCATTTTATTCTCATATCAGTCACTGTTGTCAAGCACACAAAGTTTAAAAGTTGTGTGGCAATATTCTTTCATCTTGTTTTATTGTTATCATGCCAAACACTCACAAATCAGACAAAGATTTTATAAAATAACCACTAGTAACTGTAATTTAACTGTATCAAAAAAGTTTAATTGAAGTTGAGTGTTTTCAGTTCAACCACTGTGCTAGAGGAAATACAGCTTGGCCATTATAAGGTGTAAATGTGTTCATTGTAATGTTGGATGTCTCCTCCTTTATTGTCTAAACTGGAACTGCTAAAATGTCATAAACAGATGTGTCTTGAAACAGATGTGTAATTTCCAAGTCTGACATAAAATGTAACACTAAACTGTCTTGATTTCAGAGTTAAAGATTACATGTTTTGGCCCCTGCCTTAAATATAAATTCATACCATAACATATTGGTAAATATTGATTTATTACAAATGTTGATGCATGTAAAAATATATATTAAACATAAAATATGGATTTGAATTTAGGAACACTTGAGTAGAAGCAATGGTAAACAGGACATGCCAACACTTTTATATAAACATGCAACCTATTCACTAATTGACAGAACTAATATATATATATATATATATATATATTTCTTATTAAACAGGTGCCACCTGGAATGGATTATGGTGTTATGTTGCATTTTCTGGTGAATCAACCTCATCTGCAAGATAAGGCAAAATGATGTGACAAATTATTTGGCAAAGGATATAGGTTGTATTGTTCTGGACATATTGCTCAAGTTAAATACCACCCTATGTCAGACGAATCTCCATTTATTTACCTGAGAGCATCAGTGTTACCATCAATGAAAACGGCACTAACTTATTTGGTATATAGAGCAATATCCAAATCAAGTTTAGTCGTACATTCATCCAAGTGTACATGTCCTGCAGGTCTGTCAGGTATTTGTTGTCATGCTGCTGCTTTTCTATATGCTTTGACATGTATTTCTAACAAGAAGAGCAGCAATAATGAAAAACCAACATGCACATCACTACCAGAACAATGGCATCTGCCTACCAGAAACAGAACTTCATTTGGCCAGTACTTCTGCTTCACCAGACATATTTCATGAACAGCCAACCACATCAAAGGTTAAACTGAATATTCAGCGAGAAACAACAGAGAATACAACTGACATTCATCCGGACCCTAACCATCAGCCAGACATACCACAGGGTATTGTCGGAGAAAGTTACTCCGAGTTATATGAAATTCAAGGACAAGCGACTCCACACCCGTTTCATGTAGTACCAGCTGTGATACTAATAGTTTATATATCAGCCTTTTATATTAGCCAGCCGGATTCTTAAAGTAAATCCTCTTGTTAATTACGTGTGTTTAATTAGTCTTGTTACCATGGTATTTATAGAGCCAATCACGACATAGTATTTTCATAGACATGGCCAATCACTGATCGTAAGTTTGTCCTTCAAGCTTTCCCGCCTTTTTTCACTCTGTTTTTGTGGGCTATGTTTCCTATGACGTTCGATTTAAGGGTATATAAGAATGAAACACACGCTTCTCGATATGTATTTCTTTAGTTTGTAACTCGTTACTATGTTCCAGCATTCGCTGTTGAATAAACCATTAGTTTATTAGTTTCTTAGACGAATTGCTGTCTCCGTGTCTGACATTTGTATACCCCCGCTCAAGGAGTCCGGTTTTTAACTGCATTCCCCCACATTTCTGGTTGCCGAGACCAGGATATCACCGAGAAAATGCCAGACACACAAGCTGAAGAAAGCATCACCAGGCTGAAGTTGACTCGCCGTGGTCAACGAGCGCACATGACGAAACTTTTCACCCGAGCTGAGGAAGTCATCGACAAATACTCCGAAGAAGCTGACAAAACAACAGCATACAACTTACTCGTGGCACTCAACAAGCAGCTCTCTGATAAGTATCACGCACACAACGCAACTGAAGAGAAGATACTCAACCTCACCAACGAGGCAAACTACGATACAGTGAGTGAAGCGTCATGCGATTCCCAGTCCGAGATCTACAAAAGAAATCATCGGATCACCACTTTCATAGAAAACCATCGTCCCAACACCGGTAGCAACAATGGAGCATCTGGTATCGATCATACACCCCGTGGGAGATCTAAGAATACGATTGCTTTGCCGAAGTTACAACTACAAACATTTGATGGTAACACGCTAGAATGGGTGAGTTTCTTTGACTTGTTTAAATCGTCCATTCACGAAGACACCAGTCTCGACAATATTCAAAAGTTCACATATCTACGAAGTTTGTTAACTGGCAAGGCAAGTCATACTATATCGGGTTTAGCCCTCACCGAGGCCAACTATAAACATGCCGTGGACTTACTGGTCGCTAGATATGGACAAAAACATTTATTGATCGACGCCCATATGACCGCATTGTGGCAGTTGCGACAACCGTGCAACGATATCATTAGTTTGAGACATTTCTACGATTCTATTGAGAGTAATGTTCGAGGCCTTCAATCATTGGGTAAGAATGAATCCACATATGGGGAACTACTCGTACCGATGATAAGAGATAAGTTGCCTGCAAACATCCGCCAACAAATAGCTCGGGATCGTGGGGATGTTGCGTGGAATTTACCCGATTTGCGTAAAGCTATACTACGAGAGATAAACGTTCTTCGAGCCGGATGTTCACTGGAAGAACTATCTATAGTGAATGCGCCGAATCCACCAGAGATCACAGCCGCTTTTCACACTCACGTCTCAACGGGCCAAACATCGAAATCACAACAAGAGCCACGACATACACGAAAAGTTTGCCCATTCTGCAAAGGTGCACATCACGCCGCTGAATGTCGAGTCATCAACGATACGCGTCAACGCTTGGACATTATTCGCAAAAACAGACAATGTTTTAACTGTTTTGGAAAACACAGGGTAGCTGACTGCAAATCTCGATACACTTGTCGAATTTGCAAAAGAAAACATCACACGAGTCTTCATTTTGAAGAATCCGCGTCAACTTCGAGTCCCGCTCCGAGTCAAACAAAGAAATCACAAACCGCGGATGCCACCACGGAAGTTATTACTGTGAATTTTACCAAAGTGTCGCCACTTCCGGATAAGAACTATTTCAATAATGACCGTTGTCAAGACCAATATCCGGACACTTTAGCAACTAAACCTAATAATGCGGGGCCGGTTTTATTGAAAACTGCCATAGTTCCTATTTCTGTGAGGAACGACCAACCCATTAATGCTGTCGTAATGTTCGACGAGGGAGCCAATGCTACGTTCATTTCTGCGAAATTCGCTCGTGAACTTTCTGTCACAGTTACTAAGAAGGAAAATATTAACCTTGCGACATTTGGTGACAATGCTACTGAACAAAGAGAAGTAGAATACACGGACATTATCGCCCACGAATTGGATGGTAATATGTCTACTATCAATGCCATGATTGCTCCTGTCATCACAACCAGAGTCGCGGATCAAATATCTGCGAAAGTACGCAATGCTGAACACTTGCAGGGTTTAAAGTTAGCCCACCCAATGACAACCACACGTCGTATGGATATCGACTTACTCATTGGAGCCGACCAATACTGGAATTACGTAGGGGATCACACCGTGCGTGGTCAACTTGGACCTATAGCCATCTCATCGAAATTCAGATATTTGCTCTCTGGACCAATCGGACAATATAGAAACAACCCCGATTTCAAAGTCAACATGATGCACGCTGAGGCGACACCAACCGAAACGGAACCTCCGATCCATAACCTATGGGATTTAGAAGCCATTGGAATCACTAATCCAGAAATCGACGAAACGCAGTTGACATTCGAGTCTTACTGTAAAACACATTTAAAAGTCGAAAATGGAAAATATACCGCAAAGTTACCGTGGAAGGAAGACCACGAACCTTTACCCACTAACTTGAATATTACTGTTAAGCGGACACGTGCTATGATCCGCCGACTCGCGCCGGATGTTATTAAGAAATACGATGACATTTTAACAGACCAAAGACGTCGTGATTTCATCGAAGAGGTCGATGAAGATGACCCGCTAATCGGACATTATATACCTCACCATGGTGTGAAGAAAGATTCCGTGACAACACCGATACGAGTTGTTTACGACTGTTCATGTAAACAAGGTGCAGACTACCCCAGTTTGAATGAATGTCTTCAAGCTGGACCATCGCTCATTAACGACTTGCCGGCCATTTTATTGAGGTTTCGTGGCAACCGGATTGCTTTAACAAGTGACATTGAAAAGGCCTTCTTAAACGTGAGGCTCGATATAGACGACAGGAAATTTACTAAGTTTTTATGGTTAACCGTACTAAATGACCGCCCATTAACGTATGTATCGTCAAACTTGGATGACAATGTTGGTCTGACACCGAACCATTTACTACACGGACGACAAGTCACAGCACTACCGTATATAAACGTGTCTGATGAAGAAATCTATGACCCGTCCTACACTCAACACGAGGAAATTAACGACCGTTACAAACACTTGTCTCGCCTCCATGTACAGTTCTGGACACGCTGGTCAACAGAATATTTGACGGCACTCCGTGAAAGACACACGACGTCTGGAAGTAAACACAACACTATACGAGTTGGCGAGGTTGTAATAATTCACAGTGACACTGAAAAGAGACTCAATTGGCAACTTGGCACAGTTACCAAACTTATATACGGGAACGATAAACTTGTTCGTTCAGCAGAAGTTGCTACAGCCAGGGGACCAACGAATCGTCCCATTCATAAGCTATATCCTTTGGAGGTTATATCCAAAGAATTCGAAGAAAACACAACGCAATCAACAGATGATCAGATGGCGGAAGTCCAACAAACTACCCCTCCGACGATAGATGTCCCTCCCCACAATGAGGAAATTATTAAACGTCCAGCGAGGGATGCAGCGGTAGCCGCCAGACTACGTATCTCAAATTTGATATAACATTTGAACTATATATTTTGCATTTCATATTGTTCGAATGCAGAACAGATTATATATAGGAACTGAGTAATGCTACCCCATTGACTTTTAACAATTATTATTGACTTTAACTACTATTATTTCGGTTTCAAGATAGAAACCCATGATTCTTTATTTTGAATACTTACTCTGTGGTCTATTGACACGATTTTTTTTTTTTTGATTTTGAAATGAATTTCAGTTTTTTCAGTAAACACCTTTTGTGGCGTGGAGAATGTCGGAGAAAGTTACTCCGAGTTATATGAAATTCAAGGACAAGCGACTCCACACCCGTTTCATGTAGTACCAGCTGTGATACTAATAGTTTATATATCAGCCTTTTATATTAGCCAGCCGGATTCTTAAAGTAAATCCTCTTGTTAATTACGTGTGTTTAATTAGTCTTGTTACCATGGTATTTATAGAGCCAATCACGACATAGTATTTTCATAGACATGGCCAATCACTGATCGTAAGTTTGTCCTTCAAGCTTTCCCGCCTTTTTTCACTCTGTTTTTGTGGGCTATGTTTCCTATGACGTTCGATTTAAGGGTATATAAGAATGAAACACACGCTTCTCGATATGTATTTCTTTAGTTTGTAACTCGTTACTATGTTCCAGCATTCGCTGTTGAATAAACCATTAGTTTATTAGTTTCTTAGACGAATTGCTGTCTCCGTGTCTGACATTTGTATACCCCCGCTCAAGGAGTCCGGTTTTTAACTGCATTCCCCCACAGGTATACTCAGTAATCACTATGAAACAAACGTTCAACCAGAAACAACACAAGATAGGCCTACAGAAAACCAGCCTGAATCAAGCCATCAACCAAACTCTGTCAAGTTATCCCAAGATGTCAAATTTAGTAAGAAGTGTCTTGATTTTGAAAAAAATCAAAGACTGACAAATGAAGAAGTTGATCAAATAGAACATGATACTAGAGGTCAGTCTGACAATGAAAATTGGTTCAAACACAGGCATGGTAAAATAACTGCATCCATTGTTGATACCATTTTCAATCGGAAAAGACAACACTACCAGATAATTTGTAAAAAAAATCATGGGATACAGCAAACAAAACTATATATCAAAGGCCTGCAATCATGGTATAGAGTTTGAGCCCAAGGCATCAAAGGCTTATGTAGAGTGTATGAAGAAAAATGGTCACCCTGTGATGGAGACTGGGCTTTCAATAATGCCAGAAAATTCATGGCTTACAGGTAGTGTTGATCGCACTGTTCATGACCCATCTAGCTAGCCCACAGTAGGAAACCTTGAGATCAAATGCCTAGTGTCAAATCTTACAATTAAAGAACTCGCAGCTCAACGTGGGTCCGCATCTGCACTACGAAAAGGTAAAAATGACATGCTGAAATTACATCGTCACCATATGTACTATTACCAAGTGCAGTGTCAATTATCTGTAACCAAAAGACAGTGGTGTGACTTTGTAATTTACACTCAAAATAATGACATACATGTGGAAAGAATAATATTTAATGAAGAAGAATGGACAACTATGGTATTTCCAAAATTGCAGTCATTTTATGTGGACAATGTAGTCGCAGAACTATTTACAGAGCGTGTGAAATGTGGCATACCATTGTTTTCTGAACTATACAGATACAAATGATTCAGGGAAATTTAACAAACAAAACAATTTGTAATTTAAACCACTACAAAACCAATTATTTACACAATACATGTTTTTTCAAGTATTTGTTATTGAAATTATTTACATGAATTACATTTACTCTTTCAATGCAGAGAATGCAATGTTTTTATACAATATTCAAATAACTATAAACCTTGTGAAGTAACATGTAATAAAACTAGTTTTATATATTACATCATTTACTGTTTATTTTACTGCAATAAGCGGTCATCTTACTTGTATACTATATGTGTGTTTACAATTTCAGGCACTAGATATGGCCAGAAAGTAGTGAGCAATGCACATACATAAAATATTTGGTTTGCAAGTCCACATTTTGACACTGGAATTGGTCTATCAAATATCTGATAGTTTTTTATCTTCTCCATGCAAATCTTCACATGGATACGAAGCGATGCATTATTCTGGGTTGCAACAACATCTTGAACAGACATTTGTTGACCACCCTGCATGAATGGTGGGATATTCACAATTGCTCCCCTGGGTGCTTGCTGATCTTGTATGTCAAATCCCTTATCAGCATCACTGCATCTCTCTTTTCCAGTTTGTCTGGTAAATTTGACAGAATAGTCAGTTCTTTATCTGAAATTAACCCTACAGAAAATAAAATAAATGTGAATGTCAGTATATGGCAGACAATATTCATTTAAAATATCTAGACTTATTCAGTAAGTATTATTGTCACAGCAATGAGGACATTTTAGCTAACAAAATCAAAGTACATTTATTTGCCATCGATTTAGTATGGCGTATGGTATGTCTTGCAAAACATGGGTACAAACAAAGTAACTACTAATACAAATATATAGAACATATAAGTGTACAATTAATAAAAAAAAAATATTGAATCCAGTGAAATATTACCAACCTGTATAAAGACCAGACACAAAAGACACTGCTCCACTGGAAGTAATTCCAACAAGTGCTTTTACAGTATTTCTGCTCTTATAGTTTGAGAATGTAACTGACTGCATATCAGGGGCTGATGGACTCTCCATCTGTATTTCAGTTGCATCAACTATGACTCTGATGGATGGATAGTTTCGTTTGAAACATTCAGGCATAGTTTCATTGACAAGTTCACGTGAAGGCCATATATCAATTTCTTTTAACTCGAAAAACATCATGTTTATCCAAGAGTCAAATATCCTTGAAATGCTTGGCTGGCTTATCACAAATCTCTCTGCCAAATCAGTTTCAAACAAACCAAGTCTTAGTCTACACATCACCATAAAACTGATTCAATTGTGTGAGTTTTTGCCTGGTTACCGAGGTAATATGTTCAACAGATTTCCCGAAGTAATCAAAACAAATCTTAAATCTATATGTCGATTTTGTAGAATCATTCTCATACTTGTTATAGTCTATGTCCTTGTGTCGATGGTATTAACTTCATTAGTAGCTTGTGGAATTTCAACTGCTTGTGGCTTTGTTACATATGTTCTGTTTGCTTGTGGTTTTCTTTGTCTCTGTGCTTTTGTCCAAGGAAAAATTGACGGTACATCACACCAGTGTGCTTTCTTGCCATCTATAAAGTGCACACTACAGATCCTGGTGTTTTCTGCTTCTACTTTCAAATTATCATTCCTTACGGCAATAATATATCTTTTCCTCACTTCTTTATCCCTTAGGATCCGATAAAACTGCAAATTTCTGTTTTTAGACGAGTTGTTATAGCATAAAGGTACGCAGTAGTGTTTCATGATGAGTAGTATCGCGGTAGCGTTTTAAAAACAAAATGGCGGATCTATCCACCCGGAAGTAAAATTAGGAATTTTGTTACAGCGCCCTCCCAAGGTCTTAAATATGGGCAATTGAATACTGAACACCTGTGCTACCAAAGTTGGTCATTGGGTTTACAATTATGGGGTTATAATTAGCCAGTTAAACATTTTGAAATTGATCAGTAAAACAAAATTAAGTGCACCAAGGTCTCGTAATGTCCCATAATATATAACCAAGTTTGAACGAAATCCATACATATATATATATATATATATATATATATATCGATATTGTAATAATGTATGACCAAGATCGATTCTAGAATGGCTTGTTTTTGAATAATTTGACACTGAAACATTTTACCATTCCATCTTGAATTGGATTGGTCACAAAGAAATTGTGACAACGACAAGGACAGACATTATCATTGCGGACAAGGTAAACAATAAATAGGAAACAAAATATATACAAGTCAGCTTGTTGTTTCCATGGCAACAATAAGTCCTTGACATGTGTAGCACATAACATTGGTAATAATAATTTGACTCAAAGGTCAGTAAAAAAGTAATTCATATTTGTTAGGTTGAACACAGCCTTATTTACCTAAAACCAATATATAGCCATTAAGTAAGCCACATTTTCACCCAGTACATCTTAACAAATATTCGGTCATTTTTTTTTCAATAAATGGCCTTTTATCTTTACCGACAACAGTGAGGTTTTAATATTTGTAAACCCAAAGCAAACAATGGCCAACTTACGTCACAAGAAACATGGTAAGGTTTTTGGTAGCACTGCTGGACTCTCCAGTATGGCACCTCATAGCCAAACTTAATTTAAATAATTGCAAAAGAGACTATTGAATGTTTTTGCCATTTGCTCATACAATACGGAGGAAGTAATCACTTAATTTGTTTATTTTCCATGAAAGTCCAAACAGCTTAGACGTTGGAGGTTCTACAGGCTGTGATTATTGCTATGGGTTCAAACCCGACCCTTGGCCAACATTTGACTGTTGCGCAAAGCACACAAAATGAGTCTTTGTGGTTACCCTGTATGTATTTATGCATGAATATTTCAAGAATAACTTCAATGAGACGTGGTACATAGATGATCTTACTAGTCGGGAATTTGTATTACCATATTTCCATAGCGATTAGTCAATTTTGAGTTATTCCAATAATATCTGGAAAAAAACAATCAACAGGTCTTAATGAAACTTTGAGTTGTCTATAGTCCTGATTAATTAAAGTCCATAGGCTTTCTTTGATGTCATAATTGAAGACTCGTCAACTCTCGACATTGCAACTATCGTTCTCAAAACCTGGAATGATTTCTTATTTATTATAGAAAGACAAACAGGTCTTAAAGGGCAGTGATCGTAAATTTTTCGACTGTTGTTTTCATCGGCAATTCTTTTCAGCTGGTGAAAATGTCCGGATGGCAACTTGAACGTGAAACATATATAGGATAAAGTGCAAAGACGTTGATTTAGCTTACCATAGTTAGTCATTGTTGTGCCCATCAGTTCCCTGTATATTTACAAACTGCTTCATAAAATATATTCCGAGCAAATTTTCAGGTTAAACCATTGGATTTAGGTTGATTAAATATTTTCAAAAATAACAAGAAAACATAAAACCACTCAAATATTTGTATTCCCGCAAATCTGATTATAGATTTTTTCATATAATTATTTTATTTTAATTATTTTCTTTAATTGATTTCTTGTTTATTGTAATATAACATACACACCGTACAATACATGCAATTTTATCCAGATTGTATCAGTGCACACACTCTCTAGTTTCCCATGATTGTGTGATCAATAGAAGTGAAAATCGTACTGAAATGTGGGACAAGTAAAATATACCATGGACAAGTTATGGTATACAGACATGTAAACAAGTTTTATTGATATTGGCCCAGTCATTTTGGAGAACCGGTTGTGGACACATTTAAGTGATATGATTCAACAATTTATTACTCAAAAACAAAAACGTGTGCCCGCAACCCGATATTTGTTGTCATAGTAGCCAGTTTTATTGAAATTGTTCGAGTCGTTTCAGAGAACTAGTTGCAAGCAATGACAGTACTTATACTTGAAAAACACATGTGTCAGGAGAATTCAGTGCATACATTCTATTCAGAAGATTGTTTGTAAATTGTAGATGCATAGTAACTCGCTGTATCATGTGTTTAATAGAACAATGAGTGTCGTCATAAACATTTGCCCGATCATAGCTTTATTATATATACTTGCTAGACAAGATGACTAAATACCAATAGCAGAGTTGACAGAGGTAATAAAAACCATACTGGAACCACATAAATACATGGACGTCTAGTCCCGTGGGGGTCGAACAATATACCGATACTGGTCTATTCGTAATAAATCAACAGGCCTCTGAGGTATACACAGTGTCGGTAAATTTATAGGACCGAATTAATAAAACGTTCGTGCTGGATAAGTTTCTTTTTACATACCTTATTGACGTTATGGAAATCCACAAACGAAAATGGCTATCACTTGAAACGACGCCTCCACAGGCGTGAATAGGTTAATGCACGCGATTTTTGTTAACACACACACGAAAAAAATCATTCAATGATTGCGCCCTCCACAGGCGTAAAAAGGTTCATCCACGCGTTTTTTTCTTTTTATACACGAAATTTGTATTCAGTGGTAACGACTGCACACACATCATTTCAAAACACACACGTCATTTTAAAACACTCACGTCCTTTTTAAAAACACAAACGTCATTTTAAAATACACGTCATTTTCAATGTATATTTGATTGCAATAAAGTTGAGGACATTGTCAGGGGATTATCACCCGACATAATATTTCTATACTCGCATGAATAGACTGTAATGTCATGATGTCCATTGTTAAAATATTTTTTTCTTACAATTCCACAGAAACTTTCTAAATCCACAACTCAATGGTACGCCGATGAAATTACGAATAAAAGGTATGATCTAATGTGACACTATGTAATTATTTAAATTTGTGAACAGTAAAGTACGCATCAACTGTGGTTTAATGCAATGCTTATAAACAAATAAAAAATAAATACAAAAATAGTATTTCTCATTATAACAGAGGCACTGCCATCACTAGAAGCCCTGGCTCCATGTACTGCGGATTTACCTGTACCCTTAAGCGATGGTTATTGGAAGAACAGATCTGTATTCGTGCCTCTGGTATGCAGAAGTCAGCAGTGGACGAAACAACAGGCAGCCATATGTCTAGGTGATAAAAAACTCATTCTTTGTGGTGATTCCACAATAAAACAAATAGGAAATGCTCTAAAATCAATCAATGATATTGTCATGCATTTCGTGTACCCAAGAACTGGAAATATTGTAGTTAGATTTAAAACAGGTGTTTTAGAGAGTGATTTACTCGATAGGATTTCTCAAAATAATTGCTCTTCAAAAAACTATGTTATTGTTTTAAATTTTGCATTTCATTATGGTGCTTTCACAAACCGAGCGTTCTTAGAAAGAATATATCATGCTAAATTGGCTGTTCAGCGTCTAATGTCAAGATGTCCCACTTCAAAAATTGTGATTAAACTTGCGCATCCACGTGATAATAACGTATTTATAGAACAAACTATACATAGTGCCAACTGGGTTTTCTATGACATGAACAGAATGATACGTCGGGTGTTTGGGGGTATTGGAGTGCATTTTCTAGATATATGGGATATGGTTTCGTCGTCGTTTGAGGACAACAATGTTCACATGCCTCATAGCGTCATAGTTCAAGAGGTGTATCTCATGCTATCCTACATATGTCCCGAGCTAGTCGTGTTAAGCTAAATTAAACACAATTTTATATTCAGGCACATATACGGACATATAAATATGGGATTCGAATTCAGCAAATGTGCCTAACCATGGTTCCCGTTATGCCATATTGTATTGTTCCAACAAAGAAATAAACATGTACTGAATATGTACTTACAATGCATGATACTTCGGTAAAACAAGTGAAAACAATAGGGTATACATAGCGTTCCTGAATATAACATTGGTTAATAAAAAAATAAATAAAAAAGGTATTTCTAAGATTATTTTAGGTGAAGTTTAAAACTTAAATATCTGATAGAATTATAGTCCATTAGATTCCAAATTTTCAAAACTATACAGGAGGTGCATTTTTACATAATTTGTTGTTAAAATATTTTAATATATTACAAGCACATTGTCTCAATAATATGAGGTTATTACGAGAATATATCAAAGTATGCACATAGACACTACAGCGGAAGTATCGACCGACGCGCAGCGGAGGTCGATGCGACGGCGGCGTACTGAGTTATTGTTAAACATCTTTTCCTTCCAAGAATACATCATGAGAATGCCGAAATCCAAAACGTTTAGAACAGAATCAGCGAACTTCTTTGCGTTGAGTCCGGTCAAGCCCTGGTTGCAGCACTGTTTGTTTTTATTATTAGAGAATTTTGAGCATTTACTTATATGGTAGGATGAAAATACCCCGGAAATACCGAAAAATTATGGCACGCTGTAACTTATGGCGTTACGGTGACAGATGTATATTAATATAATTTAGTGATATTTTTTTTAAATACATCTGTCTCCTGAAATCAACATATTTGCATCATATGTAGTCACTTTGTCATTGACATATTACAGTATAAAATGCCTATCTTTTATTGAATTTATATTGGAACTAATTAAGAAATCTTTAATGCACGTGCTATAACAACGAATAAGCGCCGTGTAGGTTCTGCTTTTAGGCTGTTATCGTTTATTTGGATTGCGCAATGTAGTGCACCATATACCGAAAGCTTATTACAGCGATTCTGTATCAACGTTTATTGTATTTGTAAAGACACATATGCTATTGAGTCAAATGTATTCTTTTTCATTTTGAATGTTCAGTATTAAACCAGAACCCAAAGCCTTATACTTGTGTATGACATTTTTAGCGACAAGCCAACTGGACAGTTAAACAACTGGAACGATTTGATGCCAGTTATTCCTGAATATTCATCTTGACAATGTGTTGAAATGTTCATATTGATGAATATATTGATACAGTGACGTTAGTGGATCTAGGTGTAGAGCACCACCATGCGGTAAGTTGCGATCGTCTCTTAAAATGGTTCGCCTATTCTCAAAATGTTGCGAGCTTGTAGAATGTGTCCCGCAATTGTATGTTTTACCTAGCTTTGTTACCGACTAATGACTATATCTATCTAAGCTCTATGTATCACGAATTGAGGCACTTACAACAAAGAAAACAATAAGTCCACTAAAAGAGAAATGCAACCTGTGATGACATTGCAACACCGCCTACACATAATATTCATTATCTAGTCATTGACCAATTGTTTGGACATCTAGCTAGTGACAAATTGCTAAAAGGTAAAAAAATGAATTAAGTCAGCATTAGATAGACGAGTAAAAACATGAACTAAAGAATATATCCTTGTTTTTCGTGGCAAAAATGACAGACTAAGAGGTGTATTGACAGACTACAAAGGCAGCTGTGTTCTAACATGATTGTGTACTGGTAACAACAGTAATGATAATCATAGATCGGTGAAATAGTACCCAGGTCACAAGTTATGCCCTTCAACACCTACATTTTAAACAAATAAAATTAAATCACAGTATACATTCGTGAAAATTTGAAAAAAAATACTGATTAATAGCCAACCCAACTTCCCAATGCTGTTGACCCTCTGAACTCTTCTGAAGTGAAAATGCTCCATTAAACACAAGACAAATGAAATTGTGCGTTTAATGTTTTCAAATTAACGTCGGTTAAATAATGAGTAAATTTCTGTCGTTCAATTGTCGTACCCAAGTGTGCACAATATTATTTAACATTAAGATTACTGGTAGCCTAATACCGCATAATACTATAAGGAGTTACTGGCAATTATGTAGAAAACATAGGGTGTAGTTGAGGAGTAATTATAAATTGGACATCCAATTGACAAATCTCAGATCGTTGAAATTGAATCATGAGAAATCCTATGTGTTAATGCAAGACGTGGACTTTGCTTTCCACCCTTTTGCTGAAGTTGGGCAAAAGAAAACGTTTATTGGACGAATGTGATACTTGGAATGTGCGTGAGTAGATATGAAATGTGAAAGTCATTAAACTCAACACAGCGAGGACAATTTCAACATGTATGATACTTGGACACCCTGGATAACAGTCACAAGTGGTGATCGAATCCGACGTAGTGTGTGAGCCTTGCAATAGGAAACAATGGTTAACCACTCACACTGGTGACCTTGTGGATACTGTGCAACATCTTCAGACACTTTCCTATACTATCCAGTAACCGTTGTAGACGCAATAAAATTACATACACGCCTACGTAGCAGTTAATCAAAACAACGGACCAGGATTTCAGATGGATTCAACTATTACAACGTGTAAGCGTCCAGTCAAACATTCATCAAACAATCATGTTTTACTCATTGTTATTATCAGAAATTACCTAAATTAACTCCGTGTGAACAGTTCAATTTTGAATGCAGTTTCTGATTTTGAACAATTATAATTGCTAACATGTCAAGCTGTTTAGACGAAGACACTGAGATGGAGAGTATTCGCCTCTTGCAAATGATCGACGACGGACAAAGTTAGACTAGCGAGGCAACGGTTCAAGCGATTGTGCGGCATTTCTGTCGCATCGGTTGGATAAGTTCCGAGAGGAGTAGCGGCCGTCGTCAACTGCATATTACAATATATCGAATTGATATCGATGGGACCAGTCATTATGCGATAAATTTAACGGGACACTCACAACGCTAATATTATTAATACAAATCCATTGACAACATCTCAACAATCTACCAATCAAAAGAATTGGCATTTATCATTTCTTGTTAATATTCATTCCCCGTTTTATGTTCGTATTATATTTCTCCCAAGTGTTACAAAGCAATGATTTTTGTATAACGGTCATTGGACTGTCTAGAAAAGTGCCTTGGAATGTTGCCTTGGTAATTGCCTACCGGCTGCCGACGCTAGGTGTATGTAAATATATTGCGCCCGCTGGAACATGCTAAAATGCGCTTCATTGTGTGTTGTATCAAAATCACCCAAATTTGGAATGATTCTGCAACTAACTTAAGCCCACCAAAAGAAAATCATGAGCTGCGGTAGTTGATTTGGCTATAACGTGAAGGGGGGGGGGGGGCATACCGTGTATTTAATAACAGCCTATCAATGGTCAAGAGAAAAGACAAATTGAAATGAAACAAAAAAAAAATCATATGTCTCGCATGTTTAACTTCCCTTGTGCAACACAAAACAAATCCAACAAGGACTGATACTCCTTGGTTATTATTTAATAAAATCATACGTTTTGGTTATATTGAATTATTCCAAAATACGATGATTATCTACTGTATATGTCTATCATATATATATATCGGTCTTGACAGCTTTCTTTTTTTTAATTTCCATAGATCCCCTACTTGTTAATTTAACATATTGTAACATAGAAAAATAATAAAATTACACTGTTCATAGTTGCATAAATATAAATATAACTTCAATGCCTTTCATGTAATTTTTGTCAGTAAAGTAAAGTAACACAAAAATGTTTAATGATGCATAAATTCAAAATTTTAAACCGGGATAAACTACAGACTAGTATGTTGATATATATATTTTTTTTCAATATCAATTATACTACTTATCCACATTGTTTTACAAACACTCTTCTATCCACACGTAGGGCGAGTAAAGTATATGTCAAACATCACAATTTTAGCTGACCATTTTTGTGATACAATACACACATGGCAATATTGTTGATTTTGTGTTCCATCTCTCATTGCGATGATGAGAGTGTCATTCATATTTGATGAAATTGAGTTTACTTACATAAATGTACAACCGGTATCAGTTATATGCGCATAATTCCAGTTCTCAGAAGTCAGAAGTTGAATCAGAATTGTCCCCCATCTTTGGAATATTTGACTCCAATCCAAGCTGTTTAGAAATAATCTGTGACCAATATCGAATATCAAACAGTCATAAATAACTAAATATTGAATGATATAATATTAAGATATATATATAATTAACAAAACGTACTTTACCATTTGCATATGAATAGTATGACAACTATGGATATATGGAAATAAAACTTAGGCCCGATGGTGTCATACGACAGTGTAGTCAGTTGTCTAGTATAAAATGCATATCAAAATAGATATATCCCTTATTTTTAAAGCCACTTACTGTATTATTCACACTTTGATATGTTGGTGGGACAGGCACTGTCTGGTTTTATCGTTCAATGAGCATGTTATCATTATATTCTGTGCCACTGTGTGCAAATGACTGGTTTCATTGATATTTGGTTTTAACAAGCACATTGCTTTTGATGTCCGTTTTATTGTATGGTCAAAATGTTTCCACACCGTGCCCTACGAATTGCACAGTACTAAAAGTACTTCAGGGAGTTTGGTAAGAGCTGTTGAGTATGTAAACCGATTTCAGGCAGCTTCGCCTGTTTATGTATAAAATGCACTGTCATACTAACCAAAGTATAATTAGAATGACCTGGATTTCATATTCAATGGATTGAGCAACTGATGTTTAGAAATGTAGGCCCTATATATATATATATATATATATATATATATATATATATAGGAAGGTAGTCGGTTGAATGTGACGTCCAGGAAGTTGACAATAATTTTATTATTCTAATTAATTTTTATTATTCTAATTAAGCTTTGGTTAGTATGACAGTGCATTTTATACATAAACAGGCGAAGCTGCCTGAAATCGGTTCACATATTCGACAGCTCTTTGTGCTTTTTATTGTCACAGCTGCATGATATTTGCGGAAAAATTATCGGCCTGTACAGAGATGATGGCTTAGCCGCTGTAGACAACACACCCAAAGAAACTGAAAGAATAAAAAAAGCCATCTGTCGTATTTTCAAACTACACGGTCTGAAAGTCACAATCGAAGCTAATAAAAATATTGTCAACTTCCTGGACGTCACATTCAACCTCACTGACAGCTCTTACAATCCATATATTAAACCCAACAGCCACCCACTATACGTACATAGAGAGAGCAACCACCCACCCTCCATCACAAAGAATATACCGGCAGGAATCAACAAAGGATTGTCATATCTTTCATCAGACGAAAAACACTTTGATCTATCCGCGCCACCCTACCAGACAGCTCTAAATCAAAGTGGATATGATTATCACCTCAAATTCGAACCCCCACGGAAAGAAGAAGAACAAACGGACCTCGTAACAACACCCTCTGATTTACTCCCCCCCCCTAGTAAAAATTTCACTAACAGCGTCGGGAGAAGATTCCTCACCCTGGTTGATAAGTGTTTCCAACAGGGAAACAAACTCAGGAAAATTTTCAGCCGTAACACCATCAAATTGAGCTACAGTTGTACGAATAACGTAAATCAAATAATCTGCAATCAAAACAAACAACAACTTACAGCGGCCAACACAATACACCCAGTACCGAGATCAACAGATTATGTAACTGCCGTAAGAAATCTGAATGCCCCTTAGACGGAAATTGTTTACAATCGGCCTTGGTTTACCAAGCTAATATCAGACGGCAAGACAACAACAAGAGTGGAACATATGTGGGAATAACAGGAAATGAATTTAAAACCCGGTACAGAAACCACACTGCATCGCTACGCAACCAATCATTGAGAAACGCAACATAGCTCAGTAAATACGCTTGGTCATTAAAGGACAATAACATCGATTACGACATCAAATGGAGAGTGTTATCGCGTGCTGCACCATCCAATACTTAAAGCAAACGTTGCAACTTATGTATTAGAGAGAAATATATTATAATTTTCCAACCACATTACTGTAGTTTAAATAAAAAAATGAGTTTTTTCTTCATGTAGACACAGAGCCAAATCGTTGCTATGCAACAACTAGTTTTAATATCGTAAACACACTCCATTGTTATGCAAATCTGTAGCGCTTATAACGTAGTCTGTTTCGGTGGTTTATTTAATAAAGTCTTAACTCCTGATGAATGAGGTACTCCATGTACCTTACGAAACAGTACTGTAGAGTGAACTTTACTCATGTAGTCGTGTCTTAATTTCTCTGTCCACGTATATATATATATATATATATAGGGCCTATATCTCACTAATTGCAAATAATTACATTAGCCTGTATGATTATGTATCACATATGTAGGTTAACAGTTCCACAATGATAAGTGACTCATGTAAACAAATAGTGTTATAATACATAACAGCCACACTTTGAAGAACTGTCTGGATAGCAAATCATTACCAAATTAACATATTCCAATTAAGAGACGGAACAACACAATTAGCCCAGAATTGACATCGAGAAAAGTTAAAGGAAATAAAATAAAAAAAACCACATATTTATATCTTATTGAAACGCTTGTTGCAAAAACAAAAGAAGAAGACTTCTTGATTTGAAAGTTACCTGTCCTAACATTATGGAATGGGACCCGACTGTAATTAATAAATAAATAATTACAAGTACATGCATACAAGCATGCATAAAAACAAGCACGGCATGGAGATCTTGTGTAACCAGTCACTCCCACAGTGAAAATTAAATAATTAAGAACAACAGAATTGAAAAATATACCCATGAGCAGAGCATGCATCAACATTATACAAATTACAATGATTCCCATCATGCAATGTGAACATATAATTTTCCCAGGATACAATGCACAGAACAATTAAAAAAAATAATTAAATCCAAACATCATGAAAATAGAAACAATCAACACAAATTCTAACATACAATTGATTCTGGAGAGTTGGACTACTATACATTTTCAAGCATGCATCATCAATTTGGAATAATTGAACTTCAACAGCATGTAGTAATAACAAAACTAGACTTTAACTTTACGATAAAATGTACAGATAGAACAATCTATCAGACAATCTATGCATTGAAAATCGCATTTTACACAAAAAATTGTGATTACAACCTTCCCCATAATACATGCATAATTTACCGACAACTGCAATAGATAATTATAATACAACACAAAGTGAGTATAATATTCCCATAATAATGGTAAAACGAACAAAGCAAAGGAAAAATAAAATGATCGAATTCAAGGTAAATTATACTATACAGCATTCACCAACATGTATACGCATTCATTACAGACACAAAAACAGCCAACGTCAGGCATAAAAGTGCTATTATGCAATGAGATCATCAAATTCATCATGATGCACTTCCCTGTTACTAAGATCCAGAGCCATGCCATCACTTTACATACAATTTCAGACCAAGCTGTTGTGATATTCTATTTTCTCTGTACTAGTAATGTGTTGTGCGGACTTAGGATATACAGCGTGTATTACATGTAATTAATATTATATTGCTCTTGTGTAAGGTGATCGTAAACATGGTTAGTCAGTTGACACCCAGCTCCCAGCCAGCTCAAATGTCGTCGTGTCAAATAGCACATGTTTCAGGAAGATGGCCTTTCTGTGCATTATGCGGGACCGATAGCAGCAAGACAGTCTCTAGTGATCTCACGCCGTAACATCAACATTCTTTAAATGTGTGCATATGATATCATGCTCAGCAGCTGTAAATATATCCTAGTGCTTATACAATTACTTGGAAACATTATCATTAGAATACAACACTCACTTTCAGTTCTCAAACTGCGGCTTCTACTTGTGGGTAATCGCTGATAAATTTCAATATTTCTCTATACTTTCTGGGAAGTTCATTTTCATCAATGTCATATGAAGCTTACAAAACTTCCACTATTATACCAGTTTCTACATATACTTGTTATGGTTGAAGATCAGTAAACTAAATTGAAATTGTATTATCTCTTGTTTGCTGGACAACAAGATAAAACAGCCCCTTTCCAAATCAAAGTATATATTTCACTTGTAATCACATAATGATACTTACTCCATGTTCAATTCCATCTGTTCTGATAATTCATTTAGCAATCAGATCATCTGCAATGCCATCAACAGTTTATTTTAAAGTTTGTGTCATAATACATTGACTATGTTGAATCATTGGTTGCTTATTCTGTGAAATTACAGAGCTCCGTTATTCACTGTTTGTGCATATAATATAAGTAAAAGGTGACATAATATTATAAATATTATTACTAAGAAATATATGTGGTTATTGTGGCTGTGTTCACGAATTCCAAAATACCTGACCTCACTTCGTGTTAATCATAAGGTTCAAACATTATATTCTAACAGGTATGAATATGTTGTGTAATATAAACTGCAGATTAATTTGTTTTTCATTTTGATGAATAATTGCAATATAACGTCCACTTTATTCTTAAACAGTGATTTCGTAAAGCCGATGTGATTCTGGCTACAACAGAGGGACGAAATTTGCAAGTTGAATAATTATATTAATCCTGACTACTATTTAAGTTAAATTGAAGAGAGAGAGTGTAATATTTTTAGTGTTACAGATACAAAACAAAATGAAATGAATGGGAAATGTGTGAGCTATATTGAACAAATTCGACACGAAATAAATAAAATCATACCGTATAATTCGCATCATTCCAGTGTTGAACCCCCCCGATTGTATTCAAATTATTGTTCCGTTCAAATAAGGTAAAACTATACTTGGAAAAGGTATGTTTTGTTTTAATTTTCTAACTAGATAAGGTTATAATAAGGTTATTCTATTCTAAGTCAATCTGATTAAAATCTGATGTAGTGTACGGGCTTTAATTATTTTGGCTATAAACATATTTTAATTTTATTTTTTATTACTTTTGTTATTAATGCCCTTTTATTTTATTTTATTATTTTATTTTGATTTTGATTTTGTGATTTTTTTTAATTCCACCCTACCTACATCTGACCAGATGCCTATGTAACGAGATTTCAACGAGACCCACAATCGGCGATTTTAGTCAACGAATCACAGACCTCCTTCTATAGCGCACATGATGACGTCACCGGGCGGAGTCGGGTGGCAAACACACTCAAATAAAATGGCGGATTACACCGACGTTAGCGACCGAGAATAACATGGCCTTTCGGTAAATTTATCATTGTCAAATACCGACCGTCACGGTTTCGATCGAACACCAGTGTCTTTTTCCAGTCGCCTGCCCTGGAGACGGGTGATGTTTTGTTGACGATCGGGCCAACATCGTCTACGGTATTGAAGCCGTAGCTGTAAATATTCATCAAATTGTATCAACATTTTGTACATTAAACAATAACTCTTTATTAAAGTAATTGAGCTGATTTGGACTGGAATACAATATTTTTTATTGGAACACATCTCAATTGATCTAGAAATATTTGTTTGCTCCAATTTTCTGCGTCGATGCCGTGAGCCGGTGACCGTTATACAATTTAAAATTGGTTTGCATTGTTTACTATAGCTGTTTACAGCGTTCTAGTCATTACGATTTACTTATTTTTTTGCTTCCATTCTAGATAATTATGCTCAGTGATGTAAAATTGAAGTGATGACTGAATGAACGAACCTTGGCTGGCGAAGAAGTATCTGGAAGTGTACACATTTGTTAGAAGTGAAAAAAATATTCAATGTAATGACAAACATTGTAAAATGCTGTGGAATTTCTTTTGCAAATAAAAATATACTAGCAATTTTCTATTAATGGTTTATTCAAGTGGACAAAATATAATGTACAGAAAGATTGCCCGTAGAGTATCGCTACACTGAAAAGTAAGCAACCGACAGCCTGTATAAAAGGGGGGCTGTGATTTGCTGTTATTTACGCGGGATTTGAACGGGACTTACATAAGCGTCGTATCAGATGTAGGTAGGGCGGAATTTAAAAAAAAAATCACAAAAGTAAAATAATAAAATAACAGGCATTAATAACAAAAGTAATAAAAAATAAAATTAAAATAAGTTTATAGCCAAAATAATTAAAGCCCGTACACAACATCAGATTTTAATCAGATTGATTCTAGGTATAATTTGCTCACTTTCACACTATCTGTTAATACATTAATATTGGTTTGAATTAATTTGTCATAAGCCAATCCTCTAAATACTTTATAATATAGTGAGTATAGGGAGAGATTTTTGAAAATTTTGCAAGGAATGACTACTACCCTTTGTCGATAATGGTTGGTTGACATCGGCGAGATTCAAAATAAAAAAAAACACACTAATATGCTGGTAATAATTGGCGGTACTTCATTTATTAATTACTTGTTGTTTTATCGCGACTTTTATGAACATGACTTGACAGGGATCACATCAATGTAGCCGATTCGTCCTGCCAGACAGAGAGACACAAGGATTAAAACATAACACAAATTCTAAAAATATTCAAGTGACTAAGCCTAGTCATATTGCAGGCACATGGGTAGCACTGCGAAATAGACATCAACTGGATCTGCACGTTTTGACAGTCTTCATGTCAACAATACAGGTTTGACTTGTTTTCTGTAATCTAAGGCTTTGTTAAGTATTTATGTGCTTTCACTATTGGTTGCCATGTCTGTATTCATTTTTTACAACCCATCAGTATCCGAATCAGTGAATTGAATTATTCGCACATAACATGGAGTCTTCTTTGTGTTACAAGAGGGATTCGTTACTGTACATAACTTACATAATGTTTCTTTAGCTCAAAATTACGAAAAGTAAGCATAGCTGGATTGATTTTTCCAGGTTCAGTGCTGGCAGTCATACATTGCATGTCTAGTAGGGTGGAACAAGTCACCTGAATATTTAGATAGGTTTGTAGTGACCTTTTGTTCATTTTCTAATCATACAATAGCAATAGTAAGTAAGACAATAATGTTTGACGCCATGGCACTTATACTAAGAGATACATCGAAATCGAAATCAACAATATTGATATGTTTCACAGTTTATGCTCAATGAAATTATTTTTATGCTCATACACAAACACTGGCGTATTACAATATTATACCTCTGTGTATATGTGTATCCATCCATTTCGCCAAATGTTTATATAAAGTAGTATTTTTAGCAACAATTCAGGACAATAAAAAATATTTTTTTTTGTGGTTGACGGCCGGTATCTTTTTAAAAACTGGCCTTGTTACTAAAATGGTTTATAATTATGTCTACCCGATCAAAACCTGAATTCCATTATCTACTTTATCGCATTTATATAAGTAGTCAAAGTCTAATTCTACTGGCAAAATTGCATACCTGGAAACAATAAAGTTACAGTGTTTTGCCAGGGCAAATCATAATATATCTTCCACCAAAGGATCTCACAAATGTCAAAGTTTCTTGCAAGTGAACATTAGCTTTGTGTTGATAATTTTAATCTTGAACTGAAACAGTGGCGTCCTTTTCGTGAACACATCCACTACCGGTTAGACTGTTTTTTGTTAATGGTTTGAACACTTTCCCACTAGAATGTTTGTTTTTAATAACTTGCTTTTGCTTAATCTTTGTTTGAATTATTTTTCTTAAGTGAATCCCCAAATTTGATCAAAATATATGTTCAAAATTATCGAACGAATGACTAGATACACCCCTGTAACGAAAATGGTTTGGTTTATATCTGCGCAAAAATTGGACCAAATGAGAAAAAACGTTAATATGCTGGTAATAAATATTGGTATTACTGAAACGTCATAAAATTATAATCAATTGTGTTTCAGAATTTAATTTTGTTTTCGGTAAAACAAATATCAAACTTACGTAACTCGAATTTTATGAAAATGATTTAACAATATTACCGACTCGTTTTGCCAGACAGAGAGATACTACAGATTAAACGAAAACGAAAATGCTAAAATTATGACACACTGTAGTTATATTGGGGACACATACGTAGCAATGAGAAATTAACATCAACTGGACACGCACGTTTGGATAGTCTTCACGACAAGAATACAGGTTTGACTTGTTTTATATGATCAAAGGTATTGTTAAGTATGTATATGCTTTCACTATTTGTTTCCATGTTTTGTATTCATTTAGTATACAAATCCATCAGTAGACGAACCAGTGAGTTGAATTATTTGCACATAATATGAAGTCTGTTTTTGTGTCATGAGTGAGACACGCGACTGTACACGTACACACTGTTTCTTCAGTTCAAAATCTGCTGCTTGAATTGAAACAGTGGGACCTTATTTGTGGACACATCTTTCATATAATGATCAAACACTAGCAACTATATTTCACAAAGACAGCAGGTAAAGCCCATGGGCTCATATATTCTTCACTTAAGTCTGTTATTTGTCTGTCTACTAGTCCACATTGGACTGTGATACAGTTCTAATCCTGCAGCTTCCCATGAGTCACTATTTCGTGCTTTATCGTACACGAATCACTGTAACTGAACACATCACTCTGTGTTTAAAATCCAAGACCAGGTAATCTGAGATTTTAAGCAGTTCATTTTCGTGAACTTATAAAGTAATACTTGTGTTGCACTTGCAACGTTTTCATTGGACAATGCTCTTCGTCGACCAACAATCTTCGACCTTGACATCTGACCTAATGTTGATAGTCTCAAATGCACCTTGAAACTTTTATATGCATTGTCTCAATATGCCTGTTTCTGTTCATTTAATAAAATTTACACACCCACGCCAGTTTTCTAATTTTGACACTAAACAATGATGGCGTATTCCATATCTTTAACGATTTCACCAACCAGTAAGACAGGAAAGTGACATTGCGTTTGTTTGTTTGTAGATAGAAAAATAACTATCACATATCTGGATCTGTAAAGAGTGTGATTGGATTGCGTGGCAAGTTTAACTCGCATAGATGCCGCTCAAAATTGATATAAAATATAATTAGTATGGGAAATATATACAACATACGACGACACTGAATCTTGATAAACTATAAAATTAATTATGTTTTACCCTTCACAGAAAAAAAATGAATATGCCATCGAATGCATACCGAGTTTTCTGTTGGATGTTTTGATGCTTTATACTTTGTCTCGTATTTATTTATTTATTTATTTATTTATTTATTTATTTATTTATTTATTTATTTATTTATTTATTTATTTATTTATTTATTTATTTATTCATTTATTTATTTATTTACAGTAACTATGTTTGTATCACTTTCATTTTGGGCTCTGATCACCATGATACTCACATCTAATGCACAACACCACCCTGGAAACCCTGCTAATGGCACTTGCATTGATTGTCATGATGCTATGTACGAAAATGGAGTATGGCACGATATATGCACTGAGGATTTCACCTGCCCAATTCACATAGCAGACATTGAAAATCTAATTAAGGGGAAAACAGTTAGGTTTCACGAAACATATTATTTTGGAAATGCAGCATTTATACCTGGTACACGTCACTATGAGTTTGACGCAATACTCGCATCACAAATAGGATCCATTGAAAAGGGTGACATAGTATGTTATTTTGTTTCAACTATCCATTTTATTTCATTGCGCAATCACAGATATAATTTTTCTAATTCAAGTTAAACATTACTTATGTTTATATACAACAAACGAGTTGTGAGTTTAGTGAAATATTACTGTAAATAATCATATTTTTATATCAAATATAATTGTTTGTGTGCAATAGAAATTTAGCGATTTCTTATTGTGTGATAATGTAATGATTCCCACTTAGGACTTTTCCGGGTTCTGTTTGGACAAGTTGGGTTCTAAACCAGATCTCATGGCATTTGTTGAGCGTTTTAAATAATGTCATAACTAACGAGGGAAATTTACTGGTAAAAAAATCATACTGCATAACAACAACATTTTCTAATACTGTGACCTAACAAAGCTGTTATTAATATTATATTACCTAAAATAACGTTGCATATATCGACGTACATTATTTTACAGGGAACTGAAGAGGTACCAACTGACAATTGTCAACTATGTGATGTATATGTAATAGAAGATGCGTGGGTTCAATGTGTTTGTAAAATTGTCGTGAGTACACTACACAAATCATAAAAGCATCAACACGATGGCAATTGAACATCGAACATGCTATGGTGGTTTGATTATTGTATCATTTATTTACTCAATTTTTTAAATATATAATTATATATTTTACAGTACAAACTAGAACTACTGAACAAGTTACTAACTGCTAAGATGGATTGTTTGAATTTGATATAATAATACTACCTACAATATGTCATTAAGAAATTAACTGAATTGTGTGGTATGTAAGAATCATTTTTGGGAAGAACATTGTAATTGTTTGTTTGTTAATTTGTATCTACATTGGCTCCTCTGATTCCATAAATCTATGTTTCTTTTCACATACAGGATTGCCCATCAGTCATCGCCGAGCAAGTAGAGTTAAAAGGGTCACTTCCTGAAAAAGATACTACACGCGATAGAATCTGTTTGATTCGCAGAGATGATGGGTATACCATCTATACCTGCGCATATTATTCTGATGATTCTGATTTTGTTGATAATCTAATTCAAGCTAGTACATAGAAAAAATGGAATCTGTTATCTTTGTGCCAGTTATCAATAGTTATTTTAATTGGGTAGTGTTAAAAGAATTAAAATAATCTCGAAGTTGTTCCACCTGACTGACCGACATTACAAGTCCCCACGCCGTACACTTCGGCATACTGAATATGTTTGATGATAATTATCGGTATCTGTATAGTGATTAGGCAAGTGGAAAATACCGATTCTCCAATATTATATATGAAATCGTGATTATTGATCAGAACTTTGAAATCTATTGGCAATAAAGTGTTTTTATAGTCCTAGATCACATTTATGGTGATTAATCTAGATTTACATGCACACCACCATTTGTTGATGGAAACTTCTATAATAGCATGCACGTAAATAATCAGATTAGCCTGTAAAGTAAATGTAATAGGGAGCTAACTGTGCAATAAATGGTGTTATTATGACATTATACCTTATCTGTAGTAGTTATTAATTCTGACGTGAATTTAGATATAAGTACAACTATTCACGATCTAGATGATAGTGTCATACACTGTCCAAATGTTGCAAAATTATAAATATACCAACCGCATGTGCATACAAGGGTAGTGGTTTACAGAAATAAACATGTAGTCTCAATATGATGTGATGTGACAAATGTGTGATTTGCATTACTTACATAGACACGGGTCTAGTGGTTTACAATTTATATGTGAATACAATTAAAATGGAAATCATATAATAGTTTAAGTATTATTTAGAATAGGATTATTATCTACTATGTAACATATAGCTCAGGTTATTATAACTACGACGCAATAGCAATTAATACCAAAACAATTGATAACATCATTAGTGCTCTGACAATGCTGTTGCGTATTTTCAATATATCCAAGGCAATGTAATGCAAATAACTGAAGCACAAACTGTTCAACATAGTTATCAGGAAACCCACCGTGATAGTGTCATTGAGATGCTTTAGATGTTGTAAGATTGTACCGACTGATTAAGTACTGTGTTTCAAAATATTATTAAATAATAAACACAAAACAAATTATCCTGTAGTGTTACCTTATGAAGTGTTGTGTTGTATTTTTAGACTATGGTGAGTCTATATAAGACTTGCTACAAACCACCTAGTATTATAGCGTCCTCACAGTTTAATAAAAGTTCAACACATTTCGCATTTCAGCATCTAGAGTCCGCATTGTTCCAAAACTCAACTCGTGGTTGCTTGCTAACCATACTGTAAAATGTTTGAAAAAATAAAAAGTTTAAAACAACAAAACTAATTATGAGATAAGGATAGACTTTTCCTTTCTCGATATACTAAGTCTGGAGGCTTATTCTGCTCCACCACAATGACTTAAGTACTTCCTATGATGCTAATTATCTATACTATCTGACTTTATTTCATTTTTCCCATCCCAAGTATTTTGGGGGATTGCGTCGTCTAGTCGGGTATCTCCTTTCTGGTGTTGGAAGTTTATCATCAGCCATGTGCGATCGCGGTGTCCCGGGGGATAACATTGGAACAGGAGAAATTTCCTCTTCATCCTCAGAGTTGGCAGTATCTCGATCGCTGACGCGGTGATCAATTCCAACTTCAGGTATTAATTTGAAGAATGACGAATTGTGCATAATAATGTGTGCACCGCGTTTAGCTGTTATCAAACTTTCTTTCTGTACTGTGACCTACTATGGCTTGGCGAGAAACGGCGTTTCCAGTTTTCCTCTCTTTGTGTTTTAACGCGAACGGAATCACCGACTCTTATTTCCAACGTTTTTGCATTTCGACTCCTATCTGCGTATTTCTTCATCTTTTGTTTTGAAACTTTATCCCGAAGTTGTATTTTTCGCCGCTTCTTAGAAGTATTCAATGTCGGCAATTTTATGTTTATTGGATATTGAAATACCTCTGTAGCTGGGCATACACCAGTAGTGCTGTGTGGTGTCGCACGATAATTTCTCAGAAATGTGTACATTTCGTGTTTCCACGACTTCCCTTCAACTTGCGCTGTGCGGATGGCTTTTCCTAGCGTTCTCATCATTCGTTCCGCCTCACCGTTTGCCTGTGGCCATAGGGGAGTAACCTTACAGTGTTTAAAACCAAGATGTTTTTCAAAGTCTCTAAAATCTTGGCCCTGGAACGGCGTCAATTGTCTGATGTTGCGACTTCTGGAATACCGTATTCCGAGAATACTTTGTCGAGTATCGGAATTACGATTCACGATGAAGTAGATCGTATTATTTCAACAACAACAAATCTGGAATAGTTATCTGTTATCACGAGCAAATAATCTCCACTGGAGAACGGCTCACAGAAGTCCATCGACACGTGTTGCCATGCGTAGTCGGGAAGTGACATCATTTGTAATGGTTCGCGTCTATTCTGTGGTGTGGCGGCTTGACAGGCTAAGCAGGTTTTGATTTTATTTTTCACCAGCTTGTCAATGTTGGGAAAATAAAGTTTTTCTCTCAGTAATTTTGACTACACCCTGGAGTCCTTCGTGGGCGAGACTAACTGTCCGCTCTTGTAACGATTTCGGAATGATAATTCGAGATCCGCGTAAAATTAGATCTTGAGTTGACACCAGTGTTAGAGATTCTCTTTCTTTTCGCAGCATTTCGAAAGACATTCGGTCGATGTCTGTAGAATCGATGTCTGAAGAACGTGTGTTGTCGTACCATCTACCAGTTTTAATCGCCATGGTTACGGCTTGCAGTGTAGGATCAGATTTCGTTTCTTGTTTGATTTCATCCAAGGTTAGCGCCGTGGGTGCTGCATGACCAGCGATAAAGTTGATATATTCTTCAGTGAGTTTCTCTTGTCTCCTGTTTGGCGTGTTTTTCGTGTTCGGGTGTCTCGACATGTAATCAGCTGGATTGTCTTTTCCCGGCCTATACACGATCTTGAATAAATAGTCTTGTAGCCGTAGAGCCCATCTCTCGATTCTGGATGGCGGTTTAGAATTTTGGTTGTTGTAGAGACGCTCTAGCGGTTTGTGATCGGTTACTATGGTTACAGGTTTGCCATATACGTATAAATAGTAATGCTCACAAGCCCATACAACAGCTAACGCCTCGCGTTCTGTCTGAGAATATCTTTGTTCGACTAGAGTAAGCGATCTGCTCGCGTAACTCAGAACTTGTGGAGCGTCTTCATCACCATTTTTCTGAGTGAGCATTGCTCCTAGTCCAACAGGGCTTGTCTCTATTCGAATCAAAGTATGCCATGAATGAATTACATGTTAATCGATCTTTGATCGTGTCTAGCGCATTGCGATGAGTGCTCGACCATTCCCATACCGCGTCTTTTACAGTTAATAATCAAGGGGGTTGCGTAATAGTCGCTAGGTCGGGTATGAATCGTGAGAAATATGTTACCATACCGAGTAAACTTCTTACCTCAGTCGCGTTTGTGGCCTCGGCATTCTTGACAGCCGCGACTTTCTCTGGGTCTGGTGACATACCTTACGCTGAAAACCGATGACCGTAGAATATGAGTTTTGATTTGTTGAATTCACATTTTCGTATGTTTAGAGTAAATTTTCTTTCGCATAGTCGTTGGAATACAGCTCTGACTGTTTTGATGGTCTTCCTGCGTTTTGCTGTGTATGAGTATATCATCGCCAATGTTCTTTGCGCCTGGTATACCTTCGCTTGCTTGTCTATTAGCATATTGGAATATTTCTGATGCCGATGATATTCCAAAATTAAGTCGCTTACAACGGCGTAGAGCAACGTGTGTACTAAACGTAGTAATGTACCTCGATGCCGGTGTTAGCTCGAGTTGATGATAACCTTGATTAAGAACAAGTTTGGAAAACACTGTGGAGTTGTTCAGATCTTGAATGATTTCATCAGTCGTTGGCATAATGTGTCGCTCGCGTTTGACGGCTTCGTTCGCGCGTCTCATGTCAATACATATCCGTATATCGTCTAGATTCCTTGGTTTAGGAATGACAAAATTGGCAATATCCATGGTGTTGCTTCGATTATGTCGGCGGCTTACATTTCTGCAATTTTCTTTTCGACTTTTTTGCGAATATGAAACGGTATGCGACGATGCGGTTGGGCTACGGGCTGAACAGTCTCGTCAATGTGTAGCTTTACTTGGAAATCTGTCATTTTGCCTAGGCCTGTGAATAAATCATTCGCTCACTAGCTTGTCAGTTGCGGTCTGTCCTCCGACTTGTTTAATTATTTATTCCAAATCTTCTGCTGTCTGAAAACTTAGTAGCGATTCCCCGAAATTACCGTTGTGGTTGACGACATGAATTAATATATTCCATAGCGATTTTCTAGCAGCATTCGTATTACATTTGATGTCAGTCCGGAATTCACTGAAGGTTTCGATTGGATATTGACTCTTGTATGGAAATACTTTTGTATAAGTCCGTTTCAACTTGACTTTCAAAGTCACTTTCATCCAATATGTTGATTCTGCACCAGTATCAATCAAGAAATTAATTTTCTTACTGTGACTAGTGATGTCAATTGACTATCCTCTACAAACTCTCTACGTTCTACAACCGAACTACACCCACTATCACACAGGACCTCAACCTCAGTACTGCCAATAAAGCCTATGAACAACAGGCATACCACTCACCATTTTATTAGTTGGTGCAACACTGGCAACACTAATAATTGTGACATCATGAACTACCATTTAGCACGGACTTCCTGTGAATCACTACTATTCTGATCAGATGCCAACATAGCAGCTGACTTTTATAACGTTTAGGACAACTGTCAGCACAGTGGTTTGGATCACCACAAATATAACAGCCTTACTTTGGCTTAGGTAGACCAAATCGACCCTGTACTTTAACTTTCTGACTTGTGTTCCAGAACTGTCTTCTCTGATTCTGACTACCACTGTGAAACTAGCTAGATTGCTGTCTACGTGCATCTCTAAACTTATAAAATTCTTCATTCATATCATAACACTTCAACAGAGCTGTGTTTTAATCAATGGACTCTGCTGCAGACAATGCAGAAATTACATACAAAGCTTTGCCTGTCAATAATGCACAAAGATTCATCACCCAACTATCACACCATTTCTGAGTTGCAGCAAATCGCTCGAATCTTGAAATAAATGCATACATTTCGTCCCTAGTCTCGTCAAACAAAGATTGCTTTGAACCCTTAGAACTAACAATGGACTGCGCCAACTTTTCTAAGTCCCCATATTGACCATTAGCTTTTGCACACAATCTCAAAACTTCATTCATCACGTTCAAATCTCAAACGTTCAGGCTCACGTTTGGCTGCTATCTCACCGCTCTCCTGAAGCTTTCTTCTCTCTCTTTTCAAAACATAATATACATACATAAAATATACAAAAATAAGCTTAGCCGGATAGTTTTACCTTGGCTCAGTGTTGGCAGTCATACATTGCATATCAAGTATGGTGGAACAAGTCACCTGAATATTTAGATGGGTTTGTATTGACGTTTTGTTCATTTTCTAATCCTACAATCGCAATAGTAAGAAAGACAATAATGTTTGACCCCATGACACTTCGACTGAGGAATACATCAAAATCAAGATCAACAATATTGATATGTTTCGCAGTTTATGCTCAATGAAATTATATTTATGCTCATATACCAACACTGACCTATTACAATGTTATATCTCAGTCGATATGTGTGTCCATTCATTTCACCAAATGCTTTCTAAGTACTATTGTTAGCAACAAATCAGGACTATAACAAATAAATTTCCTTTGTGGTTGACGGCCAGTATCTTTTTATAAACTGATCTTGTTACTACAAATGGTTTATAATTATGTCTCATCTACTTAAAATTTTTCGCATTTATATATGTAGCCATAGTCTAATTTTACTGGGAAAGTTGCACTCCAGGAAACAATAAAGTTACAGTGTTTTGCCAGGACAAATCATAATATACTCCACCAAAGGATCTCACAAATTTCAAAGTTTCTTGCAAGTGGACATTGGCTTTGTGTTGATAATTTTAATCTTGAACTTAAACAGTGGCGTCCTATTCGTGAACACATCCACTACCGGTTAGACTGTTTTTGTTAATGGTTTGACAATTTCCCACTAGAATGTTTGTTGTTAATAACTTGGTGTTGTTTAAACTTTGTTTGAATTATATTTGTTAAGTGAATCTCCAAATTAGATTAAAATATATGTTCAAAATTATCAATACTTTTTGAAAATTATCAAACGAATGACTATATACACCCCTGTGACGAAAATAGTTTGGTTTATATCTGCGCAAAAATTGGACCAAATGAGAAAAAAACGTTAATATGCTGGTAATAAATATTGGTATTACTGAAACGTCATAAAACTATAATTAATTGTGTTTGAGAATTTAATTTTGTTTTCGGTAAAACAAATATCAAACTTGCTTAACTCGAATTTTATGAACATAATTTAACAATATTACCGACTCGTTTTGCATACAGAAAAATACAATTACTACAGATTAAACGATAACAAAAATGCTAAAAATATGACGCACGATAGTTATATTGGGGACACATACATAGCTATTAGAAATAAACATCAACTGGGCTTGCACGTTTGGATAGTCTTCACGACAACAATACAGGTTTTACTTGTTTTATATGATCAAAGGTATTGTTAAGTATGTATATGCTTTCACTATTTGTTTCCATGTTTTGTATTCATTTAGTATACAAATCCATCAGTAGACGAATCAGTGATTTGAATTATTTGCACATAATATGAAGTATGTTTTTGTGTCATGAGTGGGACACGCGACTGTACACGTACACACTGTTTCTTCAGTTCAAAATTACAAAAATAATAAGCAGTGCTTGATTGTTTTTCATGGATTCAGTATTGGCAGTCAATGCTCTGCATGTCTAGTATGTAGAATGCGTCACCTGAATGTTTACATTGGTATGTATTTATCTTTTCGTCATTTTCTAAAACCTAAAATTACAATGGTAATTAATACAGTAGTATTTGACCTCATGACACCTTTACTGAGAGATACTACAAACAGGGAATCAAAGATATAAATGTGTTTCACAGTTTATGCTCGATGAAAATACATTTTTGTTTCTACAATCACCTACACCTACACCTACACTCACGTATTACAATCAATTACCGCTCTCAATATGCGTGCCCATCAATTTTATCAAATGCTTTCTAAGTGTAGTATCCTTAGCAACTAGTCACTACAATAACAACTAGGTTTCTTTGTGGTTGACTGCCTGTATTTTTACAAATGATTTATGATTATGTTTACCCCAAATCAAAGCTTCCTATTCCATTATCTACTTTAAAATATGTAGTCATTGCCTAATTCTACTGTGAATAGGGCATATTTGAAACAACGAATCCAGTGTTGCACCATGGCAAATCATAATATATTTCCCTCCAAAGGAACTTCAATTTCAAAGTTTCTAGCCAGGGGATATCGGTTTTGTGTTGATAATTTTAATCTGCTGCTGGAATTGAAACAGTGGGACCTTATTTGTGGACATATCTTTCATATAATGTTCAAACACTAGATACAACTATATTTCACAAAGACAGCAAGTAAAGCCCATGGGCTCATATATTCTTCACTTAAGTCCCTGGACCATTCCCTGGACTCTCCAGGTGGAAATACACGGTTAAAATATCCCACTGCAATCTCCACTCCCTGGCACCAACCCCTTGTTCGGGCACTACCAGGGGATCCCCACAAAGCGGGAGCAATCCGACAGGAGGTTGATAGTTTGCTTACAAAGGGCGCTATATACAGGATAGGGGACTCAGCGTTAAGTCCGGGCTTCTACTCGCAAATATTGGTGGTTCCAAATACTACAACTGAGACTAAAGGTGCCTGTGCCCGTTCTGAACTTAGGCAGACTAAATCAGTATGAGTTTCCTGGAAACGCTGAGCACCATATTATTCTCTGTGTCCTGTTTCTACTGGTCATCCTCGCTAGATTTGAGCGATACTTACCCGCACATACCGATACACACAGTGAGTCAGCGATCCCTCGATTCGCCCAGTTTGGCCAAGTAGTCGAGTGCGGGGTGCTCCCCTTCAGGTTTTGAATTGCTCCATACGTATCCACCAGAGTGTGGAAACAGGTGGTGCTACTGCTGCGCTGTTACACATAACATCATCGTGTACCTAGATGGCTTGATGCTACACAACCAAACAATGCGTGGTTAGTCAAACAGTAAGGCTAACATTAGATTTTCTAGACCTGTTGTGCTTCCTAGTAAATCGAGCAAGTCCCACCCTCAGCCAACGCAACAGTTGGTGTTCCTGGCCAGGGAGTTCGAATCATTGAAATGATGTCAGCGGTTCGCAGGGTAGTTCCCCCAGGCCGTGTTACACAGTCGCCCATTACAGCACACGTTTGTTGCAACACCGAGCTCTCTTACGGGTACTGGAGAGCCGAGTAACACTCTCATATCAAGCAAGGGATGCCTTGCCCTGGTGGTCGGCAATTGCCAACCTCAGGCAGGTGGTCCCCTTGGAACCACTCGCCACGGCTATGACTCTGGAAACAGATGCCTCCCGCACATATTGGGGAATGCACATATGGGACGAACAAGCCCAATGGAAAATATGGCCCCTGCATTAGATTCAGGACTGCCATATCAACTGGCTGGAACTGAAAGAAGTGCGCTTAGCCCTACTTCACATTCTTCCCACAATTCGAGACCACAGAGTCTTGATTCGCATGGACAACACAGTTGTGGTCTCCTATACCAGATCCCCATCGTTGTCAGTCCTAGTGGAGCAAATTCTCTTTTGGCACATGAAATACAATGTCGAGTTAGCCGCACACCACCTTCCAGGAGCGAGAAACAGACAAGCGGACGCCCTCTCGTGGCGGCAAGGTCTGGTTTCCACTACTGTTGGAAATGTTAGTCGAAACACCAGAGGTGCTTCTGGATCTGCTCTCCCAACCGGACAACGCACTGCATTTGAGCCCAGCAATGTACCACTTACATGCATCGAGACTCTCAGATATTTTCTGAGTGGACTGTCAACGCCATGGCCAGGGCGAACAGGGATCCCACCAACACAGCCTACGCCTCGAAATGATGTGCTTACACTGATTGTTGTAGTGGAGATCCAGACAGCTGACTTTCCGGCCATCGTTTGAACGAAATGGACTTGCGATTGTTGGCTATAGGTCAGCCTTGTCATCCAACATTGGGATTCTCTGAGGACGAGGCTAGCCGGGTGTCCTACCATTAGGAGACTGTTTACTGTTTAATCAGGGGCCTAGACCCCGAAGAGGGAACCAACCAATTGGAATTTATCGGTTGTGTTGGCCGTTCTAAGCAGAGTCCCCTTTGAATCTCTCAGATCAGCACCATTCAAACTTTTTACGTGGCAAACAGTCTTTCTACTCACCCTCGCCTCAGTTATTAGGCATCGGGCTAATTTGTTTGTTTGTTTGTTTATCATTTATTCATTCATTCATTCATTAATTCATTTATTCATTAATTCATTCATTTATTCATTTTTTTTTTATTTTACAGGAACTATGTTTGTATTACTTTCATTTTGGGCTCTGATCACCATAACACTCATATCAAATGCACAACATCACCCTGGAAACCCTGCTAATGGCACTTGCATTGATTGTCGTGATGAAATGTACGAAAATGGAGTATGGCACGATGTATGCACTGAGGATTTCACCTGCCCAATTCACATAGCAGACATTGAAAATACAATTGAGGGGAAAGAAGTTAGGTTTCACGCAAAATATTTTTTTGGAAATGCAGCCTTCCTACCTGGTACACGTCACTATGAGTATGACGCAATACTCGCATCGCAAATTGACTCCATAGAAAAGGGTGACATAGTATGTTATTTTGTTTCAACTATCCATTTGTTTTCATCGCGCAATCAGAGATATAATTTTTCTAAATCAAGTTAAACATTACCTATGTTTATATACAACAAACGAGTAGTAAGTTTAGTGGAATATTACTGTAAATAACCATATTTTTATATTCAATATGAGTGTTTGTGTGCAATAGAAATAGGGATTTCTTACAGGCCGGGTTTGTTAATGTGTGATAAAGCAATGATTCCCATTTAGGACTTTTCCGGATTCGGTTTGGACAAGTTGGGTACTAAACCAGATCTCAGGGCATTTGTTGAGCGTTTTAAATGATGTCATAACTAACGAGGGAAATTCACTGCTAAAAAATCATACTGCATAACAACAACATTTTCTAATATTTGTGACCTAACAAAGCTGTTATTAATATTCTATTACCTAAAATAACGTTGCATATATCGACGTACATTATTTTACAGGGAACTGGAGAGGTACCAACTGACAATTGTCAACTATGTGAAGTCTATGCAATAGAAGATGCGTGGGTTCAATGTGTTTGTAAAATTGTGGTGAGTACACTACACAAATCATAAAAGCATCAACACTATGGCAATTGAAAGGTTTTTAGCTAGCGTTAGAGGAAAATAAATGGTATAATATCCAAACCATTGCAACATCCAACATGCTATGATGGTTTGATTATTGTATCATTTATTTACTCAATTGTTTAAATATATAATTATATATTTTACAGTACAAACTAGAACTACTGAACAAGTTAATAACTGCTAAGATGGATTGTTTGAGTTTGATATAATAATACTACCTACAATAAGTCATTAACAAATTAGCTGAATTGTGTGGTATGTAAGAATCATTTTTGGGGAGAACATTGTAATTGTTTGTTTGTTAATTTGTATCTACATTGGCTCCTCTGATTCCATAAATCTATGTTTCTTTTCACATACAGGATTGCCCATCAGTCATCGCCGAGCAAGTAGAGTTAAAAGGGTGACTTCCTGAAAAAGATACTACACGCGATAGAATCTGTTTGACTCGCAGAGATGATGAGTATACCATCTATACCTGCGCATATTACTCTGATGATTCTGATTTTGTTGATAATCTAATTCAAGCTAGTACATAGAAAAAATGGAATTTGTTATCTTTGTGCCAGTTATCAATAGTTATTTTAATTGGGTAGTGTTAAAGGAATTAAAATAATCTCGAAGTTGTTCCACCTGACTGACTGTCATTACAAGTCCCCAAGCCGTACACTTCGGCATACTGAATATGTTTGATGATAATTATCGGTATCTGTATAGTGATTAGGCAAGTGGAATTAAAATTAAATTAATAATTAATATTAAATATGAAATCGTGATCATTGATCAGAACTTTGAAATCTATTGGCAATAAAGTGTTTTTATAGTTCTAGATCACATTTATGGTGATTAATCTAGATTTACATGTACCCACCATTTGTTGATGGAAACTTCTATAATAGCATGCACATAAATAATCAGATTAACCTGTAAAGTAGATGTAATAGGGAGCTAACTGTGCAATAAATGGTGTTATTATGACATTATACTTCATCTGTAGTAGTTATTAATTCTGACGTGAATTTAGATATAAGTACAAGTATTCACGATCTAGATGATAGTGTCATACATACACTGTCCAAATGTTGCAACATTATAAATATTCCAACCGCATGTGCATACAAGGGTAGTGGTTTACAGAAATAAACATGTAGTCGCAATATGATGCCATGTGACAAATGTGTGATTTGCATTACTTACATAGACACGGGTCTAGTGGTTTACAATTTATATGTGAATACAATTGAAATGGAAATCATATAATAGTTTGAGTATTATTTAGAATGAGATTATAATCTACCCTGTAACATATAGCTTAGGTTATTATAACTACGACGCAATAACAATTAATACCAAAACAATTGGTAACATCATTAGTGCTCTGACAATGCTGTTGCGTATTTTCAATATATCCAAGGCAATGTAATGCAAATAACAGAAGCACAAAATGTTCAACATAGTTATCAGGAAACACACCATGATAGTGTCATTGAGATGCTTTAGATGTTGTAAGACTGTCCCGACTGATTAGGTACTGTGTTTCAAAATATTATTAAATAATAAACACAACACAACTTATCCTGTAGTGTTACCTTATGAAGTGTTGTGTTGTATTTTTAGACTATGGTGAGTCTATATAAGACTTGCTACAAACCACCTAGTATTATAGCGTCCTCACAGTTTAACATCATGGCAATACTTTTTCACTTTACATCGATTTCATATTTTATTTTGTTACTGCTTTGTTTATTTGTGGAATTTATGTGAGATTATGATTTTTTAACATTATAATTCAGCCACCTTCTATCTGATTGTCATCTATGTACTTGTCCATGTTGAGAGGTATTGCTCTGGAACAGCATTATTTAAAACAAAATGACCTTGTTATTGTAACGTAGTGACAACCCCGTATAACAATGCGTGGATAATAGGGAGCAAGTAAGACTAGATACAACCCGGTTCAATGCTAAAGTGCAAGTGATTTATTTATAGCAATGACTCATGCGCCAGATGGCAGGAACAGATACAATGTTTACATATCAGATAACAACATTACATCTCTCTTTATCTTAATACAAGTTCAACACGTTTCGCATTTCAGTATCTAGAGTCTGCATTGTTCCAAAACTCAACTCGTCGTTGCTTGCTAACCAGACTGTAAAATGTTTGAAAGAATAAAAAGTTTAAAACAACAAAACTAACTATGAGATAAGGATAGACTTTTCCTTTCTCGATATACTAAGTCTGGAGGCTTATTCTGCTCCACCACAATGACTTAAGTACTTCCTATGATGCTAATTATCTCTACTATCTGACTTTATTTCATTTTTCCCATCCCAAGTATTTTGGGGGATTGCGTCGTCTAGTCGGGTATCTCCTTTCTGGTGTTGGAAGTTTATCATCAGCCATGTGCGATCGTGGTGTCCCGGGGGATAACATTGGTACAAGAGGAATTTCCTCTTCATCCTCAGAGTTGGCAGTATCTCGATCGCTGACGCAGTGATCAATTCCAACTTCAGGTATTAATTTGAAGAATGACGAATTGTGCGTAATAATGTGTGCACCGCGTTTAGCTGTTATCAAACTTTCTTTCTGTACTGTGACCTCATATGGCTTGGCGAGAAACGGCGTTTCCAGTTTTCCTCTCTTTGTATTTTAACGCGAACGGAATCACCGACTCTTATTTCCGACGTTTTCGCATTTCGACTCCTATCTGCGTATTTCTTCATCTTTTGTTTTGAAACTTTATCCCGAAGTTGTATTTTTCGCCGCTTCTTAGAAGTATTCAATGTCGGCAATTTTATGTTTATTGGATGTTGAAATACCTCTGTAGCTGGGCATACACCAGTAGTGCTGTGTGGTGTCGCACGATAATTTCTCAGAAATAAGTACATTTCGTGTTTCCACGACTTCCCTTCAACTTGCGCTGTGGGGATGGCTTTTCCTAGCGTTCTCATCATTCGTTCTGCCTCACCGTTTGCCTGTGGCCATAGGGGAGTAACCTTACAGTGTTTAAAACCAAGATGTTTTGCAAAGTCTCTAAAATCTTGGCCCTGGAAAGGCGTCAATTGTCTGAGGTTGCGACTTCAGAAATTCCGAGAATACTTTGTCGAGTATCGGGATTACGATTCACGATGAAGTAGAGCGTATTATTTCAACAACAACAAATCTGGAATAGTTATCTGTTATCACGAGCAAATAATCTCCACTGGGGAACGGCTCACAGAAGTCCATCGACACGTGTTGCCATGCGTAGTCGGGAAGTGACGTCATTTGTAATGGTTCACGTCTATTCTGTGGTGTGGCGGCTTGACAGGCTAAGCAGGTTTTGATTTTATTTTTCACCAGCTTGTCAATATTGGGAAAATAAAGTTTTTCTCTCAGTAATTTTGACTACACCCTGGAGTCCTTCGTGGGCGAGACTAACTGTCCGCTTTTGTAACGATTTCGGAATGATAATTCGAGATCCGCATAAAGTTGATCTTGAGTTGACACCAGTGTTAATGATTTTATTTCTTTTCGCAGCATTTCGAAAGACATTCGGTCGATGTCTGTATAATCGATGTCTGAAGAATTCGTGTGGTCGTACCATCTACCAGTTTTAATCGCCATGGTCACGGCTTGCAGTGTAGGATCAAATTTCGTTTCTTGTTTGATTTTATCCAAGGTTAGCGCCGTGGGTGCTGCATGACCAGCGATAAAGTTGATATATTCTTCAGTGACTTTCTCTTGTCTCCTGTTTGGCGTGTTTTTCGTGTTCGGGTGTCTCGACATGTAATCAGCTGGATTGTCTTTTTCCGGCATATACACGATCTTGAATAAATAGTCTTGTAGCCGTAGGGACCATCTCTCGATTCTGGCTGGCGGTTTAGCATTTTGGTTGTTGTAGAGACGCTCTAGCGGTTTGTGATCGGTTACTATGGTTACAGGTTTGCCATATACGTATAAATAGTAATGAGAATATCTTTGTTCGACTGGAGTAAGTGATCTGCTCGCGTAACTCAGAACTTGTGGAGCGTCTTCATCACCATTTTTCTGAGTGAGCATTGCTCCTAGTCCAACAGGGCTTGCGTCTACTACGATTTCAGTGTCTCTATTCGAATCAAAGTATGTCATGAATGAATTACATGTTAATCGATCTTTGATCGTGTCTAGCGCATTGCGATGAGTGCTCGACCATTCCCATACCGCGTCTTTTACGGTTAATAATCAAGGGGGTTGCGTAATAGTCGCTAGGTCGGGTATGAATCCAATCTGATTAAAATCTCATGTAGTGTACAGGCTTTAATTATTTTGGCTATAAACTTATTTTAATTTTATTTTTTATTACTTTTGTTATTAATGCCCTTTTATCTCATTATTTTACTTTGATTTTGATTTTGTGATTTTTTTTAATTCCGCCCTACCTACATCTGATCCGACGCCTATGTAACGAGGTTTCAACGAGACCCACTATCGACGATTTTAGTCAACGAATCACATACCTCCTTCTATAGCGCACATGATGACGTCACCGGGTGGCAAACACACTCAAATAAAATGGCGGATTATACCGACGTTAGCGACCGTGAATAACACGGCTTTTCGGTAAGTTTATCATTGTCAAATGCAACGAAAGTCATTTTTATGTTAATATTGTGACTCGAATGGTTCGACTTTAGATCGTTATTCCGCATAGTTATTCTGGGAGTGTTGATTTTGTTTCCACCGGTTCAACCGAACACCAGTGTCTTTTTCCAGTCGCCTGCCCTGAAGACGGGTGATGTTTTGTTGACGATCGGGCCAAAATCGTCTACGGTATTGAAGCTGTAAATATTCATCAAATTTTATCAACATTTTGTACATTATACAATAACTCTTTATTAAAGTAATTGAGCTGATTTGGACTGGAATAAAATATTTTTTATTTGGAACACATCGCAATTGATCAGGAAATATTTGTTTGCTCCAATTTTCTGCGTCGATGCCGTGGGCCGGTGACCGTTATACAATTTAAAATCAGTTTGCATTGTTTACTATAGCTGTTTAGAGTGTTCTAATCATTACGATTTACTTATTTTTTTGCTTCCATTCTAGATAATTATGCTCAGTGATGTAAAATTGAAGCGATGACTGAATGAACAAACCTTGGCTGGCGAAGATGTATCTGGAAGTGTACACATTTGTTGGAAGTGAAACAAATATTCAATGTAATGACAAAAATTGTAAAATGCTGTGGAATTTCTTTTGCAAATAAAAATATACTAGCAATTTTCTATTAATGGTTTATTCAAGTGGGCAAAATATAATGTACAGAAAGATTGCCCGTATACACTGAAAAGTAAGCAACCGACAGCCTGTATACAAGGGGGGCTGTGATTGGCTGTTACTTACGCGAGATTTGAACGGGACTTACATAGGCGTCGGATCAGATGTAGGTAGGGCGGAATGAAAAAAAAAATCTCAAAATCAAAGTAAAATAATAAAATAAAAGGGCATCAATAACAAATATAATAAAAAATAAAATTAAAATAAGTTTATAGCCAAAATAATTAAAGCCCGTACACTACATCAGATTTTAATCAGATTGGTATGAATCGTGAGAAATATGTTACCATACCGAGTAAACTTCTTACCTCAGTCGCGTTTGTGGCTTCGGCATTCTTGACATCCGCGACTTTCTCTGGGTCTGGTGACATACCTTACGCTGAAAACCGATGACCGTAGAATATGAATTTTGAGTTGTTGAATTCACATTTTCGTTTGTTTAGAGTAAATTTTCTTTCGCATAGTTGTTGTAATACAGCTCTGACTGTTTTGATGGTCTTCCTGCGTTTTGCTGTGTATGAGTATATCATTGCCAATGTTCTTTGCGCCTGGTATACCTTCGATTGCTTGTCTATTAGCATTTTGGAATATTTCTGATGCCGATGATATTCCAAAATTGAGTCGCTTATAACGGCGTAGAGCAACGTGTGTACTAAACGTAGTAATGTACCTCGATGCCGGTGTTAGCTCGAGTTGATGATAACCTTGATTAAGAACAAGTTTGGAAAACACTGTGGAGTTGTTCAGATCTTGAATGATTTTATCAGTCGTCGGCATAATGTGTCGCTCGCGTTTGATGGCTTCGTTCGCGCGTCTCATGTCAATACATATCCGCATATCGTCTAGATTACTTGGTTTAGGAATGACAGAATTGGCAATATCCATGGTGTTGCTTCGATTATGTCGGCGGCTTACATTTCTGCAATTTTCTTTTCGACTTTTTCGCGAATATGAAACGGTATGCGACGATGCGGTTGGGCTACGGGCTGAACAGTCTCGTCAATGTGTAGCTTTACTTGGAAATCTGTCATTCTGCCTAGGCCTGTGAATAAATCATTCGCTCACTAGCTTGTCCGTTGCGGTCTGTCCTCCGACTTGTTTAATTATTTATTCCAAATCTTCTGCTGTCTGAACATTTAGTAGCGATTCCCCGAAATTACCGTTGTGGTTGACGACATGAATTAATATATTTCATAGCGATTTTCTAGCAGCATTCGTTTTACATTTGATGTCAGTCCGGAATTCACCAAGGGTTTCGATTGGATATTGACTCTTGTATGGAAATACTTTTGTATAAGTCCGTTTCAACTTGACTTTCAAAGTCACTTTCATCCAATATGTTGATTCTGCACCAGTATCAATCAAGAAATTAATTTTCTTACTGTGACTTGTGATGTCAAAAATAATACCAATAATAAGATCATACACTGGCGTCCTCATAGACAGTGTCTCGACCTCACCAACATAGAAGGGTGTATCTATACATAGTCTAGCTACTGGGACTTTCCGACATGTACCATCCATCATCATACAAGTACGACTCTCCCAAGTCAATTGACTATCCTCTACAAACTCTCTACGTTCTACAACCGAACTACACCCACTATCACACAGGACCTCAACCTCAGTACTGCCAATAAAGCCTATGAACAACAGGCATACCACTCACCATTTTATTAGTTGGTGCAACACTGGCAACACTAATAATTGAGACATCATGAACTACCATTTAGCACTGATTTCCTGTGAATCACTACTATTCTGATCAGATGCACGAACATAGCAGCTGACTTTTATAACGTTTAGGACAACTGTCAGCACAGTGGTTTGGATCACCACAAACATAACAGCCTTACTTTGGCTTAGGTAGACCAAATCGACCCTGTACTTTAACTTTCTGACTTGTGTTCCAGAACTGTCTTCTCTGATTCTGACTACCACTGTGAAACTAGCTAGATTTCTGTCTACGTGCATCTCTAAATTTATAACATTCTTCATTCATATCATAACACTTCAACAGAGCTGTGTTTTAATCAATAGACTCTGCAGACAATGCAGAAATTACATACAAAGCTTTGCCTGTCAATAATGCACATAGATTCATCACCCAACTATCACGCCATTTCTGAGTTGCAGCAAATCGCTCGAATCTTGAAATAAATGCATACATTTCGTCCCCAGTCTCGTCAAACAAAGATTGCTTTGAACCCTTAGAACTAACAATGGACAAGTCCCCATATTGACCATTAGCGTTTGCACGCAATCTCAAAACTTCATTCATCACGTTCAAATCTCAAACGTTCAGGCTCACGTTTGGCTGCTATCTCACCCCTCTCCTCAAGCTTTCTTCTCTCTCTTTTCAAAACATAATATACATACATAAAATATACAAAAAATTAGCTTAGCTGGATAGTTTCCCCTTTGCTCAGTGTTGGCAGTCATACATTGCATATCAAGTATGGTGGAACAAGTCACCTGAATATTTAGATGGTTTTGTATTGACGTTTTGTTCATTTGCTAATCCTACAATCGCAATAGTAAGAAAGACAATAATGTTAGACGCAATGACACTTCTAATGAGGGATACATCAAAATCGAAATCAACAATATTGATATGTTTCACAGTTTATGCTCAATGAAATTATATATATGCTCATATACCAACACTGACGTATTACAATATAATACCTCAGTCGATATGTGTGTCCATTCATTTCACCAAATGTTTTCTAAAGTAGTATTCTTTGCAAAAATTCAGGACAATAACAAATAAATTTCCTTTGTGGTTGACGGTCGGTATCCTTAGTTAAACTGATCTTGTTACTAAAATGGTTTATGATTATGTCTACCCGATCAAAACATGAATTATATTATCTACTTATAAAAATATCGAATTCAAATAAGAAGTCAAAGTCCAATTTTACTGGGAAAGTTGCACTCCTGGAAACAATAAAGTTACAGTGTTTTGCCAGGGCAAATCATAATATATCTTCCACCAAAGGAGCTCACAAATTTCAAATTTACTTGCAAGTGGATATTAGTTTTGTGTTGATAATTTTACGCTTGAACTAAAACAGTGGGGTCCTATTGGTGAACATATCCACTACAGGTTAGTTTTTTTTTTGTTAATGCTTTGGTCACTTTCCCACTAGGATGTTTGTTTTTAATAATTTGCATTTGTTTAATCATGGTTTGAATTATTTTTGTTAAGTGAATCCCCAAATCAGATCAACATATATGTTCAAAATTATCAATATTTTTTTAAAATTATCCAACGAATGACTAGATACACCTCTGTGACGAAAATAGTTTGGTTGATATCTGCGCAAAAACTGGACCAAATGAGAACGAAACGTTAATATGCTGGTAATAAACATTGGTACTACTGAAACGTCATGAAACTATAATCAATTGTGTTTTATCATTTAATTTTACATATATTCATAACTTGTTTTCGGTAAAATAAATCTCAAACTCGCTTATCTCGAAATTTATGAACACCATTTAACAGGAAGCACATCAATATTACCGACTCGTTTTTCTAGACATAGACACACAAGTATCAAAAGATTAAAATATAACAAAAATGCTAAAAATATTCAAGTGATGGCGCACGGTAGTTATATTGTGGACACATACGTAGCACTGTGAAATAAACATCAACTGGGCTTGCAAGTTTCGACAGTCTTCAATACAACAATACAGGTTTGACTTGTTTTATGTAATCTAAGACTTTGTTATGTATGTATGTGCTTTTACTATTGGTTGCCATATTTGTATTCATTTGGTACAGAAATCCATCAGTATCCGAATCAGTTATTTGAATTATTTTCACATAACATAGAGTCTTCTTTGTGTTATGAGAGGGACTCGTTACTGTACATAACTTACATAATGTTTCTTTGGCTCAAAATTACGAAAAGTAAGCATAGCTGGATTGTTTTTCCTAGATTCAGTGTTGGCAGTCATTCATTGTATGTCTAGTATGGTAGAACAAGTCACCTGATTGTATATTTTCAAATGAGAACAAAACGTTAATATGCTGGTAATAAATATTGGTACTACTGAAACGTCATAAAACTATAATTAATTGTGTTTCAGAATTTAATTTTGTTTTCGGTAAAACAAATATCAAACTTGCTTAACTCGAATTTTATGAACATAATTTAACAATATTACAGACTCGTTTTGCATACAGAAAGATACAAGTACTACAGATTAAACGATAACACAAATGCTAAAAATATAACGCACGATAGTTATATCGGGGACACATACAAAGCTATGAGAAATAAACATCAACTGGGCATGCACGTTTAGATAGTCTTCACGACAACAATACAGGTTTGACTTGTTTTATATGATCAAAAGTATTGTTAAGTATGTATATGCTTTCACTATTTGTTTCAATGTTTTGTATTCATTTATTATACAAATCCATCAGTAGACGAATCAGTGAGTTGAATTATTTGCACAAAATATGAAGTCTGTTTTTGTGTCATGAGTGGGACACGCGACTGTACACGTACATACTGTTTCTTCAGTTCAAATTTGCAAAAAAAGTAAGCAGTGCTTGATTGTTTTTCATGAATTCAGTATTGGCAGTCAATGCTCTGCGTGTCTAGTATGTAGAATGCGTCACCTGAATGTTTACATTAGAATGTATTTATCTTTTCGTCATTTTCTAAAACCTACAATTACAATGGTAATTAATACAGTAGTATTTGACCTCATAACACCTTTACTGCGAGATACTACAAACAGGGAATGAAAGATGTAAATGTGTTTCACAGTTTATGCTCGATGAAAATACATTTTTGTTTCTACACTCACCTACACCTACACTCACGTATTACAATCAATTACCGCTCTCACTATGCGTGTCCATCAATTTTATCAAATGGTTTCTAAGTGTAGTACCCTTAGCAACAAGTCACTACAATAACAACTAGGTTTCTTTGTGTTTAACTGCCGGTATTTTTACAAATGATTTATGATTATGTTTACCCCAAATCAAAGCTTCCTATTCCATTATCTACTTTAAAATATCTAGTCATTGCCTAATTCTACTGTGAATAGGGCATATTTGAAACAACGAATCTAGTGTTTCACCATGGCAAATCATAATATATCGCCCTCCAAAGGAACTTCAATTTCAAAGTTTCTAGCCAGGGGATATCGGTTTTGTGTTGATAATTTTAATCTGCTGCTGGAATTGAAACAGTGGGACCTTATTTGTGGACATATCTTTCATATAATGTTCAAACACTAAATACAACTATATTTCACAAAGACAGCAAGTAAAGCCCATGGGCTCATATATTCTTCACTTAAGTCCCTAGACCATTCCCTGGACTCTCCAGGTGGAAATACACGGTTAAAAGATCCCACTGCAATCTCCACTCCCTGGCACCAACCCCCCGTTCGGGCACTAACAGGGGATCCCCACAAAGCGGGAGCAATCCGACAGGAGGTTGATAGTTTGCTTACAAAGGGCGCTATATACAGGATAGGGGACTCAGCGTTAAGTCCGGGCTTCTACTCGCAAATATTGGTGGTTCCAAATACTACAACTGAGACTAAAGGTGCCTGTGCCCGTTCTGAACTTAGGCAGACTAAATCAGTATGAGTTTCCTGGAAACACTGAGCAGCATATTATTCTCTGTGTCCTGTTTCTACTGGTCATCCTCGCTAGATTTGAGCGATACTTACCCGCACATACCGATACACACAGTGAGTCAGCGATCCCTCGATTCGCCCAGTTTGGCCAAGTAGTCGAGTGCGGGGTGCTCCCCTTCAGGTTTTGAATTGATCCATACGTATCCACCAGAGTGTGGAAACAGGTGATGCTACTGCTGCGCCGTTACACATAACATCAACGTGTACCTAGATGGCTTGATGCTACACAACCAAACAATGCGTGGTTAGTCAAACAGTAAGGCTAACATCAGATTTTCTAGACCAGTTGTGCTTCCTAGTAAATCGAGCAAGTCCCACCCTCAGCCAACACAACAGTTGGTGTTCCTGGCCAGGGAGTTCGAATCATCGAAATGATGTCAGCGGTTCGCAAGGTAGTTCCCCCAGGCCGTGTTACACAGTCGCCCATTACAGCACACGTTTGTTGCAACACCGAGCTCTCTTACGGGGACTGGAGAGCCGAGTAACACTCTCTGATCAAGCGAGGGATGCCTTGCCCTGGTGGTCGGCAATTGCCAACCTCGGGCAGGGGGTCCCCTGGGAACCACTCGCCACGGCTATGACTCTGGAAACAGATGCCTCCCGGACATATTGGGGAACGCATATATGGGACGAACAAGCCCAATGGAAACTATGGCCCCTGCATTAGATTCAGGACTGCCATATCAACTGGCTGGAACTGAAAGAAGTGCGTTTAGCACTACTTCACATTCTTCCCACAGTTCGAGACCACAGAGTCTTGATTCGCATGGACAACACACCTTGGTTTGAATTATTTTTGTTAAGTGAATCCCTAAATTAGATCACAATATATGTTCAAATGATCAAGATTTTTTGAAAATTATCCAAGGGATGACTAGTTACATCCCTGTGATGAAAATGGTTTGGTTGATATCAGCATAAAAAATTAGCCGAATGAAAACAAAACGTTAATATGCTGGTAATAAATATTGGTACTACTGAAACTTCAATAAACTAAATAAATTGTGTTTCAGCATTTAATTTTACATATATTAATTACTTGTTTTTGGTAAAACTAAAAATCTCAAACTTGCTTATCTCGAATTTTATGAACATGATTTGACAGGGAACACATCAATGTAGCCTACTCGTTTGCCATAAACATACAGACACAGGTATTAAAACATAACAGAAATGCTAAAAATATTCAAGTGACTACGCCTAGTAGTCATATTGCAGGCACATGGGTAGCACTGCGAAATATACATCAACTGGATCTGCACGTTTTGACAGTCTTCACGTCAACAATACAGGTTTGACTTGTTTTCTGTAATCTAAGGCTTTGTTAAGTATGTATGTGCTTTCACTATTGGTTACCATGTCTGTATTCATTTGTTACAACCCATCAGTATCCGAATCAGTGAATTGAATTATTCGCACATAACATGGAGTCTTCTTTGTGTTACGAGAGGGATTCGTTACTGTACATAACTTACATAATGTTTCTTTAGCTCAAAATTACGAAAAGTAAGCATAGCTGGATTGATTTTTCTAAGTTCAGTGCTGGCAGTCATACATTGCATGTCTAGTAGGGTGGAACAAGTCACCTGAATATTTAGATGGGTTTGTAGTGACCTTTTGTTCATTTTCTAATCATACAATAGCAATAGTAAGTAAGACAATAATGTTTGACGCCATGGCATTTATACTGAGAGATACATCGAACTCGAAATCAACAATATTGATATGTTTCACAGTTTATGCTCAATGAAATTATATTTATGCTCACACACAAACACTGGCGTATTACAAAATTATACGTCTGTGTATATGTGTATCCATCCATTTCGCCAAATGTTTATATAAAGTAGTATTTTTAGCAACAATTCAGGACAATAACAAACATTTTTTTGTGGTTGACGGCCGGTATCTTTTTAAAAACTGGCCTTTTACTAAAATGGTTTATAATTATGTCTACCCGATCAAAACCTGAATTCCATTATCTACTTTATCGCATTTACATAAGTATGCAAAATTGCATACCTGGAAACAATAAAGTTACAGTATTTTGCCAGGGCAAATCATAATATATCTTCCATCAAAGGAGCTCACAAATTTTAAAGTTGTTTGCAAGTGGACATTAGCTTTGTGTTGATAATTTTAATCTTGAACTGAAACAGTGGCGTCCTGTTCGTGAACACATCCACTACCGGTTAGACAGTTTTTTGTTAATGGTTTGTACACTTTCCCACTAGAATGTTTGCTTTTAATAACTTGCTTTTGCTTAATGTTTGTTTGAATTATTTTTCTTAAGTGAATCCCCAAATTTGATGAAAATATATGTTCAAAATGATCAAGATTTTTTGAAAATTATCCAACGAATGTCTAGATACACCCCTGTAACGAAAATGGTTTGGTTTATATCTGCGCAAAAATTGGACCAAATGAGAAAAAAACGTTAATATGCTGGTAATAAATATTGGTATTACTGAAACGTCATAAAACTATAATCAATTGTGTTTCAGAATTTAATTTTGTTTTCGGTAAATCAAATATCAAACTTGCCTAACTCGAATTTTATGAACATATTTAACAATATTACCGACTCGTTTTGCCAGACAGAGAGATACTACAGATTAAACGAAAACGAAAATGATAAAAATATGACACACTGTAGTTATATTGGGGACACTTACGTAGCAATGAGAAATTAACATCAACTGGACACGCACGTTTGGATAGTCTTCACGACAAGAATACAGGTTTGACTTGTTTTATATGATCAAAGGTATTGTTAAGTATGTATATGCTTTCACTATTTGTGTCCATGTTTTGTATTCATTTAGTATACAAATCCATCAGTAGACGAACCAGTGAGTTGAATTATTTGCACATAATAGGAAGTCTGTTTTTGTGTCATGAGTGAGACACGCGACTGTACACGTACACACTATTTCTTCAGTTCAAAATCTGCTGCTTGAATTGAAACAGTGGGACCTTATTTGTGGACACATCTTTCATATAATGATCAAACACTAGCAACTATATTTCACAAAGACAGCAGGTAAAGACCATGGGCTCATATATTCTTCACTTAAGTCTGTTATTTGTCTGTCTACTTGTTTCCACATTGGACTGTGATACGGTTCTAATCCTGCAGCTTCCCAGGAGTCACTATTTTGTGCTTTATCATACACGAATCACTGTAACTGAACACATCACTCTATGTTTAAAATCCAAGACCAGGTAATCTGAGATTTTAAGCAGTTCATTTTCGTGAACTTATAAAGTAATACTTGTGTTGCACTTGCAACGTTTTCATTGGACAATGCTCTTCGTCGACCAACAATCTTCGACCTTGACATCTGACCTAATGTTGATAGTCTCAAATGCACCTTGAAACTTTCACATGCATTGTCTCAACATGCCTGTTTCTGTCCATTTAATAAAATTTACACGCCCACGCCAGTTTTCTAATTTTGACACTAAACAATGATGGCGTATTCCATATCTTTAACGATTTCACCAACCAGTAAGACAGGGAAGTGACATTGCGTTTGTTTGTAGATAGAAAAATAACTATCACATATCTGGATCTGTAAAGAGCGTGATTGGATTGCGTGACAAGTTTAACTCGCATAGATGCCGCTCAAAATTGATATAAAATATAAGTAGTATGGGAAATATATACAACATACGACGACACTGAATCTTGATAAACTATAAAACGAATTAATTATGTTTTACCCTTCACAGGAAAAAAATGAATATGCCATCGAATGCATACCGAGTTTTCTGTTGGATATTTTGATGCTTTATACTTTGTCTCGTATTTATTTATTTATTTATTTATTTATTTATTTATTTATTTATTTATTTATTTATTTATTTATTTATTTATTTATTTATTTATTTATTTATTTATTTATTTATTTATTTATTTATTTATTTATTTATTTATTTATTTATTTATAGGAACTATGTTTGTATCACTTTCATTTTGGGCTCTGATCACCATGATACTCACATCTAATGCACAACACCACCCTGGAAACCCTGCTAATGGCACTTGCATTGATTGTCATGATGCTATGTACGAAAATGGTGTATGGCACGATATATGCACTGAGGATTTCACCTGCCCAATTCACATAGCAGACATTGAAAATCTAATTAAGGGGAAAAAAGTTAGGTTTCACGAAACATATTATTTTGGAAATGCAGCATTTATACCTGGTACACGTCACTATGAGTTTGACGCAATACTCGCATCACAAATAGGATCCATTGAAAAGGGTGACATAGTATGTTATTTTGTTTCAACTATCCATTTTATTTCATTGCGCAATCACAGATATAATATTTCTAATTCAAGTTAAACATTACTTATGTTTATATACAACAAACGAGTAGTGAGTTTAGTGAAATATTACTGTAAATAATCATATTTTTATATCAAATATTATTGTTTGTGTGCAATGGAAATTTAGTGATTTCTTATTGTGTGATAATGTAATGATTCCCACATAGGACTTTTCCGGGTTCTGTTTGGACAAGTTGGGTTCTAAACCAGATCTCACGGCATTTGTTGAGCGTTTTAAATAATGTCATAACTAACGAGGGAAATTTACTGGTAAGAAATCATACTGCATAACAGCAACATTTTCTAATATTTGTGACCTAACAAAGCTGTTATTAATAATCTATTACCTAAAATAACGTTGCATATATCGACGTACATTATTTTACAGGGAACTGAAGAGGTACCAACTGACAATTGTCAACTATGTGATGTATATGTAATAGAAGATGCGTGGTGTCAAGGTGTTTGTAAAATTGTGGTGAGTACACTACACAAATCATAAAAGCATCAACACGATGGCAATTGAAAGGTGTTTAGCTAGCGTTAGAGGAAAATAAATGGTATAATATCCAAACCATTGCAACATCGAACATTCTATGATGGTTTGATTATTGTATCATTTATTTGCTCAATTTTTTTAATATATAATTATATATTTTACAGTACAAACTAGAACTACTGAACAAGTTACTAACTGCTAAGATGTTTGAGTTGGATATAACAATACTACCTACAATAAGTCATTAACAAATTAACTGAATTGTGTGGTATGTAAGAATCATTTTTGGGGAGAACATTGTAATTGTTTGTTTGTTAATTTGTATCTACATTGGCTTCTCTGATTCCATAAATCTATGTTTCTTTTCACATACAGGATTGCCCATCAGTCATCGCCGAGCAAGTAGAGTTAAAAGGGTCACTTCCTGAAAAAGATACTACACGCGATAGAATCTGTTTGATTCGCAGAGATGATGGGTATACCATCTATACCTGCGCATATTATTCTGATGATTCTAATTTTGTTGATAATATAATTCAAGCTAGTACATAGAAAAAATGGAATCTGTTATCTTTGTGCCAGTTATCAATAGTTATTTTAATTGGGTAGTGTTAAAGGAATTAAAATAATCTCGAAGTTGTTGACCTGACTGACCGATATTACAAGTCCCCACGCCGTACACTTCGGCATACTGAATATGTTAGATGATAATTATCGGTATCTGTATAGTGATTAGGCAAGTGGAATTAAAATACCGATTCTCCAATATTATATATGAAATCGTGATTATTGATCAGAACTTTGAAATCTATTGGCAATAAAGTGTTTTATAGTCCTAGATTTACATGTACACCACCATTTTTTGATGGAAACTTCTATAATAGCATGAACGTAAATAATCAGATTAGCCTGTAAAGTAAATGTAATAGGGAGCTAACTGTGCAATAAATGGTGTTATTATGACATTATACTTCATCTGTAGTAGTTATTAATTCTGACGTGAATTTAGATATAAGTACAACTATTCACGATCTAGATGATAGTGTCATACACTGTCCAAATGTTGCAACATTATAAATATACCAACCGCATGTGCATGCAAGGGTAGTGGTTTACAGAAATAAACATGTAGTCTCAATATGATGTGATGTGACAAATGTGTGATTTGCATTACTTACATAGACACGGGTCTAGTGGTTTACAATTTATATGTGAATACAATTAAAATGGAAATCATATAATAGTTTGAGTATTATTCAGAATAAGATTATTATCTACTATGTAACATATAGCTCAGGTTATTATAACTACGACGCAATAACAATTAATACCAAAACAATTGGTAACATCATTTGTGCTCTGACAATGCTGTTGCGTATTTTCAATATATCCAAGGCAATGTAATGCAAATAACTGAAGCACAAAATGTTCAACATAGTTATCAGGAAACCCACCGTGATAGTGTCATTGAGATGCTTTAGATGTTGTAAGATTGTACCGACTGATTAGGTACTGTGTTTCAAAATATTATTAAATAATAAACACAACACAAATTATCCTGTAGTGTTACCTTATGAAGTGTTGTGTTGTATTTTTAGACTATGGTGAGTCTATATAAGACTTGCTACAAACCACCTAGTATTATAGCGTCCTCACAGTTTAATAAAAGTTCAACACATTTCGCATTTCAGTATCTAGAGTCTGCATTGTTCCAAAACTCTACTCGTGGTTGCTTGCTAACCAGCCTGTAAAATGTTTGAAAAAATAAAAAGTTTAAAACAACAAAACTAACTATGAGATAATGATAGACTTTTCCTTTCTCGATATACTAAGTCTGGAGGCTTATTCTGCTCCACCACAATGACTTAAGTACTTCCTATGATGCTAATTATCTATACTATCTGACTTTATTTCATTTTTCCCATCCCAAGTATTTTGGGGGATTGCGTCGTCTAGTCGGGTATTTCCTTTCTGGTGTTGGAAGTTTATCATCAGCCATGTGCGATCGTGGTGTCCCGGGGGATAACATTGGAACAGCAGAAATTTCTTCTTCATTTGGCAGTATCTCGATCGCTGACGCGGTGATCAATTCCAACTTCAGGTATTAATTTGAAGAATGACGAATTGTGCGTAATAATGTGTGCACCGCGTTTAGCTGTTATCAAACTTTCTTTCTGTACTGTGACCTCATATGGCTTGGCGAGAAACGGCGTTTCCAGTTTTCCTCTCTTTGTGTTTTAACGCGAACGGAATCACCGACTTTTATTTCCGACGTTTTCGCATTTCGACTCCTATCTGCGTATTTCTTCATCTTTTGTTTTGAAATTTTATCTCGAAGTTGTATTTTTCGCCGCTTCTTAGAAGTATTCAATGTCGGCAATTTTATGTTTATTGGATGTTGAAATACCTCTGTAGCTGGGCATACACCAGTAGTGCTGCGTGGTGTCGCACGATAATTTCTCAGAAATGTGTACATTTCGTGTTTCCACGACTTCCCTTCAACTTGCGCTGTGCGGATGGCTTTTCCTAGCGTTCTCATCATTCGTTCTGCCTCACCGTTTGCCTGTGGTCATAGGGGAGTAACCTTACAGTGTTTAAAACCAAGATGTTTTTCAAAGTCTCTAAAATCTTGGCCCTGGAACGGCGTCAATTGTCTGATGTTGCGACTTCAGGAATACCGTATTCCGAAAATACTTTGTCGAGTATCGGAATTACGATTCACGATGAAGTAGATCGTATTATTTCAACAACAACAAATCTGGAATAGTTATCTCTTATCACGAGCAAATAATCTCCACTGGGGAACGGCTCACAGAAGTCCATCGACACGTGTTGCCGTGCGTAGTCGGGAAGTGACGTCATTTGTAATGGTTCGCGTCTATTCTGTGGTGTGGCGGCTTGACAGGCTAAGCAGGTTTTGATTTTATTTTTCACCAGCTTGTCAATGTTGGGAAAATAAAGTTTTTCTCTCAGTAATTTTGACTACACCCTGGAGTCCTTCGTGGGCGAGACTAACTGTACGCTCTTGTAACGATTTCGGAATGATAATTCGAGATCCGCGTAAAATTAGATCTTGAGTTGACACCAGTGTTAGAGATTCTCTTTCTTTTCACAGCATTTCGAAAGACATTCGGTCGATGTCTGTAGAATCGATGTCTGAAGAACGTGTGTTGTCGTACCATCTACCAGTTTTAATCGCCATGGTTACGGCTTGCAGTGTAGGATCAGATTTCGTTTCTTGTTTGATTTCACCCAAGGTTAGCGCCGTGGGTGCTGCATGACCAGCGATAAAGTTGATATATTCTTCAGTGACTTTCTCTTGTCTCCTGTTTGGCGTGTTTTTCGTGTTCGGGTGTCTCGACATGTAATTAGCTGGATTGTCTTTTCCCGGCCTATACACGATCTTGAATAAATAGTCTTGTAGCCGTAGAGCCCATCTCTCGAATCTGGCTGGCGGTTTAGCATTTTGGTTGTTGTAGAGACGCTCTAGCGGTTTGTGATCGGTTACTATGGTTACAGGTTTGCCATATATGTATAAATAGTAATGCTCACAAGCCCATACAACAGCTAACGCCTCGCGTTCTGTCTGAGAATATCTTTGTTCGACTGGAGTAAGCGATCTGCTCGCGTAACTCAGAACTTGTGGAGCGTCTTCATCACCATTTTTCTAAGTGAGCATTGCTCCTAGTCCAACAGGGCTTGCGTCTACTACGATGTCAGTGTCTCTATTCGAATCAAAGTATGCCATGAATGAATTACATGTTAATCGATCTTTGATCGTGTCTAGCGCATTGCGATGAGTGCTCGACCATTCCCATACCGCGTCTTTTACGGTTGATAATCAAGGGGGTTGCGTAATAGTCGCTAGGTCGGGTATGAATCGTGAGAAATATGTTACCATACCGAGTAAACTTCTTACCTCAGTCGCGTTTGTGGCCTTGGCATTCTTGACAGCCGCGACTTTCTCTGGGTCTGGTGACATACCTTACGCTGAAAACCGATGACCGTAGAATATGAGTTTTGATTTGTTGAATTCACATTTTCGTATGTTTAGAGTAAATTTTCTTTCGCATAGTCGTTGGAATACAGCTCTGACTGTTTTGATGGTCTTCCTGCGTTTTGCTGTGTATGAGTATATCATCGCCAATGTTCTTTGCGCCTGGTATACCTTCGCTTGCTTGTCTATTAGCATTTTGGAATATTTCTGATGCCGATGATATTCCAAAATTGAGTCGCTTATAACGGCGTAGAGCAACGTGTGTACTAAACGTAGTAATGTACCTCGATGCCGGTGTTAGCTCGAGTTGATGATAACCTTGATTAAGAACAAGTTTGGAAAACACTGTGGAGTTGTTCAGATCTTGAATGATTTCATCAGTCGTCGGCATAATGTGTCGCTCGTGTTTGACGGCTTCGTTCGCGCGTCTCATGTCAATACATATCCGTATATCGTCTAGATTCCATGGTTTAGGAATGACAAAATTGGGAATATCCATGGTGTTGCTTCGATTATGTCGGCGGCTTACATTTCTGCAATTTTCTTTTCGACTTTTTCGCGAATATGAAACGGTATTCGACGATGCGGTTGGGCTACGGGCTGAACAGTCTCGTCAATGTGTAGCTTTACTTGGAAATCTGTCATTTTGCCTAGGCCTGTGAATAAATCATTCGCTCACTAGCTTGTCAGTTGCGGTCTGTCCTCCGACTTGTTTAATTATTTATTCCAAATCTTCTGCTGTCTGAAAACTTAGTAGCGATTCCCCGAAATTACCGTTGTGGTTGACGACATGAATTAATATATTTTATAGCGATTTTCTAGCAGCATTCGTATTACATTTGATGTCAGTCCGGAATTCACCGAGGGTTTCGATTGGATATTGACTCTTGTATGGAAATACTTTTGTATAAGTCCGTTTCAACTTGACTTTCAAAGTCACTTTCATCCAATATGTTGATTCTGCACCAGTATCAATCAAGAAATTAATTTTCTTACTGTGACTAGTGATGTCAATTGACTATCCTCTACAAACTCTCTACGTTCTACAACCGAACTACACCCACTATCACACAGGACCTCTACCTCAGTACTGCCAATAAAGCCTATGAACAACAGGCATACCACTCACCATTTTATTAGTTGGTGCAACACTGGCAACACTAATAATTGTGACATCATGAACTACCATTTAGCACGGACTTCCTGTGAATCACTACTATTCTGATCAGATGCCAACATAGCAGCTGACTTTTATAACGTTTAGGACAACTGTCAGCACAGTGGTTTGGATCACCACAAATATAACAGCCTTACTTTGGCTTAGGTAGACCAAATCGACCCTGTACTTTAACTTTCTGACTTGTGTTCCAGAACTGTCTTCTCTGATTCTGACTACCACTGTGAAACTAGCTAGATTTCTGTCTACGTGCATCTCTAAACTTATAACATTCTTCATTCATATCATAACACTTCAACAGAGCTGTGTTTTAATCAATGGACTCTGCTGCAGACAATGCAGAAATTACATACAAAGCTTTGCCTGTCAATAATGCACAAAGATTCATCACCCAACTATCACACCATTTCTGAGTTGCAGCAAATCGCTCGAATCTTGAAATAAATGCATACATTTCGTCCCTAGTCTCGTCAAACAAAGATTGCTTTGAACCCTTAGAACTAGTCCCCATATTGACCATTAGCTTTTGCACACAATCTCAAAACTTCATTCATCACGTTCAAATCTCAAACGTTCAGGCTCACGTTTGGCTGCTATCTCACCGCTCTCCTGAAGCTTTCTTCTCTCTCTTTTCAAAACATAATATACATACATAAAATATACAAAAATAAGCTTAGCCGGATAGTTTTACCTTGGCTCAGTGTTGGCAGTCATACATTGCATATCAAGTATGGTGGAACAAGTCACCTGAATATTTAGATGGGTTTGTATTGACGTTTTGTTCATTTTCTAATCCTACAATCGCAATAGTAAGAAAGACAATAATGTTTGACCCCATGACACTTCGACTGAGGAATACATCAAAATCAAGATCAACAATATTGATATGTTTCGCAGTTTATGCTCAATGAAATTATATTTATGCTCATATACCAACACTGACCTATTACAATGTTATATCTCAGTCGATATGTGTGTCCATTCATTTCACCAAATGCTTTCTAAGTACTATTGTTAGCAACAAATCAGGACTATAACAAATAAATTTCCTTTGTGGTTGACGGCCAGTATCTTTTTATAAACTGATCTTGTTACTACAAATGGTTTATAATTATGTCTCATCTACTTTAAATTTTTCGCATTTATATATGTAGTCAAAGTCTAATTTTACTGGGAAAGTTGCACTCCAGGAAACAATAAAGTTACAGTGTTTTGACAGGACAAATCATAATATACTCCACCAAAGGATCTCACAAATTTCAAAGTTTCTTGCAAGTGGACATTGGCTTTGTGTTGATAATTTTAATCTTGAACTTAAACAGTGGCGTCCTATTCGTGAACACATCCACTACCGGATAGACTGTTTTTTGTTAATGGTTTGACAATTTCCCACTAGAATGTTTGTTGTTAATAACTTGGTGTTGTTTAAACTTTGTTTGAATTATATTTGTTAAGTGAATCCCCAAATTAGATTAAAATATATGTTCAAAATTATCAATACTTTTTGAAAATTATCAAACGAATGACTATATACACCCCTGTGACGAAAATAGTTTGGTTTATATCTGCGCAAAAATTGGACCAAATGAGAAAAAAACGTTAATATGCTGGTAATAAATATTGGTATTACTGAAACGTCATAAAACTATAATTAATTGTGTTTGAGAATTTAATTTTGTTTTCGGTAAAACAAATATCAAACTTGCTTAACTCGAATTTTATGAACATAATTTAACAATATTACCGACTCGTTTTGCATACAGAAAAATACAATTACTACAGATTAAACGATAACAAAAATGCTAAAAATATGACGCACGATAGTTATATTGGGGACACATACATAGCTATGAGAAATAAACATCAACTGGGCTTGCACGTTTGGATAGTCTTCACGACAACAATACAGGTTTTACTTGTTTTATATGATCAAAGGTATTGTTAAGTATGTATATGCTTTCACTATTTGTTTCCATGTTTTGTATTCATTTATTATACAAATCCATCAGTAGACGAATCAGTGAGTTGACTTATTGGCACATAATATGAAGTCTGTTTTTGTGTCATGAGTGCGACACGCGACTGTACACGTACACACTGTTTCTTCAGTTCAAAATTACAAAAAGAGTAAGCAATGCTTGATTGTTTTTCATGGATTCAGTATTGGCAGTCAATGCTCTGCGTGTCTAGTATGTAGAATGCGTCACCTGATTGTTTACATTAGTATGTATTTATCTTTTCGTCATTTTCTAAAACCTACAATTTCAATGGTAATTAATACAGTATTATTTGACCTCATGACACCTTTACTGAGAGATACTACAAACAGGGAATCAAAGATGTAAATGTGTTTCACAGTTTATGCTCGATGAAAATGCATGTTTGTTTCTACTCTCACCTACACCTACACTCACGTATTACAATCAATTACCGCTCCCACTATGCGTGTCCATCAATTTTATAAAATGGTTTCTAAGTGTAGTACCATTAGCAACAAGTCACTACAATAACAACTAGGTTTCTTTGTGGTTGACTGCCGGTATTTTTACAAATGATTTATGATTATGTTTACCCCCAATCAAGGCTTACTATTCCATTATCTACTTTAAAATATCTAGTCATTGCCTAATTCTACTGTGAATAGGGCATATTTGAAGCAACGGATCTAGTGTTTCACCATGGCAAATCATAATAAATCGCCCTCCAAAGGAACTTCAGTTTCAAAGTTTCTAGCCAGGGGATATCGGTTTTGTGTTGATAATTTTAATCTGCTGCTTGAATTGAAACAGTGGGACCTTATTTGTGGACACGTCTTTCATATAATGTTCAAAAACTAGATACAACTATATTTCTCAAAGACAGCAATTAAAGCCCGTGGACTCGTATATTCGTCACTTAAGTCTGTTATTTGTCTGTCTACTTGTTTCCACATTGGACTGTGATACGATTCTAATCCTGCAGCTTCCCATGAGTCAATATTTCGTGCTTTATCATACACGAATCACTGTAACTGAACACATCACTCAATGTTTAAAATTTATATTTAAAATCTCAATTTATAGTTTGTCCAATCATACATTGCAACATAAATAATTTCTTCACAATACATTTCGGCGAGGTGCCTAGATTGACACGCTAAAAGCCTAGGAAAATTTTGTCTTCCAAAATATACCAAATTTGCATATATTCAAAATGGCCGTTTTGTGCATTTTTACAACATGGAAAATATAACTATTAGGACATATCTTTAATTCTAGATGCCATTTTTTAGATATTCAAGTTGCTGCGATATGGTGAGGAGTGTGTGAATGTATGTGATTGTGAAACATTTGATTGAATAACAATCTCATTTGCATAAATCCAATACGGCCGTCAAAATAGTATCATTTAAATGTGACAACTCGAGCAGCTCCCGGAGTCTGTTCCTCGTCCCGGCCCTTCTGGGGGAGGGAAGAGTGGTTACGTGTCCCCCCAAGAAGAAGGGACCAGGTGGTACCCCACTTTTCCTTGGGGGTCACCTACCCAGCTAGCGGGGGAAGCAGGTTTGATGCATATGTTCGACATATCGACTTCTACTGCCCTCGCCGGAGGAGAAATCACACCAATGTGGAACCGCCGAACCCACACATAACATCTCTGTCGCACTGATTGCGCCTGTGTATTCAGGTTCAGAGGCATCGCGTAACCATTCCCTGGACTCTCCAGGTGGAAATACACGGTTAAAAGATCCACACTGCAATCTCCACTCCCTGGTACCAACCCCCTGTTCGGGCACTACCAGGGGATCCACACAAAGCGGGAGCAATCCGACAGGAGGTTGATAGTTTGCTTACAAAGGGCGCTATATACAGGATATGGGACACAGCGTTAAGTCCGGGCTTCTACTCGCAAATATTGGTGGTTCCAAATACTACAACTGAGACTAAAGGTGCCTGTGCTCGTTCTGAACTTAGGCAGACTAAATCAGTATGAGTTTCCTGGAAACGCTGAGCACCATATTATTCTCTGTGTCCTGTTTCTACTGGTCAGCCTCGCTAGATTTGAGCGATACTTACCCGCACATACCGATACACACAGTGAGTCAGCGATCCCTCGATTCGCTCAGTTTGGCCAAGTAGTCGAGTGCGGGGTGCTCCCCTTCAGGTTTTGAATTGCTCCATACGTATCCACCAGAGTGTGGAAACAGGTGGTGCTACTGCTGCGCCGTTACACATAACATCAACGTGTACCTAGATGGCTGGATGCTACACAACCAAACAAAGCGTGGTTAGTCAAACAGTAAGGCTAACATCAGATTTTCTAGACCAGTTGTGCTTCCTAGTAAATCGAGCAAGTCCCACCCTCAGCCAACACAACAGTTGGTGTTCCTGGCCAGGGAGTTCGAATCATTGAAATGATGTCAGCGGTTCGCAGTGTAGTTCCCACAGGCCGTGTTACACTGTCGCCCATTACAGCACATGTTTGTTGCAACACCGAGCTCTCTTACGGGAACTGGAGAGCCGAGTAACACTCTCAGATCAAGCAAGGGATGCCTTGCCCTGGTGGTCGGCAATTGCCAACCTCAGGCAGGGGGTCCCATTGGAACCACTCGCCATGGCTATGATTCTGGAAACAGATGCCTCCCGGACATATTGGGAACGCACATATGGGACGAACAAGCCCAATGGAAAATATGGTCCCTGCATTAGATTCAGGACTGCCATATCAACTGGCTGGAACTGAAAGAAGTGCGTTTAGCACTACTTCACATTCTTCCCACAGTTCGAGACCACAGAGTCTTGATTCGCATGGACAACACATCTTGGTTTGAATTATTTTTGTTAAGTGAATCCCTAAATTAGATCACAATATATGTTCAAATGATCAAGATTTTTTGAAAATTATCCAAGGGATGACTAGTTACATCACTGTGATGAAAATGGTTTGGTTTATATCAGCATAAAAATTTAGCCGAATGAAAACAAAACGTTAATATGCTGGTAATAAATATTGGTACTACTGAAACTTTAATAAACTAAATAAATTGTGTTTCAGCATTTAATTTTACATATATTAATTACTTGTTTTTTGTAAAATAAATCTCAAACTTGCTTATCTCGAATTTTCTGAACATGATTTGACAGGGAACACATCAATGTAGTCTACTCGTTTTGCCAGACATAGAGACACAAGTATTAAAAGATTAAAAGATAACAAAAATGCTAAAAATATTCAAGTGATGACGCACGGTAGATATATTGTGGACACATACGTAGCACTGTGAAATAAACATCAACTGAGCTTGCATGTTTGGACAGTCTTCACGACAACAATACAGGTTTGACTACTTTTATGTAATCTAAGATGTTGTTAAGCATGTACGCGCTTTTACTATTGGTTGCCATATTTGTATTCATTTGGTACAGAAATCCATCAGTATCCGAATCAGTTAATTGAATTATTTGCACATAACATAGACTCTTCTTTGTGTTACGAGAGGGACTGTACATAACTTACATAATGTTACTTTAGCTCAAAATTACGAAAAGTAAGCATAGCTGGATTGTTTTTCCTAGGTTCAGTGTTCAGTGGCAGTCATACATTGTATGTCTAGTGTGGTAGAACAAGTCACCTGATTGTATATTTTCTAATCCTACAATTACAATAGTAAATGAGACAATAATGTTTGACCCCATGACACTTCGACTGAGGAATACATCAAAATCAAGATCAACAATATTGATATGTTTCGCAGTTTAAGCTCAATGAAATTATATTTATGCTCATATACCAACACTGACCTATTACAATGTTATATCTCAGTCGATATGTGTGTCCATTCATTTCACCAAATGCTTTCTAAGTACTATTGTTAGCAACAAATCAGGACTATAACAAATAAATTTCCTTTGTGGTTGACGGCCAGTATCTTTTTATAAACTGATCTTGTTACTACAAATGGTTTATAATTATGTCTAATCTACTTAAAATTTTTCGCATTTATATATGTAGTCAAAGTCTAATTTTACTGGGAAAGTTGCACTCCAGGAAACAATAAAGTTACAGTGTTTTGCCAGGGCAAATCATAATATACTCCACCAAAGGATCTCACAAATTTCATAGTTTCTTGCAAGTGGATATTGGCTTTGTGTTGATAATTTTAATCTTGAACTTAAACAGTGGCGTCCTATTCGTGAACACATCCACTACCGGTTAGACTGTTTTTTGTTAATGGTTTGACACTTTCCTACTAGAATGTTTGTTTTTAATAACTTGGTGTTGTTTAAACTTTGTTTGAATTATATTTGTTAAGTGAATCCCCAAATTAGATCAAAATATATGCTCAAAATCATCAATATTTTTTGAAAATTATCAAACGAATGACTAGATACACCCCTGTGACGAAAATAGTTGATATCAGCGCAAAATTGGACCAAATGAGAACAAAACGTTAATATGCTGGTAATAAATATTGGTACTACTGAAACGTCATCAAACTATAATCAATTGTGTTTCAGAATTTAATTTTGTTTTCGGTAAAACAAATATCAAACTTGCTTAACTCGAATTTTATGAACATGATTTAACAATATTACCGACTCGTTTTGCATACAGAGAGATACACGTACTACAGATTAAACGATAACAAAAATGCTAAAAATATGACGCACGATAGTTATATTGGGGACACATACAAAGCTATGGGAAACAAACATCAACTGGGCATGCACGTTTGGATAGTCTTCACGTCAACAATACAGGTTTGACTTGTTAAATATGATCAAAAGTATTGTTAAGTATGTATATGCTTTCACTATTGGTTTCCATGTTTTGTATTCATTTAGTATACAAATCCATCAGTAGACGAATCAGTGATTTGAATTATTTGCACATAATATGAAGTATGTTTTTGTGTCATGAGTGGGACACGCGACTGTACACGTACACACTGTTTCTTCAGTTCAAAATTACAAAAATAATAAGCAGTGCTTGATTGTTTTTCATGGATTCAGTATTGGCAGTCAATGCTCTGCATGTCTAGTATGTAGAATGTGTCACCTGAATGTTTACATTGGTATGTATTTATCTTTTCGTCATTTTCTAAAACCTAAAATTACAATGGTAATTAATACAGTAGTATTTGACCTCATGACACCTTTACTGAGAGATACTACAAACAGGGAATCAAAGATATAAATGTGTTTCACAGTTTATGCTCGATGAAAATACATTTTTGTTTCTACAATCACCTACACCTACACCTACACTCACGTATTACAATCAATTACCGCTCTCAATATGCGTGCCCATCAATTTTATCAAATGCTTTCTAAGTGTAGTATCCTTAGCAACTAGTCACTACAATAACAACTAGGTTTCTTTGTGGTTGACTGCCTGTATTTTTACAAATGATTTATGATTATGTTTACCCCAAATCAAAGCTTCCTATTCCATTATCTACTTTAAAATATCTAGTCATTGCCTAATTCTACTGTGAATAGGGCATATTTGAAACAACGAATCTAGTGTTTCACCATGGCAAATCATAATATATTGCCCTCCAAAGGAACTTCAATTTCAAAGTTTCTAGCCGGGGGATATCGGTTTTGTGTTGATAATTTTAATCTGCTGCTGGAATTGAAACAGTGGGACCTTATTTGTGGACATATCTTTCATATAATGTTCAAACACTAGATACAACTATATTTCACAAAGACAGCAAGTAAAGCCCATGGGCTCATATATTCTTCACTTAAGTCCCTGGACCATTCCCTGGACTCTCCAGGTGGAAATACACGGTTAAAAGATCCCACTGCAATCTCCACTCCCTGGCACCAACCCCCTGTTCGGGCACTACCAGGGGATCCCCACAAAGCGGGAGCAATCCGACAGGAGGTTGATAGTTTGCTTACAAAGGGCGCTATATACAGGATAGGGGACTCAGCGTTAAGTCCGGGCTTCTACTCGCAAATATTGGTGGTTCCAAATACTACAACTGAGACTAAAGGTGCCTGTGCCCGTTCTGAACTTAGGCAGACTAAATCAGTATGAGTTTCCTGGAAACGCTGAGCACCATATTATTCTCTGTGTCCTGTTTCTACTGGTCATCCTCGCTAGATTTGAGCGATACTTACCCGCACATACCGATACACACAGTGAGTCAGCGATCCCTCGATTCGCCCAGTTTGGCCAAGTAGTCGAGTGCGGGGTGCTCCCCTTCAGGTTTTGAATTGCTCCATACGTATCCACCAGAGTGTGGAAACAGGTGGTGCTACTGCTGCGCCGTTACACATAACATCAACGTGTACCTAGATGGCTTGATGCTACACAACCAAACAATGCGTGGTTAGTCAAACAGTAAGGCTAACATTAGATTTTCTAGACCTGTTGTGCTTCCTAGTAAATCGAGCAAGTCCCACCCTCAGCCAACACAACAGTTGGTGTTCCTGGCCAGGGAGTTCGAATCATTGAAATGATGTCAGCGGTTCGCAGGGTAGTTCCCCCAGGCCGTGTTACACAGTCGCCCATTACAGCACACGTTTGTTGCAACACCGAGCTCTCTTACGGGGACTGGAGAGCCGAGTAACACTCTCATATCAAGCAAGGGATGCCTTGCCCTGGTGGTCGGCAATTGCCAACCTCAGGCAGGGGGTCCCCTTGGAACCACTCGCCACGGCTATGACTCTGGAAACAGATGCCTCCCGCACATATTGGGGAATGCACATATGGGACGAACAAGCCCAATGGAAAATATGGCCCCTGCATTAGATTCAGGACTGCCATATCAACTGGCTGGAACTGAAAGAAGTGCGCTTAGCCCTACTTCACATTCTTCCCACAATTCGAGACCACAGAGTCTTGATTCGCATGGACAACACAATTGTGGTCTCCTATACCAGATCCCCATCGTTGTCAGTCCTAGTGGAGCAAATTCTCTTTTGGCACATGAAATACAATGTCGAGTTAGCCGCACACCACCTTCCAGGAGCGAGAAACAGACAAGCGGACGCCCTCTCGTGGCGGCAAGGTCTGGTTTCCACTACTGTTGGAAATGTTAGTCGAAACACCAGAGGTGCTTCTGGATCTGCTCTCCCAACCGGACAACGCACTGCATTTGAGCCCAGCAATGTACCACTTACATGCATCGAGACTCTCAGATATTTTCTGAGTGGACTGTCAACGCCCTGGCCAGGGCGAACAGGGATCCCACCAACACAGCCTACGCCTCGAAATGATGTGCTTACACTGATTGTTGTAGTGGAGACCCAGACAGCTGACTTTTCGGCCATCGTTTGAACGAAATGGACTTGCGATTGTTGGCTATAGGTCAGCCTTGTCATCCAACATTGGGATTCTCTGAGGACGAGGCTAGCCGGGTGTCCTACCATTAGGAGACTGTTTACTGTTTAATCAGGGGCCTAGACCCCGAAGAGGGAACCAACCAATTGGAATTTATCGGTTGTGTTGGCCGTTCTAAGCAGAGTCCCCTTTGAATCTCTCAGATCAGCACCATTCAAAGTTTTTACGTGGCAAACAGTCTTTCTACTCACCCTCGCCTCAGTTATTAGGCATCGGGCTAATTTGTTTGTTTGTTTGTTTATCATTTATTCATTCATTCATTAATTCATTTATTCATTTATTCATTTATTCATTTATTCATTTATTCATTTATTCATTTATTCATTAATTCATTCATTTATTCATTTTTTTTATTTTACAGGAACTATGTTTGTATTACTTTCATTTTGGGCTCTGATCACCATAACACTCATATCAAATGCACAACATCACCCTGGAAACCCTGCTAATGGCACTTGCATTGATTGTCGTGATGAAATGTACGAAAATGGAGTATGGCACGATGTATGCACTGAGGATTTCACCTGCCCAATTCACATAGCAGACATTGAAAATACAATTGAGGGGAAAGAAGTTAGGTTTCACGCAAAATATTTTTTTGGAAATGCAGCATTCCTACCTGGTACACGTCACTATGAGTATGACGCAATACTCGCATCGCAAATTGACTCCATAGAAAAGGGTGACATAGTATGTTATTTTGTTTCAACTATCCATTTGTTTTCATCGCGCAATCAGATATAATTTTTCTAAATCAAGTTAAACATTACCTATGTTTATATACAACAAACGAGTAGTAAGTTTAGTGGAATATTACTGTAAATAACCATATTTTTATATTCAATATGAGTGTTTGTGTGCAATAGAAATAGGGATTTCTTACAGGCCGGGTTTGTTAATGTGTGATAAAGCAATGATTCCCATTTAGGACTTTTCCGGATTCGGTTTGGACAAGTTGGGTACTAAACCAGATCTCACGGCATTTGTTGAGCGTTTTAAATTATGTCATAACTAACGAGGGAAATTCACTGCTAAAAAATCATACTGCATAACAACAACATTTTCTAATATTTGTGACCTAACAAAGCTGTTATTAATATTCTATTACCTAAAATAACGTTACATATATCGACGTACATTATTTTACAGGGAACTGGAGAGGTACCAACTGACAATTGTCAACTATGTGATGTCTATGCAATAGAAGATGCGTGGGTTCAATGTGTTTGTAAAATTGTGGTGAGTACACTACACAAATCATAAAAGCATCAACACTATGGCAATTGAAAGGTGTTTAGCTAGCGTTAGAGGAAAATAAATGGTATAATATCCAAACCATTGCAACATCCAACATGCTATGATGGTTTGATTATTGTATCATTTATTTACTCAATTGTTTAAATATATAATTATATATTTTACAGTACAAACTAGAACTACTGAACAAGTTAATAACTGCTAAGATGGATTGTTTGAGTTTGATATAATAATACTACCTACAATAAGACATTAACAAATTAACTGAATTGTGTGGTATGTAAGAATCATTTTTGGGGAGAACATTGTAATTGTTTGTTTGTTAATTTGTATCTACATTGGCTCCTCTGATTCCATAAATCTATGGTTCTTTTCACATACAGGATTGCCCATCAGTCATCGCCGAGCAAGTAGAGTTAAAAGGGTCACTTCCTGAAAAAGATACTACACGCGATAGAATCTGTTTGACTCGCAGAGATGATGAGTATACCATCTATACCTGCGCATATTACTCTGATGATTCTGATTTTGTTGATAATCTAATTCAAGCTAGTACATAGAAAAAATGGAATTTGTTATCTTTGTGCCAGTTATCAATAGTTATTTTAATTGGGTAGTGTTAAAGGAATTAAAATAATCTCGAAGTTGTTCCACCTGACTGACTGTCATTACAAGTCCCCAAGCCGTACACTTCGGCATACTGAATATGTTTGATGATAATTATCGGTATCTGTATAGTGATTAGGCAAGTGGAATTAAAATTAAATTAATAATTAATATTAAATATGAAATCGTGATCATTGATCAGAACCTTGAAATCTATTGGCAATAAAGTGTTTTTATAGTTCTAGATCACATTTATGGTGATTAATCTAGATTTACATGTACCCACCATTTGTTGATGGAAACTTCTATAATAGCATGCACATAAATAATCAGATTAACATGTAAAGTAGATGTAATAGGGAGCTAACTGTGCAATAAATGGTGTTATTATGACATTATACTTCATCTGTAGTAGTTATTAATTCTGACGTGAATTTAGATATAAGTACAAGTATTCACGATCTAGATGATAGTGTCATACATACACTGTCCAAATGTTGCAACATTATAAATATACCAACCGCATGTGCATACAAGGGTAGTGGTTTACAGAAATATACATGTAGTCGCAATATGATGTGATGTGACAAATGTGTGATTTGCATTACTTACATAGACACGGGTCTAGTGGTTTACAATTTATATGTGAATACAATTGAAATGGAAATCATATAATAGTTTGAGTATTATTTAGAATGAGATTATTATCTACCCTGTAACATATAGCTTAGGTTATTATAACTACGACGCAATAACAATTAATACCAAAACAATTGGTAACATCATTAGTGCTCTGACAATGCTGTTGCGTATTTTCAATATATCCAAGGCAATGTAATGCAAATAACTGAAGCACAAAATGTTCAACATAGTTATCAGGAAACACACCGTGATAGTGTCATTGAGATGCTTTAGATGTTGTAAGACTGTCCCGACTGATTAGGTACTGTGTTTCAAAATATTATTAAATAATAAACACAACACAACTTATCCTGTAGTGTTACCTTATGAAGTGTTGTGTTGTATTTTTAGACTATGGTGAGTCTATATAAGACTTGCTACAAACCACCTAGTATTATAGCGTTCTCACAGTTTAACATCATGGCAATACTTTTTCACTTTACATCGATTTCATATTTTATTTTGTTACTGCTTTGTTTATTTGTGGAATTTATGTGAGATTATGATTTTTTAACATTATAATTCAGCCACCTTCTATCTGATTGTCATCTATGTACTTGTCCATGTTGAGAGGTATTGCTCTGGAACAGCATTATTTAAAACAAAATGACCTTGTTATTGTAACGTATTGACAACCCCGTATAACAATGCGTGGATAATAGGGAGCAAGTAAGACTAGATACAACTCGGTTCAATGCTAAAGTGCAAGTGATTTATTTATAGCAATGACTCATGCGCCAGATGGCAGGATCAGATACAATGTTTACATATCAGATAACACCATTACATCTCTCCTTATCTTAATACAAGTTCAACACGTTTCGCATTTCAGTATCTAGAGTCTGCATTGTTCCAAAACTCAACTCGTCGTTGCTTGCTAACCAGACTGTAAAATGTTTGAAAGAATAAAAAGTTTAAAACAACAAAACTAACTATGAGATAAGGATAGACTTTTCCTTTCTCGATATACTAAGTCTGGAGGCTAATTCTGCTCCACCACAATGACTTAAGTACTTCCTATGATGCTAATTATCTCTACTATCTGACTTTATTTCATTTTTCCCATCCCAAGTATTTTGGGGGATTGCGTCGTCTAGTCGGGTATCTCCTTTCTGGTGTTGGAAGTTTATCATCAGCCATGTGCGATCGTGGTGTCCCGGGGATAACATTGGTACAAGAGGAATTTCCTCTTCATCCTCAGAGTTGGCAGTATCTCGATCGCTGACGCGGTGATCAATTCCAACTTCAGGTATTAATTTGAAGAATGACGAATTGTGCGTAATAATGTGTGCACCGCGTTTAGCTGTTATCAAACTTTCTTTCTGTACTGTGACCTCATATGGCTTGGCGAGAAATGGCGTTTCCAGTTTTCCTCTCTTTGTATTTTAACGCGAACGGAATCACCGACTCTTATTTCCGACGTTTTCGCATTTCGACTCCTATCTGCGTATTTCTTCATCTTTTGTTTTGAAACTTTATCCCGAAGTTGTATTTTTCGCCGCTTCTTAGAAGTATTCAATGTCGGCAATTTTATGTTTATTGGATGTTGAAATACCTCTGTAGCTGGGCATACACCAGTAGTGCTGTGTGGTGTCGCACGATAATTTCTCAGAAATAAGTACATTTCGTGTTTCCACGACTTCCCTTCAACTTGCGCTGTGCGGATGGCTTTTCCTAGCGTTCTCATCATTCGTTCTGCCTCACCGTTTGCCTGTGGCCATAGGGGAGTAACCTTACAGTGTTTAAAACCAAGATGTTTTGCAAAGTCTCTAAAATCTTGGCCCTGGAAAGGCGTCAATTGTCTGATGTTGCGACTTCAGAAATTCCGAGAATACTTTGTCGAGTATCGGGATTACGATTCACGATGAAGTAGAGCGTATTATTTCAACAACAAATCTGGAATAGTTATCTGTTATCACGAGCAAATAATCTCCACTGGGGAACGGCTCACAGAAGTCCATCGACACGTGTTGCCATGCGTAGTCGGGAAGTGACGTCATTTGTAATGGTTCACGTCTATTCTGTGGTGTGGCGGCTTGACAGGCTAAGCAGGTTTTGATTTTATTTTTCACCAGCTTGTCAATGTTGGGAAAATAAAGTTTTTCTCTCAGTAATTTTGACTAAACCCTGGAGTCCTTCGTGGGCGAGACTAACTGTCCGCTTTTGTAACGATTTCGGAATGATAATTCGAGATCCGCATAAAGTTGATCTTGAGTTGACACCAGTGTTAATGATTTTATTTCTTTTCGCAGCATTTCGAAAGACATTCGGTCGATGTCTGTATAATCGATGTCTGAAGAATTCGTGTGGTCGTACCATCTACCAGTTTTAATCGCCATGGTCACGGCTTGCAGTGTAGGATCAGATTTCGTTTCTTGTTTGATTTTATCCAAGGTTAGCGCCGTGGGTGCTGCATGACCAGCGATAAAGTTGATATATTCTTCAGTGACTTTCTCTTGTCTCCTGTTTGGCGTGTTTTTCGTGTTCGGGTGTCTCGACATGTAATCAGCTGGATTGTCTTTTCCCGGCATATACACGATCTTGAATAAATAGTCTTGTAGCCGTAGGGACCATCTCTCGATTCTGGCTGGCGGTTTAGCATTTTGGTTGTTGTAGAGACGCTCTAGCGGTTTGTGATCGGTTACTATGGTTACAGGTTTGCCATATACGTATAAATAGTAATGCTCACAAGCCCATACAACAGCTAACGCCTCGCGTTCTGTCTGAGAATATCTTTGTTCGACTGGAGTAAGCGATCTGCTCGCGTAACACAGAACTTGTGGAGCGTCTTCATCACCATTTTTCTGAGTGAGCATTGCTCCTAGTCCAACAGGGCTTGCGTCTACTACGATTTCAGTGTCTCTATTCGAATCAAAGTATGTCATGAATGAATTACATGTTAATCGATCTTTGATCGTGTCTAGCGCATTGCGATGAGTGCTCGACCATTCCCATACCGCGTCTTTTACGGTTAATAATCAAGGGGGTTGCGTAATAGTCGCTAGGTCGGGTATGAATCCAATCTGATTAAAATCTTATGTAGTGTACAGGCTTTAATTATTTTGGCTATAAACTTATTTTAATTTTATTTTTTATTACTTTTGTTATTAATGCCCTTTTATCTCATTATTTTACTTTGATTTTGATTTTGTGATTTTTTTTAATTCCGCCCTACCTACATCTGATCCGACGCCTATGTAACGAGGTTTCAACGAGACCCACTATCGACGATTTTAGTCAACGAATCACATACCTCCTTCTATAGCGCACATGATGACGTCACCGGGTGGCAAACACACTCAAATAAAATGGCGGATTATACCGACGTTATCGACCGTGAATAACACGGCTTTTCGGTAAGTTTATCATTGTCAAATGCAACGAAAGTCATTTTTATGTTAATATTGTGACTCGAATGGTTCGACTTTAGATCGTTATTCCGCATAGTTATTCTGGGAGTGTTGATTTTGTTTCCACCGGTTCGACCGAACACCAGTGTCTTTTTCCAGTCGCCTGCCCTGAAGACGGGTGATGTTTTGTTGACGATCGGGCCAAAATCGTCTACGGTATTGAAGCTGTAAATATTCATCAAATTGTATCAACATTTTGTACATTATACAATAACTCTTTATTAAAGTAATTGAGCTGATTTGGACTGGAATAAAATATTTTTTATTTGGAACACATCGCAATTGATCAGGAAATATTTGTTTGCTACAATTTTCTGCGTCGATGCCGTGGGCCGGTGACCGTTATACAATTTAAAATCAGTTTGAATTGTTTACTATAGCTGTTTAGAGTGTTCTAATCATTACGATTTACTTATTTTTTTGCTTCCATTCTAGATAATTATGCTCAGTGATGTAAAATTGAAGCGATGACTGAATGAACGAACCTTGGCTGGCGAAGATGTATCTGGAAGTGTACACATTTGTTGGAAGTGAAACAAATATTCAATGTAATGACAAAAATTGTAAAATGCTGTGGAATTTCTTTTGCAAATAAAAATATACTAGCAATTTTCTATTAATGGTTTATTCAAGTGGGCAAAATATAATGTACAGAAAGATTGCCCGTATACACTGAAAAGTAAGCAACCGACAGCCTGTATACAAGGGGGGCTGTGATTGGCTGTTACTTACGCGAGATTTGAACGGGACTTACATAGGCGTCGGATCAGATGTAGGTAGGGCGGAATGAAAAAAAAATCTCAAAATCAAAGTAAAATAATAAAATAAAAGGGCATCAATAACAAATATAATAAAAAATAAAATTAAAATAAGTTTATAGCCAAAATAATTAAAGCCCGTACACTACATCAGATTTTAATCAGATTGGTATGAATCGTGAGAAATATGTTACCATACCGAGTAAACTTCTTACCTCAGTCGCGTTTGTGGCTTCGGCATTCTTGACATCCGCGACTTTCTCTGGGTCTGGTGACATACCTTACGCTGAAAACCGATGACCGTAGAATATGAATTTTGAGTTGTTGAATTCACATTTTCGTTTGTTTAGAGTAAATTTTCTTTCGCATAGTTGTTGTAATACAGCTCTGACTGTTTTGATGGTCTTCCTGCGTTTTGCTGTGTATGAGTATATCATTGCCAATGTTCTTTGCGCCTGGTATACCTTCGATTGCTTGTCTATTAGCATTTTGGAATATTTCTGATGCCGATGATATTCCAAAATTGAGTCGCTTATAACGGCGTAGAGCAACGTGTGTACTAAACGTAGTAATGTACCTCGATGCCGGTGTTAGCTCGAGTTGATGATAACCTTGATTAAGAACAAGTTTGGAAAACACTGTGGAGTTGTTCAGATCTTGAATGATTTTATCAGTCGTCGGCATAATGTGTCGCTCGCGTTTGATGGCTTCGTTCGCGCGTCTCATGTCAATACATATCCGCATATCGTCTAGATTACTTGGTTTAGGAATGACAGAATTGGCAATATCCATGGTGTTGCTTCGATTATGTCGGCGGCTTACATTTCTGCAATTTTCTTTTCGACTTTTTCGCGAATATGAAACGGTATGCGACGATGCGGTTGGGCTACGGGCTGAACAGTCTCGTCAATGTGTAGCTTTACTTGGAAATCTGTCATTTTGCCTAGGCCTGTGAATAAATCATTCGCTCACTAGCTTGTCCGTTGCGGTCTGTCCTCCGACTTGTTTAATTATTTGTTCCAAATCTTCTGCTCTCTGAAAACTTAGTAGCGATTCCCCGAAATTACCGTTGTGGTTGACGACATGAATTAATATATTTTATAGCGATTTTCTAGCAGCATTCGTTTTACATTTGATGTCAGTCCGGAATTCACCGAGGGTTTCGATTGGATATTGACTCTTGTATGGAAATACTTTTGTATAAGTCCGTTTCAACTTGACTTTCAAAGTCACTTTCATCCAATATGTTGATTCTGCACCAGTATCAATCAAGAAATTAATTTTCTTACAGTGACTTGTGATGTCAATAATAATACCAATAATAAGATCATACACTGGCGTCCTCATAGACAGTGCCCCGACTTCACCAACATAGAATGGTGTATCTATACATAGTCTAGCTACTGGGACTTTCCGACATGTACCATCCATCATCATACAAGTACGACTCTCCCAAGTCAATTGACTATCCTCTACAAACTCTCTACGTTCTACAACCGAACTACACCCACTATCACACAGGATCTCAACCTCAGTACTGCCAATAAAGCATATGAACAACAGGCATACCACTCACCAATGCAGAAATTACATACAAAGCTTTGCCTGTCAATAATGCACAAAGATTCATCACCCAACTATCATGCCATTTCTGAGTTGCAGCAAATCGCTCGAATCTTGAAATAAATGCATACATTTCGTCCCTAGTCTCGTCAAACAAAGATTGCTTTGAACCCTTAGAACTAACAATGGACTGCGCCAACTTTTCTAAGTCCCCATATTGACCATTAGCTTTTGCACGCAATCTCAAAACTTCATTCATCACTTTCAAATCTCAAACGTTCAGGCTCACGTTTGGCTGCTATCTCACCGCTCTCCTGAAGCTTTCTTCTCTCTCTTTTCAAAACATAATATACATACATAAAATATACAAAAATAAGCTTAGCCGGATAGTTTTCCCTTGGCTCAGTGTTGGCAGTCATACATTGCATATCAAGTATGGTGGAACAAGTCACCTGAATATTTAGATGGGTTTGTATTGACGTTTTGTTCATTTTCTAATCCTACAATCGCAATAATAAGTAAGACAATAATGTTTGACGCCATGACACTTCTACTGAGGGAAACATCGAAATCGAAATCAACAATATTGATATGTTCCACAGTTTATGCTCAATGAAATTATATACATGCTCATACACCAACACTGACGTATTACAATATAATAACTCAGTTGATATGTGTGTCCACCCATTTCATTAAATGCTTTCTAAAGTAGTATTCTTTGCAACAATTCAAGACAATACTAAATAAATTTCCTTTGTAGTTGACGGCCGGTATATTTTTATGAACTGATTTTGTTACTAAAAGGGTTTATGATTATGTCTGCCCGATCAAAACCTGAATTCCATTATCTACTTAAAATATCGCATTTATATAAGTAGTCAAAGTCTAATTATGCTGGGAAAGTTGCACTCCAGGAAACAATAAAGTTACAGTGTTTTGCCAGGGTAAATCATAACATATCTTCCACCAAAGGAGCTCACAAATTTCAAATTTACTTGCAAGTGGATATTGGTTTTGTGTTGATAATTTTACGCTTGAACTAAAACAGTGGGGTCCTATTGGTGAACACATCCACTACAGGTTAGTTTGTTTTTTGTTAATGCTTTGGTCACTTTCCCACTAGGATGTTTGTTTTTAATAATTTGCATTTGTTTAATCTTGGTTTGAATTATTTTTGTTAAGTGAATCCCCAAATCAGATCAACATATATGTTCAAAATTATCAATATTTTTTTAAAATTATCCAACGAATGACTTGATACACTCCTGTGACGAAAATAGTTTGGTTGATATCTGCGCAAAAACTGGACCAAATGAGAACGAAACGTTAATATGCTGGTAATAAATATTGGTACTACTGAAACGTCATGAAACTATAATCAATTGTGTTTTATCATTTAATTTTACATATATTCATAACTTGTTGTCGGTAAAATAAATCTCAAACTCTCTTATCTCGAAATTTATGAACACCTTTTAACAGGAAGCACATCAATATTACCGACTCGTTTTTCTAGACATAGACACAAAAGTATCAAAAGTATCAAAAGATTAAAATATTACAAAAATGCTAAAAATATTCAAGTGATGGCGCACGGTAGTTATATTGTGGACACATACGTAGCACTGTGAAATAAACATCAACTGGGCTTGCAAGTTTCGACAGTCTTCAATACGACAATACAGGTTTGACTTGTTTTATGTAATCTAAGACTTTGTTAAGTATGTATGTGCTTTTACTATTGGTTGCCATATTTGTATTCATTTGGTACAGAAATCCATCAGTATCCGAATCAGTTATTTGAATTATTTTCATATAACATAGAGTCTTCTTTGTGTTATGAGAGGGACTCGTTACTGTACATAACTTACATAATGTTTCTTTGGCTCAAAATTACGAAAAGTAAGCATAGCTGGATTGTTTTTCCTAGGTTCAGTGTTGGCAGACATTCATTGTATGTCTAGTATGGTAGAACAAGTCACCTGATTGTATATTTTCAAATGAGAACAAAACGTTAATATGCTGGTAATAAATATTGGTACTACTGAAACGTCATAAAACTATAATTAATTGTGTTTCAGAATTTAATTTTGTTTTCGGTAAAACAAATATCAAACTTGCTTAACTCGAATTTTATGAACATAATTTAACAATATTACCGACTCGTTTTGCATACAGAAAGATACAAGTACTACAGATTAAACGATAACACAAATGCTAAAAATATTATGCACGATAGTTATATTGGGGACACATACATAGCTATGAGAAATAAACATCAACTGGGCTTGCACGTTTGGATAGTCTTCAAGTCAACAATACAGGTTTGACTTGTTAAATATGATCAAAGGTATTGTTAAGTATGTATATGCTTTCACTATTTGTTTCCATGTTTTGTATTCATTTATTATACAAATCCATCAGTAGACGAATCAGTGAGTTGACTTATTTGCACATAATATGAAGTCTGTTTTTGTGTCATGAGTGGGACACGCGACTGTACACGTACACACTGTTTATTCAGTTCAAAATTGCAAAAAAGTAAGCAGTGCTTGATTGTTTTTCATGGATTCAGTATTGGCAGTCAATGCTCTACATGTCTAGTATGTAGAATGCGTCACCTGAATGTTTACATTAGTATGTATTTATCTTTTCGTCATTTTCTAAAACCTACAATTACAATGGTAATTAATACAGTAGTATTTGACCTCATAACACCTTTACTGCGAGATACTACAAACAGGGAATCAAAGATGTAAATGTGTTTCACAGTTTATGCTCAATGAAAATACATTTTTGTTTCTACACTCACCTACACCTACACTCACGTATTACAATCAATTACCGCTCTCACTATGCGTGTCCATCAATTTTATCAAATGGTTTCTAAGTGTAGTACCCTTAGCAACAAGTCACTACAATAACAACTAGGTTTCTTTGTGTTTAACTGCCGGTATTTTTACAAATGATTTATGATTATGTTTACCCCAATGAAAGCTTCCTATTCCATTATCTACTTTATAATATCTAGTCATTGCCTAATTCTACTGTGAATAGGGCATATTTGAAACAACGAATCTAGTGTTTCACCATGGCAAATCATAATATATCGCCCTCCAAAGGAACTTCAATTTCAAAGTTTCTAGCCAGGGGATATCGGTTTTTTGTTGATAATTTTAATCTGCTGCTGGAATTGAAACAGTGGGACCTTATTTGTGGACATATCTTTCATATAATGTTCAAACACTAGATACAACTATATTTCACAAAGACAGCAAGTAAAGCCCATGGGCTCATATATTCTTCACTTAAATCCCTGGACCATTCCCTGGACTCTCCAGGTGGAAATACACGGTTAAAAGATCCCACTGCAATCTCCACTCCCTGGCACCAACCCCCCGTTCGGGCACTACCAGGGGATCCCCACAAAGCGGGAGCAATCCGACAGGAGGTTGATAGTTTGCTTACAAAGGGCGCTATATACAGGATAGGGGACTCAGCGTTAAGTCCGGGCTTCTACTCGCAAATATTGGTGGTTCCAAATACTACAACTGAGACTAAAGGTGCCTGTGCCCGTTCTGAACTTAGGCAGACTAAATCAGTATGAGTTTCCTGGAAACACTGAGCACCATATTATTCTCTGTGTCCTGTTTCTACTGGTCATCCTCGCTAGATTTGAGCGATACTTACCCGCACATACCGATACACACAGTGAGTCAGCGATCCCTCGATTCGCCCAGTTTGGCCAAGTAGTCGAGTGCGGGGTGCTCCCCTTCAGGTTTTGAATTGCTCCATACGTATCCACCAGAGTGTGGAAACAGGTGGTGCTACTGCTGCGCCGTTACACATAACATCAACGTGTACTTAGATGGCTTGATGCTACACAACCAAACAATGCGTGGTTAGTCAAACAGTAAGGCTAACATCAGATTTTCTAGACCTGTTGTGCTTCCTAGTAAATCGAGCAAGTCCCACCCTCAGCCAACACAACAGTTGGTGTTCCTGGCCAGGGAGTTCGAATCATCGAAATGATGTCAGCGGTTCGCAAGGTAGTTCCCCCAGGCCGTGTTACACAGTCGCCCATTACAGCACACGTTTGTTGCAACACCGAGCTCTCTTACGGGGACTGGAGAGCCGAGTAACACTCTCAGATCAAGCGAGGGATGCCTTGCCCTGGTGGTCGGCAATTGCCAACCTCGGGCAGGGGGTCCCCTGGGAACCACTCGCCACGGCTATGACTCTGGAAACAGATGCCTCCCGGACATATTGGGGAACGCATATATGGGACGAACAAGCCCAATGGAAAATATGGCCCCTGCATTGATTTAGGACTGCCATATCAACTGGCTGGAACTGAAAGAAGTGCGTTTAGCACTACTTCACATTCTTCCCACAGTTCGAGACCACAGAGTCTTGATTCGCATGGACAACACACCTTGGTTTGAATTATTTTTGTTAAGTGAATCCCTAAATTAGATCACAATATATGTTCAAATGATCAAGATTTTTTGAAAATTATCCAAGGGATGACTAGTTACATCCCTGTGATGAAAATGGTTTGGTTGATATCAGCATACAAATTTAGCCGAATGAAAACAAAACGTTAATATGCTGGTAATAAATATTGGTACTACTGAAACTTCAATAAACTAAATAAATTGTGTTTCAGCATTTAATTTTACATATATTAATTACTTGTTTTTGGTAAAACTAAAAATCTCAAACTTGCTTATCTCGAATTTTATGAACATGATTTGACAGGGAACACATCAATGTAGCCTACTCGTTTGCCATAGACATAGAGACACAGGTATTAAAACATAACAGAAATGCTAAAAATATTCAAGTGACTACGCCTAGTAGTCATATTGCAGGCACATGGGTAGCACTGCGAAATATACATCAACTGGATCTGCTCGTTTTGACAGTCTTCACGTCAACAATACAGGTTTGACTTGTTTTCTGTAATCTAAGGCTTTGTTAAGTATGTATGTGCTTTCACTATTGGGTACCATGTCTGTATTCATTTGTTACAACCCATCAGTATCCGAATCAGTGAATTGAATTATTCGCACATAACATGGAGTCTTCTTTGTGTTACGAGAGGGATTCGTTACTGTACATAACTTACATAATGTTTCTTTAGCTCAAAATTACGAAAAGTAAGCATAGCTGGATTGATTTTTCTAAGTTCAGTGCTGGCAGTCATACATTGCATGTCTAGTAGGGTGGAACAAGTCACCTGAATATTTAGATGGGTTTGTAGTAACCTTTTGTTCATTTTCTAATCATACAATAGCAATAGTAAGTAAGACAATAATGTTTGACGCCATGTCACTTATACTGAGAGATACATCGAAATCGAAATCAACAATATTGATATGTTTCACAGTTTATGCTCAATGAAATTATATTTATGCTCATACACAAACACTGGCGTATTACAAAATTATACCTCTATGTATATGTGTATCCATCCATTTCGCCAAATGTTTATATAAAGTAGTATTTTTAGCAACAATTCAGGACAATAACAAACATTTTTTTGTGGTTGACCCCCGGTATCTTTTTAAAAACTGGCCTTGTTACTAAAATGGTTTATAATTATGTCTACCCGATCAAAACCTGAATTCCATTATCTACTTTATCGCATTTATATAAGTATGCAAAATTGCATACCTGGAAACAATAAAGTTACAGTATTTTGCCAGGGCAAATCATAATATATCTTCCATCAAAGGAGCTCACAAATGTCAAAGTTTTTTGCAAGTGGACATTAGCTTTGTGTTGATAATTTTAATCTTGAACTGAAACAGTGGCGTCCTGTTCGTGAACACATCCACTACCGGTTAGACTGTTTTTTGTTAATGGTTTGAACACTTTCCCACTAGAATGTTTGTTTTTAATAACTTGCTTTTGCTTAATGTTTGTTTGAATTATTTTTCTTAAGTGAATCCCCAAATTTGATCAAAATATATGTTCAAAATGATCAAATTTTTTTGAAAATTATCCAACGAATGTCTAGATACACCCCTGTAACGAAAATGGTTTGGTTTATATCTGCGCAAAAATTGGACCAAATGAGAAAAAAACGTTAATATGCTGGTAAAACAAATATGAAACTTGCCTAACTCGAATTTTATGAACATAATTTAACAATATTACCGACTCGTTTTGCCAGACAGAGAGATACTACAGATTAAACGAAAACGAAAATGCTAAAAATATGACACACTGTAGTTATATTGGGTACACATACGTAGCAATGAAAAATTAACATCAACTGGACACGCTCGTTTGGATAGTCTTCACGACAAGAATACAGGTTTGACTTGTTTTATATGATCAAAGGTATTGTTAAATATGTATATGCTTTCACTATTTGTGTCCATGTTTTGTATTCATTTAGTATACAAATCCATCAGTAGACGAACCAGTGAGTTGAATTATATGCATATAATAGGAAGTCTGTTTTTGTGTCATGAGTGGGACACACGACTGTACACGTACACACTGTTTCTTCAGTTTAAAATTACAAAAAAAGTAAGCAGTGCTTGATTGTTTTTCATGGATTTAGTATTGGCAGTCAATGCTTTGCATGTCTAGTATGTAGAATGCGTCACCTGAATGTTTACATTGGTATGTATTTAACTTTTCGTCATTTTCAAAAACCTAAAATTACAATGGTAATTAATACGGTAGTATTTGATGGGACAGTGGGACCTTATTTGTGGACATATCTTTCATATAATGATCAAACACTAGATACAACTATATTTCACAAAGACAGCAAGTAAAGCCCATGGGCTAATATATTTTTCACATAAGTCTGTTATTTGTCTGTCTACTTGTTTCCATATTGGACTAGACTGCTTCCCATGAGTCACTATTTCGTGCTTTATCATGCACGAATCACTGTAACTGAACACATCACTCATTGTTTAAAATTTATATTTAAAATCTCAATTTATAGTTTGTCCAATCATACATTGCAACATAAATAATTTCTTCACAATACATTTCGGCGAGGTGCCTGGATTGACACACTGAAAGCCTAGGAAAATTTAGGCTTCCGAAATATACCTAGTTTGCATATATTCAAAATGTCCGTTTTGTGCATTTTCACAACATGGCCGTCAAAATAGTATCATTTAAATGTGCAAACTCGAGCAGCTTCCGGAGTCTGTTCCTCATCCCGGCCCTTCTGTAGGAGTGGCTACGTGTCCCCCCAGGAAAAAGGGACCAGGTGGTACCCCACTTTTTCTTGGAGGTCACCTACCCAACTAGCGGGGGAAGCAGGTTTGATGCATATGTTCGGCGGGAGTCAGAACATATCGACTTCTACTGGCCTCGTCGGAGGAGAAATCACACCGATGTGGAACCGCCGAACCCACACATAACATCTCTGCCGCACTGATTGCGCCTGTGTATTCAGGTTCAGAGGCAGTGCGTAACCATTCCCTGGACTCTCCAGGTGGAAATACACGGTTAAAAGATCCCACTGCAATCTCCACTTCCTGGCACCAACCCCCTGTTCGGGCACTACCAGAGGATTCCCACAAAAACGGGAGCAATCCGACAGGAGGTTGATAGTTTGCTCACAAAGGGCGCTATACACAGGATAGGGGACTCAGCGTTAAGTCCGGGCTTCTACTCGCAATAATGCGCCGTTACACATAACGTCAACGTGTACCTAGATGGCTGGATGCTACACAATCAAACAAAGCGTGGACCAGTTGTGCTTCCTAGTAAATCGAGCAAGTCCCACCCTCAGCCAACACAACAGTTGGTGTTCCTGGCCAGGGAGTTTGAATCATTGGAATGATGTCAGCTGTTTGACGGCTATGACTCTGGAAACAGATGCCTCCCGCACATATTGGGGAATGCACCTATGGGACGAACAAGCCCAATGGAAAATATGGTCCCTGCATTAGATTCTGGCTGGAACTGAAAGAAGTGTGCTTAGCACTACTTCACATTCTTCCCACAGTTCGAGACCACAGAGTCTTGATTCGCATGGACAACACAGCGGTGGTCTCCTATACCAGATCTCCATCGTTGTCAGTCCTAGTGGAGCAAATTCTCTTTTGGCACATGGAATACAATGTGGAGCTAGCCGCACACCACCTTCCAAGAGCGAGAAACAGACAAGGTGGCGGCAAGGTCTGGTTTCCACTACTGTTGGAGATGTTAGTCGAAACACCAGAGATGCTTCTGGATCTGCTGTCCCAACCAGACGACGCACTGCCTTTGAGCCCAGCAATGTACCACTTACATGCATCGAGACTCTCAGATATTTTCTGAGTGGACTGTCAACGCCCTGGCCAGGGCAAACAGGGATCCCACCAACACAGCCTACGCCTCGAAATGACGTGCTTACACTGATTGTTGTAGTGGAGATCCAGACAACTGACTTTCCGGCCATCAGTTAAACGAAATGGACTTGCGATTGTTGGCTATAGGTCAGCCTTGTCATCCAACATTGGGAATCTCTGAGGACGAGGCTAGCCGGTTGTCCTACCATTAGGAGAATGTTTACTGTTTAATCAGAGGCCTAGACCCCGAAGAGGGAACCAACCAATTGGAAGTTATCGGTTGTGTTGGCCGTTCTAAGCAGAGTTCCATTTGAGTTTCTCAGATCAGCACCATTCAAACTTTTTACGTGGAAAATTCATTTATTTATTTATTTATTTATTTATTTATTTATTTATTTATTTATTTATTTATTTATTTATTTATTTATTTATTTATTTATTTATTTATTTATTTATTTATTTATTTATTTATATTTATTTTGCAGCAACTATGTTTGTATTATTTTCATTTTGGACTCTGATCACCATAACACTCTTATCAAATGCGCAACATCACCCTGGAAACCCTGCTAATGGCACTTGCATTGATTGTCGTGATGAAATGTACGAAAATGGAGTATGGCACGATGTATGCACTGAGAATTTCACCTGCCCAATTCACATAGCAGACATTGAAAATACTATTGAGGGGAAAGAAGTCAGGTTTCACGCAAAATTTTATTTAGGAAATGCAGCATTCCTACCTGGTACACGTCACTATGAGTATGACGCAATACTCGCATCGCGAATTGACACCATTGAAAAGGGTGATATAGTATGTTATTTTGTTTCAACTATCGATTTGTTTTCATCGCGCAATCAGAGATATAATTTTTTCTAAATCAAATTAAACATTACCTATGTTTATATACAACAAACAGTAGTAAGTTTAGTGGAATATTACTGTAAATAACAATATTTTTTATATCCAATATGTGTGCAATCGAAATGGGGATTTCTTATGGGCCGGGTTTGTTAATGTGTGATAAAGCAATGATTCCCATTTAGGACTTTTCCGGGTTCGGTTTGGACAAGTTGGGTACTAAACCAGATCTCACGGCATTTGTTGAGCGTTTTAAATAATGTCATAACTAACGAAGGAAATTCACTGATAAACAATCATACTGCATAACAACAACATTTTCTAATATTTGTGACCTAACAAAGCTGTTATCAATATTCTATTACCTAAAATAACGTTGCATATATCGACGTACATTATCTTACAGGGAACTGTAGCGGTACCAACTGACAATTGTCAACTATGTGATGTCTATGCAATAGAAGATGCGTGGTCTCAATGTGTTTGTAAAATTGTCGTGAGTATCTTGCCATGATTGTATATATATATGTCAACATACACTACACAAATAATAAAAGCATCAACACGATCGCAATTAAAAAGGTGTTTAGCTAGCGTTAGAGGAAAATAAATGGTATAATATTCAAACCATTGCAACATCCAACATGCTATGATGGTTTGATTATTGTATCATTTATTTACTCCATTTTTTAAATATATAATTCCATATTTCACAGTACAAACTAGAAATACTGAACAAGTTATTAATTGATTGTTTGAATTTGATATAATAATACTACCTGAAGAAATTCAAACTCATTTATCGTACGATGATTATGTATATGTCAGTATACACTACAATTAGTATGGAAGCATCAGCACAATTGTAATAAGAAAGCTGTTTAGTTAGCATTGGGAGTTATATGTTGTGATGGTTCGAGTATCGTACCATTGATTTACTTCATTTCTTTCATTCATATTTCACACTATATAAACTAGAACCACTGAACTGCTAAGATGGATTCTATTAGTTTGATATAATAATACTACCTAAAATAAGTCATTAACAAATTAATGAATTGTGTGGTATGTAAGAAAACTTTTTGAGTGGAACATTGTAATTGTTTGTTTGTTAATTTGTATCTACTTTGTCTCCTCTGATTCCATAAATCTATGTTTCTTTTGACATACAGGATTGCCCATCAGTCATCGCCGAGCAAGTACAGTTAAAAGGGTCACTTCCTGGTAAAGAAACCTCACGCGATAGAATCTGTTTGATTCGCAGAGATGATGAGTATACCATCTATACCTGCGCATATTATTCTGATTATTCTGATTTTGTTGATAATGTAATTCAAGCTAGTACATAGAAAAAATGGAATCTGTTATCTGTGTGCCAGTTATCAATAGTTATTTTAATTGGGTAGTGTTAAATGAATTAAAATAATCTCGAAGTTGTTCCACCTGACTGACTGTCATTACAAGTCCCCACTCCGTACACTTCGGCATACTGAATATGTTAGATGATAATTATCGGTATCTGTATAGTGATTAGGCAAGTGGAATTAAAAGACCGATTCCCCAATATTAAATATGAAATCATAATCATTGATAAGAACTTTGAATATATTGGCAATAAATTGTTTGTATTGTCCTTAATCATATTTATTGTGCTTAATCTAGATTTACATGTACACCACCATTTTTGATGGACATTTCTATAATAGCATGCACATAAATATTATAATTAAAATGTAAAGTAAATGTATTGGGGAGTTAATATCAAATGTCGGAAACTATGCAATAAATGATATTATTATGATATTATACTGCTTATGTAGTAGTTATTAATTCTGACGTGAATTTAGATATAAGTACAACTATTCACGATTTAGATGATAGTGCCATACACTGTACAAATGCTGCAACATTATAAATATACCAACGTCATGTGCATACAAAGGTAGTGGTTTACAGAAATAAACATGTAGTCTCAATATGATTACAAATGTGTGATTTGCATTACTTACATAGACACGGGTTTAGTGGTTTACAATGTATATGTGAATACAACTGAAATGGTTACCATATGATAGTTTGAATATTACTTAGAGTAACAATTATCAATTATTATCTACCCTGTAACATATAGCTTAGGTTATTATAACTTCGACGCAATAACAATTCATACCAAAACAATCGGTAACATCATTAGTGCTCTGACAATGCTGTTGCGTATTTTCAATATAACCAAGGTAATTTAATGCAAAAAACTGAAGTACAAAATTTTCAACATAGTTATCAGGAAACACACCGTGATAGTATCATTGAGATGCTTTAGATGTTGTAAGATTGTACCGACTGATTAAGTACTGTGTTTCAAAATACTATTAAATAATAAACACAACACAAATTATCCTGTAGTGTTACCTTATGAAATGTTGCGTTGTATTTTTAGACTATGGTGAGTCTATATAAGACTTGCTACAAACCACCTAGTATTGAAGCGCCCTCACAGTTTAACATCATGGCAATACTTTTTCACCTTATATCGATTTCATAGGTATATTTTATTTCGTTACTGCTTCCTTCATTTGTGGAATTTACGTGAGATTATGATTTTTTAACATTAAAATTCAGTCACCTTATATATGATTGTCGTCTATGTACTTGTCCATGTTGAGAGATATTGCTCTGGAACAGTATTATTTAAAGAAAGGCCACCGGTCAGTTGCAATAATAATAACACCTTGCTATCAGTATAGATGTGTTAGTAGAGTGACATATATTAAGTGAAACGCAACGTCGACTCTGACAAATTTGTGGACTTCGATGAGCTCATCTTATCACGTTATTTGTCATTTTTCAACTGCGCCCTCCGGTATCTCCGCCACCATCAACTGGTAGTGGAAAGTCTTTACAAGACTCACCACATCCGATAATGTACAACACACACTTACATAAGGTAAGGTTTATGCCATGTGCGACCACATGTGTGCAGTCCGGCGAATCATTCATTTAACACAACACACTGATAAGCAGACTAAAAATGTGTGGACTTCAATTAATTCATCTTATCACGTTATTTATCATTTTTCAACTGCACCCTCTGGTATTTCCGCCACCTGGTAGTGGAAACTAATGCGAGCAAAACACGAAACAGATTGGTGCTATCAATCACAATCGAGTCTGAGTTATTTGATTTTGATTGTTGAGGGCGACATAGATTATTATTATATTATCTGGTTCGGACCTCAATTGTAATGGCACAGCAAGCTACAAGAATCGCAATGGGCACCAAAAACCAGAGAAACTGCGAGCAAACTTTTAAAACACACATTTGAAACGCTATGATACGACGGAATTGAACGTTTGAGGGAAATTGGAAATACTAAATTGACAATTTTCGAGTTCCTGAGTTCTGGTGTAAAAAAAACGTTCCAATTTCGTCCGGGAAGTGGGCTGGTTGATCTCATAACGTTAAATAACTCATTAGAACTTCAGGAACTAGGAAACAACTACTGATGGCGCTATATCCCGAAACCCGTCTATTATCTCTGTGTATCAATGTTCTTTATGATTTATTGCTAACACTACGTTGTAATCACAAATTGTTGGTGTACGAACAGAAAGGCTGGCTCCATAACTGAAACGGCGCATATTACATACAAAATGTTTAGTCTTCTAAATGCGGGAATGCAAAATAACGGAGTTCAGAGTAGTAGTAGTGTAGTAGAGATAATTTTAAGTTTGAAGGTAATAAAATGATTACTGATTTTCTTGAATATTTTTGATTTTTGAATTACTTCAGCTGATGGACTTGTATTTTGGTTGGCCGGGCGACGGTATCCAAAATATGTTAATACACAAACGCAAAAGATTGGGGCAGCACATCTGACTGAATCAACAATCCAGTGATAACTGATGTATTTTTCCCACATAATTGAGTTTTTCATCAAACATGTGGTCGTCACTCTGCGCGATGTCTTTATTCTCAGAGTTATATTGCTGTTTACCTCGCACAAGAATACTGAAATGCTCATATGAATGAGCAACTATACCCTCTTAGCCAAAATATTTATTTGCGAAAGTAGAACTCCTTATTTTGTCTAGGCGACACTAATAGGTGATTTTCCGTACAACTGCGAGATCTCGCGAAATGCATGAAAGACGCGCGTCGAAGGTCTGCCGCAAAAATCGAACGATTTGATTTTGAACTCGAATTTCTTTATTTCGTAGCGCACATCGACCGGCCGATCTTCGACAGAGGAATATTGCATTCGAATATCCTCACTTAATCGAAATTGCCCATCATCAAATGTGTAAAGCACATTATTGACATGGAAATGTTCCCCAAAATACTTTCGCGTTTGTCGAATCCCACGCGATGTTTGACGCCACTATGAGGCTATGACCTTTATTTGTCCTGTTTTTACGTTCGATTTCACGCATAACGCGTGATTCTCGCAGTGTACGGAAAATGGTCTATTCACAATAGTATTGACTGTATTTAATAAACATTTACTATACTGGCTGATTTGTATCCTCGATAAAAGTCACTACTTTTTAAATAGCCGTGTTTAATATAAATGCTTCTAAATGTTCTTGACAACACAGAACGTCTGACAAACATTTATTGGAGAACCACGCTGATATCATAAATTGACCAAGAACTTGTCGGGAAATATTTCGTATGTATTGAGTTGAAGTAACATTCAAAGACAGACATTATGTCTTGTTTTGTGAAAACATCATACAATGTCTAAAGGCATGTTACTTGATCATTGTATATACAATTGAGCACTTAAACTATTTGCAATTTAGTACAACACTATAAGTAAAGAAACAAGCCGGTAGGCTGGTTGGCGATCCGCTCCGCTCAAAAACAAGCAACTTGTTTTTTGGCTGTTTCCATGGTGACATAAACGTGAAGCTGACGTCGGTTTATAACTAATACGAAGTTCGCAAACACCATTCAGTCTTTAGAAGTCACTTAGTTTAGTACTAGGACCACAGTTACTCTCTCCTAGTAGAGTGACTGTGCTAGGACGTATTCTGCTGTTACATTTATTATTTCCAACCGTTTTGCGATAGCATTTTTTAGAATGAAGCGTTTCCCGGAAATGCTGAAAAGCGAAATAATGAAATAACGAAATGGTAAATATTTACCTAAATTGCAGTGTGTTGACCTTCGTAACAATATACTTCATAATGCAAAACACTAGTCACAGTGAGTAATTTAAATATACGACTCCTAATCGAAAAATATGACCACAGTCCAGAATTTCAGACGGATATTAAGCAACCTAAGAGCATATCAGAAGCATTTACTCTACAATATAAAAAATGAACTGCAGTCAAAAGTCAAGAATGCCAGCAAATAAAGGACTCTGTCCCACAATCCTTTATGCGCGTTATTACGGACACGCGCAAAAAACTGTACCACGCTTGTCAAATCTGGGTCAAATATACAGTACGCTACTATCTTGCCACAGATTGTTTAGTAGTGGAGTGTTCGGTGACCATTGAATTAGCCCGTGATTCATATTTTATGTGTATTAATTTATTCATCAATTTTCGTGACTGACAGTACTGCCCAAATTTTAGTCAAAAAACGCAACTGGTGAAACAGAAGAGCATCGCCAGGCGATGGACGCAGGGCTCTTTGGCAACGACCGCATAGAGGTCAAAATACGCGTTCTATTTTTACGCGTTAAATTTGGCTCTTCCCTTTCGCCCCCTCCGGAATGTTCTACTTTTGCAGCCTAATAGCAGGTTTTTCGAAAAACGTCTAAAAAAACACAAGAATTAGTAGAAATGTTCCTGTTTTGGGCGGATTATTGATAGAGAATAATGTCTTTATTACAAAAATGCTGAAAAACCGTGAGTTGTTGCCTTAGTTATTTTTTTATTGGCGAAAAACTGCGAATTCGGCAAATTTGGTTGCACAACTTCCCTTTATCATATACACCCAGCGACACCGATGCCAGCTGACTGTGTACAAAACTGGTAGGAGGTAATACATTAGGGGCGAAAGTATTCAAAAATCAGTTTTTGGATGTTGCAATGGCAGTGGTGGGCCAGGATTGTTTTCCAATTAGTGGCGGCACGACCTACCTGTGAAGTAAGAACAAAACCAGCCGAGCCGTTGCTGGTGAAAAGTTACCCCAACTTTGGGGTCAAATTTCTCGGTAATGAAAACAGATATCAAAAATTCAAATGGTAACTTTGTGCCCACACTCAAGCTGAGTAGAATGAGCTATGTTTGAAGTATTTTATCCCAAATTTGTAGGAGGAGATACATTTGGCGCGAAGCTATCCAAAAATCAGTTTGTTGGCTGTTGCTATGGCAACGGTGGGCCAAACAAATTTTCCAGATTTTTCCTTATAACTAGGGTTAAGGTGTGACCTACCTGCCAAGTTTGAACGAAATCGGCCAAGCCAAATAAATCACAGAAGAAATAATACGTGAACACTGGAACACTGGAAATGTACACACACACAGACACACACACACACACAACGACAAAAGTGATTATAAGGGCAATCCTAGCGGAGCGGATCGCCAACAGCAATTTAATCGACATCGGACAGTAACCCCCATTGACATTCTGTTTCTGTGAGGTAAATTGTCACGATTTGGTCAATTTAGATATAAGACATGTTATAAGACATAACATATGTGTGAATGTTTGTGACAGTGTCTACAAATGTATTTTCAACAAAATAATGAAACAGTCTTTAACTCTTTAGACCGGCTTATATAAAATTAGCCTGACAGGATCTGATCGTCAAGCCGACAATAACATATGATTTGCTCACTTTTGTTCAAATTGTGTATATTTATAGTTCAAATGACTACTGTCACTCTGCCGCATACGACTTATTTACCACTTCCGTGTCACTAAGAATGTTCTAGAACCGTACTGTGTCCGGGTGAAATATTCTAGATTTTTTTTAGAAACTGGTTGAATAGGTAATAGATCACTGTAGGAGGCAATAGAAAGTAATGGAACATTCTGGAAATTTATAGTAAATTCCAGACTCATTATGTATGCTGATGTAATGGTCTATTTATAGACAGTGTGGGTATATATAGGGGAGTTGTTCAGCACTGAGTTAAGATCGGAGATCTCGTTGAATTGTATTGGAGTTTAAGTATCTAGTTATTGGAGTAGTGGAGTTTTACTGCGTTATTGTACTTGATGTTTGCAGAGTATAATAATACCAGTACCAGTTGAAACCTCATCTGTTGGCTTCATGTTCGTATTTTATCATCGCCGCCAGGGAAGTCTTTCTGTTACTGTTGCCATTTTGGTATTTGAACCATCACACCTGTACTATACCAATTACGGTAATATTACGTTTGGTGTGACATCTGGGGGCTCGTCCGGGAACAGTGAAAACATATGGAAGACAACATGGCCAGCGAGATGAAAGATATGTCGAAACAAGAGTTAATGGAATGGGCGGATGAACTGGGAATGACTGGAGAAGACAAACAAGGGGGCTGACAGACAAGTGGCGAGGGAAGAGAGAAAGGCAAAAATGGAAATAGAAGCAGAGGTGAGGAAAATGGAGATTGAGGAAAGAAAGGAAAAGTTACAGCTGGGAGCGGAAGCAGAACAGCGAGAAAAGGAAAGGGAGATTGAGGAAAGAAAGGAAAAGTTACGGCTGAAACCGGAAACAGGCGAACGAGAGAAATTGCGAATGGAAGCAGAACAGCGAGAAAAGGAAAGAGAATTTGAGTTGAGGAAATTAGAGCTGCAAGCAGCAATGCCGGGGTTCCAACAGGCTGATTTTGGCGGTCAACGAAATGTGGTCAGTGATGCACAGTCACCAAAGTTGCCTGCATTTGTTGATGGTAAGGATGAACTTGATAGTTATTTATTGCAGTTTGAGAGGTTTGCAACGAATTCGAGTTGGCATAGACATGGATGGGCCACAAAATTGAGTGCGCTATTGACTGGTAGAGCACTGTGTATTCTATTATATATTCTAGAATGTCCGACACTGATGCAGTTGACTATGATCGTGTGAAGGTGGCGCTGTTGACAAGATACGATTTCACAGAGGATGGGTACAGGAAGCGATTCCGTGAAATTAAACTTGAAGTTCTGAGAGTCCTGACCAGTTAATTGTGTGGCTCGAGAATTATTTTACTAAATGGGTTGAGTTGTCAGGCACTGCAGCAACATAGGATGGTGTTACCGACTTGATGGTGAAGGAGCAGTTTATTGGTGCCTGTACAAGAGATCTTGCAGTTTATCTTAAAGAAAGAGCACCCAAAGATTTAGATGAGTTGGCAGTAATAGCAAAGCAGTACCTAGTGGCACATGTTCGACAGTTATCCACGAAGGACCAGGTGAGGCGTAATGATAATAAGACTGCCATTAGAGATACTGATGTAGGACAGGGCAGTAGTATCCGGTGTTTTGTATGTCAGGGTGTTGGTCATCGAGCAGCACAATGTCCATCCCGCGTTACTGATGTCAATCATGACAAAGGTAAACAGTGCCTTCAGTGTGGTGCCATGGGACATGTGGCTAAGTTCTGCCGTAGTGGACAACACATGGGTCAAGAAAGAAAGGGTGTCAAACCCAGCACTACTAATGGTGCAGCTGCAGTGGTTAAAGAGGAGTCTAATATCAGTGCTAGCTGTGCTGTTCAAATTAACAGTGATGTGCCTAAAATGATTGAGAAGGACCATTTGTTGTTAGCATCGGGGGAGCAGTTAAAGGTTGCGAATGGTGCATGTATGAAACGGAGTGGTGTTGTGGAGGACAGGACTTTGCCTGTGGGTCAAGGGAAGGTTGGTGACACAGCTGTGACCATGTTGAGAGACGCTGGGTGTAATGGCATTATAGTCAAGAAGAGCTTGGTACCAGATGACCAGTATACAAAAAAGATGGGTCATATATTGATGGTTGATCGTACTGTAAGAAGGGTTCCGGTCGCCATGGTGGAAATTGATACGCCATATTTGAGAGGCACGGTTGAAGCATTATGTGTGCAGGACCCAATCTATGAGTTAATTGTTGGGAATGTGCCTGGAGCAAGACCACCAGATGACCCGGATCCAGTGTGGAATGTGAGTGGAGCAGTAACAACCAGAGCGCACGCGAAGAATTCTGGTAAGCTGAAGCCACTCAAGGTGTGTGATGTAAAGACTGGAGCACATGTAACAAAAGGCAAATTAGTCGAGATGCTGCAAGCAGACATATCGTTGAAGAAGTATTATAATAAGAGAGAACCAAAAGTGAGAGGGCACCATACAACCGTGTTCCAGATATATGGAAGCTTGCTATATCATGTGTATCGGGATTGTTCAGTTCCAGGAGGTAAGACGGTACTTCAAGTGGTTGTGCCGACTCTGTTGAGGACTCGTGTTATGGAGATTGCCCATGATTCAATATTTGGTGGACACATGGGGATAAAGAAGACAGAAGACCGGATTGTAACTAGCTTTATTGGCCTGGACTACATCAAGATGTTACCAGTTTTTGTAGGTCGTGTGATGTGTGCCAGAAGACTGTTTCAAAGGGATCAGTTGTGAAGGCCCCATTAGGTAAGATGCCTTTAATTGATATGCCATTCAAGCGTGTGGCTATAGATTTGATTGGACCAATTACGCCAGTCAGTGATGGGGGTCATTGATACATCTTAACTATGGTGGACTATGCTACACGGTATCCAGAGGCGGTTCCACTTAAAAATATAGATACAGAGACTGTAGCTGAGGCGTTGATTGACTTTTATAGCCGATTGGGGGTTCCAGAAGAAGTACTAAGTGATATGGGGACTCAGTTTGTGTCAGAATGCATGCAAGAAGTATCAAGACTGCTCAGCATTAAGAGACTGACGTCTACGCCCTATCACCCCATCTGTAATGGACTGGTGGAAAAGTTTAATGGTACTTTGAAGAAGATGTTAAAGCGGTTGTGCCATGAACAACCAAGGCAATAGCATCGGTATATTAGTGCTTTACTCTTCGCCTATAGAGAGGTACCACAGGAGTCAACTGGTTTTTCCCCGTTTGAGCTGTTATATGGTCGAACGGTTAGAGGCCCAATGAAGATTCTTAAAGAGTTATGGACCCAAGAGAGCGATACTCCTGATAGTTAATGGTTACCAGTTTGAGTTGAGAGATCGGTTAGAACAGACTTTAGAGATTGCTCGAGAGGAATTACAGAAGGCACAGAACCGATACAAGTGTTACTATGATCGTAAAACGAAGAAGCGAGTACTTAAGGAAGGAGATAAGGAGTTAATTTTGCTGCCAACTGACAACAACAAGCTGTTGATGCAGTGGAAAGGTCCATATGTGGTGGAGCAGGTAATAGGTGAAAACGATTATCGAGTGAGGGTAGGTGACAAAGTGAAGACGTATCATGTAAATATGTTAAAGTGGTATGTTGAGCAGGAGATGTCACCTCAACCAGATGTAAGTGAGACAAGTTACCCACCAAATGCAGCCATGGACCTGATGAATGCTGTGCGCGCAGCTACAGCGGGATGCAACGAGTCAGACGAAGAGAATGCTGTAGACGAAGATAATCTTCTAGGAACTTGTAAACCCAAGGAGTCAGGTAAAGATGTTCAAATTGGTACAGACCTGACAGAACACCAGAGGAAAGAACCGGTGGGTTTAGTCAATAGTTATGATAAGGTGTTTACTGATTTGCCAGGAAAGACTAAGATAATCAGTCATAAGATTGACCTGACAAATTATACACCAATGCGATCTAAGCCATACTCACTACCATATGCAATAAGGGAGAACCTTAGGCAAGATATTGAAGATATGTTAAAAATGGGAGTAATCAGGAAGTCCACCATACCCTATGCGTCACCGGTGGTGATTGTAAAGAAGAAGGATGGATCGAATCGCATATGTGTAGACTATAGGAAATTAAATAAGGTCACTGTAACAGACCCTGAGCCAATGGTAACGACAGGGGACATATTTCAGAGGCTACATAATAGTAAGTTCCTGTCAAAAATTGATTTAAGCAAGGGTTATTGGCAGATACCAGTAGCTGGAGAAGATATACCAAAGACAGCATTTGTTACTCCCAATGGAACTTATGAATTTTTAAAGATGCCATTTGGAATGAAGAATTCGGGAGCTACTCTGGTGCGGGGAATCAGGAAATTATTGTCAGGTATGGAGGGGGTTGGAAGCTATATAGATGACTTGATAGTTTATTCAAGCTGTTGGGATGAGCATGTTCAAGTATTATCTGAGTTGTTACGAAGACTGAGGGCAGCGGACACAACAGTTAGACCATCCAAGTGTGTTCTGGGTGCAACATCAGTAGAATTCCTGGGTCATGAAATTGGACACAATTGGGTGAGTCCAAGTCACGACAACATAGAGAAAATTCGAGAAGCGCATATAACACTTTGCGGGAATACTTATTGGGCAAACCAATTCTGAAGTTGCCAGACCCACAGAAACCATTTGTGTTGCGGACGGACGCGTCTCAGGTAGGAATTGGAGCAGTACTTATGCAGAATCATGGTGAGAAGCTTCATCCAGTTGCTTATGCAAGTAAGAAGTTATCCGATGCTGAAATGAAATATTCAACTGTAGAAAACGAATGTTTAGCCATAGTATGGGGCGTGAATTAATTTCGCCTATATTTAGCCGGTGTGGAGTTCATTTTACAGACGGATCATAAACCATTGTCTTACCTGGATAAAGCCAAGTTTGCAAATGACCGAGTGATGAGATGGGCGATGACTCTGCAAGGATATAGTTATCGTGTTGAGGATATTCCTGGACGGGACAATGTGGTAGCGGACTACCTGAGTAGATTGATGGACTGAGGAACCTTTGAACAGTATAGTAGAATGTTATTCGTTTATGACTGTATTTCATATTTTATTATATTCTACTGTATGTGATTTTCGAATTTATGTACTCAGAGATTTATTCAGTTCGATTTCATATGTTGTATTGTTGTTTTATTTTAAATTGTTATCGTATTCGTATTATTGACGTCGTTGCTAGTCATGTAATATTATATGTTATAATAATCTTGAGAGGGGAGGCATGTCGCATACGACTTATTTACCACTTCCGTGTCACTGAGAATGTTCTAGAACCGTACTGTGTCTGGGTGGAATTTTTAGAAGTTGGTTGAATAGGTAATAGGACACTGTAGAAGGCAATAGAAGGTAATGGAACATTCTAGAAATTGGTAGTAAGTTCCAGACTCATTATGTATGCTGATGTAATGGTCTATTTATAGACAGTGTGGGTATATATTGGGGAGTTGTTCAGCACTGAGATCAGATCGGAGATCTCGTTGAATTGTATTGGAGTTTAAGTATTTAGTTATTGGAGTAGTGGAGTTTTACCGCGTTATTGTACTTGATGTTTGTAGAGTATAATACAATCTGATTAAAATCGGATGTAATGTACGGGCTTTAATTATTTTGGCTATAAACTTGTTTTAATTTTTTATTACTTTTGTTATTAATGCCTTTTTATTTTATTATTTTACTTTGATTTTGATTTTGTGATTTTTTTAATTCCGCCCTACCTACATCTGACCCGATGCCTATGTAACGAGATTTCAACGAGACCCACTATCGACGATTTTAGTCAACGAATCACAGACCTCCTTCTATAGCACACATGATGACGTCACCGGGCAGATTCAGGTGGCAAACACACTCAAATAAAATGCCGGACTATACCGACGTTAGCAACCGAGAATAACACGGCTTTTCGGTAAGTTTATCATTGTCAAATGCAACGAAAATCATTTTTATGTTAATATTGTGGCTCGAATGGTTCGAGTTTAAATCGTTATTTTGCGTAGTTATTCTGGGAGTGACGATTTTGTTTCCACCGGTTCGACCGAACACCGGTGTCTTTTTCCAGTCGCTTGCCCTGGAGACGGGTGATGTTTTGTTGACGATCGGGCCAAAGTCGTCTACGGTATTGAAGCCGTAGCTGTAAATATTCATCAAAATGTAAAAACATTTTGTACATTATACAATAACTCTTTATTAAAGTAACTGAGCTGATTTGGACTGGGATAAAATATTTTTTATTTGGAACACTCGCAATTGATCAGGAAATATTTTTGAAATATTTTTTGCTCCAATTTCCTGCGTCGATGCCGTGGGCCGGTGACCGTTATACAATTTAAAACCAGTTTGAATTGTTTACTATAGCTGTTTACAGTGTTCTAATCATTACGATTTACTTATTGTTTGGCTTCTATTCTAGATAATTAGGCTCAGTTTTTGGTGTAAAGTTGAAGCGATGACTGTATGAACGACCCTTGGCTGGCGAAGATGTTTCAGGAAGTGTACACATTTGTTGGAAGTGAAAAAAGTATTCAATGTAATGACAAAAATTGTAAAATGCTGTGGAATTTCTTTTGTAAATAAAAAATATACTAGCAATTTTCTATTAATGGTTTATTCAAGTGAGCAAAATATAATGTACAGAAAGATTGCCCGTAGAGTATCGCTACTATGAAAAGTAAGCAACCGACGGCCTGTATAAAAGGGGGGCTGTGATTGGCTGTTATTTACGCGAGATTTGAACGGGACTTACATAGGCGTCGGATCAGATGTAGGTAGGGCGGAATTTAAAAAAAACACAAAATCAAAGTAGAATAATAATAAAATAAGGATACATTAATAACAAAAGTAAAAAAATTAAAATAAGTTTATAGCCAAAATAATTAAAGCCCGTACACTACATCAGATTTTAATCAGATTGAGTATAATAATACCAGTACCAGTTGAAACCTCATCTGTTGGCTCCGTGTTGCTATGTTATCATCGCCACTAGGGAAGTCTTTCTGTTACTGTTGCCATTTTGGTACTTGAACCATCACACCTGTACTATACCAATTACGGTAATATTACGTTGCGTGTGACACACTCCTATGACCAAAATAGTTCAAAATAACAAATGCATTAATATGCTGGTAATATTTGGCAGAACTACCATAACGTCATTAAAATACATTTGTTTTTCAGCAGTTTAATTTAAATTTTACATATACACATGTAATATATATTAAAACAAAACGTCTACATTGTTTTTTACCGCGATATTTTATGATTTGAAAGTAAAAACAAAACAATTTAGCTGACTCGTTTTGCCAGTCAGAAAGATACAAGAATTAAAAGATTACTAAAAATAACAAAAATGCTATAATTATTTAAGTGATGACGCATAGTAGTTATATTGCTGACAGATAGGTAGCACTGTGAAATAGACATTAACTGGGCTTGCAAGCGTTTACAGTCTTCACGACAACAATACATGTTAGATTTGTTTTACATAATTTAAATTATTGTTAAATATGTATATGTGTTCACTGATGGTTGCTATGTTTGTATACATCTGTTAGACAAATCTATCAGTATCCGATTCGTAGAGTTGAATTATTTGCGCATAATATGATGTGTTTATGTGTCATGAGTGTAACGCGCGATTTTACATATCTTACAATCAGTTATCTCAGCTCCTAATTGTGGTTTCCGTGTTGGCAGTTAATACCTTGCATGTCTGATATGGTAGTATAAGTCACAAGGAATTTCACATGGGTTTGTATTTATCTTGTAAAATAGTAAGACAATAGTGTTTGAAAGATACATTAATACCACGAAATGGAAATAAAAAATACTAATGTTTACAGTTTACTCAAAATCCACATAGTAAACGAAATTCGTTTTCACAATCCCATATGACAAAATTACATGAAAAAGAAAGCAGTTTTAGGCCATCAAACATGATTGTATTATAACTAATTTACATTGCGAGTGACCAGTGACTAGTAAGTGGCTGTCATTTTAGTAATCTGTAATTGCAAAGATACGCGTCTCTGTACCCATCTGTGGCCTCGCGCTACGCCACACTACTGTGTGTACAATTATACTACCCATATCGCCGTTATGGATCGACTGTCTGTACCAGAGTGTGGAGTTGTGTGTACGGGGTTACATCTACATATTTTTACCGTTACCCCCACCTCATCAGTGTTTCCAAAGCGTCGAAGTGGATGTTAACGGCAACTGTCTTGTCTACGCATTTGTTATTGTCCGAATACTTTGAAGGCAAACAAAAGGCGTAGCAAGCGATCAAGCAGTCGAAATAACCCCGCAGTTCTACAAAATTATTGTAGTAGCCGAGTCAAGCAACGCATAAAGAAAAGATGCTAATTTGATACCACGAAATTGAACTGGTAGTTTTCAAGAATAAGTGGCAATATTATTTTTTTTAGCAATAATGACATAATATTTGCAATAAATAGAGAATTTAATATGTCATAACAAAAACAATCATATCCGACAGTGGCTGACACAAGATAACTACATACCAAGTATCATGCATTTGATATGGTAGTTTCCAAGAAGAAGTCGAAAATGCAATTTTTGAAGTTGATGTCATCTTTTATGACAGTAGAAATGAAAAAGGACATCTGAGACCAAGGAGACTTTCAGTTCATGTATGCATACTATCACACCCATACCTGACAATTATCTTCAAGTCACGTCGGACTTAATATTCGATATGCTAAATAACTCACACTAGTTTTCACACCTTTGATAAAACAAAATCAAATGACTATATACTATTATTTATTATTTCAGATGTTATCATTTGTTAGACGCTGATCGACACATGGCTAATTCTTTTAAATTTTGTTTATTAACTTGTCTATATGTATTACCGCCATTTAAAACTTCCAACATAATTCATGTAAAAATATGAAGTCTACAATGCAAATATATAATCCAAATCTGTCTAGTCAAAAAATGCGCTTCGTTTAGAAAGATGATCAAAATAAAACCAGTGGTTTCCGACCCCGCCGATTTCACTAATTACCTTTTAATTAGGTCACCCGGAAAGTTGTTTTTCTGCCCGAATACCAGCAGGTTTAACTAAAATGTATCTGCCAAACGTCTGTGTTTGAAAAAATAATAGAAATTGATTCAAAGGGAACCGAAATTCCTGTCCTGTTTTAGTGCCAGTGCGCTCAAGTCAACGAAATCGTCATAAATACATTCAAGCAGTTATAGACCTCGATGGCTTGATGGGTAATACGTGTAGAATGCTGGCATACTGGTATAATTTATACTTTGGAAACTACATACCGCCGATCCAGCATTTTATCAAAGTTGCGTTAATTTACATTTTATTATTTCGGTTAATGTTTGGTAGTCTGCTGAAGTGTGTATGTAAAAACTGGGTGTAATATGAACGAAATCTCAGTAAATATTGAAAATTATTGAACTTGCTATCAGTGAGGCATTACTGATATCACAGTCTGGAAACGGCTATTGTCTAAGGTGTGAATTACCGGCAGTGCTGGGACATCCCGGGGTAAGGCGTCCGCAAACCATTGTCATAGACATAGAAAGCAGAGCATTCCATTGAAACGATCGACTCATTGTTCCTTGCATATTCTAGTTTTTACAACCGAAAAAACCATATATTTGGATTTTTTATATAAATTTAGAAGCTCAACGCAATTCTTTAGACGTCATGTCTTTCTATAGTGGCATTTGAGGTACTCTGCCAGGCATCGCAACTTCGAACACTTCTAACAACCCTGATTGGTTGGCCCCTTCTATTCGTCATGTGTTCTAATGTCGATGTATTTTCATTTATCAGATGGCTTAAAGCTAGTTTAGTTGGTCGATCTGTTTATTGTGCTTGTTATATAATATTATATACAGAATACGTATCTTATTTAGGCATTCACTTTTTTCCTTCAAAACAATGATGGCCTCTCACCGATTCATTGCCATACGAATTTTCATGTTATTATTTTTGTTTTCAAGCATATATTTGGAATATAGTTTACAATGCTAGTGATATCATGTCTCTAAGAATAACATCGCACAGTATCAATTCTTTAGCACTGTCAGGGATTGAGTAGTAAGAAAACAACATTCAACCATAAATAATGTTAGTATGTTGATGAATCGCGATAATATGTTCTGTTCGTTTGCAGTTATTGATTGCAGTGCTTAAGTTAGTGTACGCTCAGCTTCGTGGCTAATTGTCCAAGGTGTGAGCGGTTTGTTTACACGTAACCAGCCCTGGGACAATATCCTGTCAAGCATTTCCAGACCGGGGATAGAGAGACTGTGTTGATATCAATCGCAACATCTCATTCATTTTGGACTCGTAAAAAAACTTATCTTTGCAAACAGTTTCTAGTTGTCTGTTCTTTCATATGTGTATGTATAACACACTTGTACATCTTGTAATTTTTGAAATCGACAAATGTGGTCATAGTCATGTGGTCATTATTACGTGAGAAAGTCCTTGACAGGTATTTGAACTTCTGATCTAGATTTAGCAGGGAGGCATAGTTTCGTTTTGTCGTCAAAGTGTGAATTTTTATTTCAGTGCGATCCACTAAAGTTTTATTCGGAAATAATTGATTTTATTCAAATCAAATCATGATAAAAGTCTTCCGATGTTTTATGTTTTACGTGACATAGGAAATATTTACGGCCCGTAATTTTGGGAAATCTACGCAAATGCGTTCATGGAGATGGAAGACAGTATTATTACGTGAATTTAACAGAAATCGCTGACACGTATTTTGACTTCTGACCCCGATTTTGCATAGACGCGTTTTTATTTCAGTACGATTCACTACAATTCCTTTTTATTATTTGGAAATAATTAAAAACAGTGCTGGCTATAACGCAAGTCGTCCGGTGTGTACGGCGGTAAAGCAACGTGACACAGCAAATATTTACACCCAACAATTTTGTGAAATCGACGTTTTGATAAATAAGCAAACACGCTATTTACGCGAAGCTAAAAAAAAATAGGTCACCAAAAACTGTTATACTACGATATCCTTAAACATACACAAAACGTACGAGCGTTAATGATTTTTTTAATTATTTTTCTTGTTTTTTATACAGCAATTAATACTGATTTGAAGTTAAACAACAGTTCATTTTTTTCTAGTTCGCTCGCGTAAAGAAGGCTCCGCACTGACCTGTCAGCTCATGAATATTGATGCATAAATTTGCATATTGCGCAGAGCTGCCCGGGACGCCGGAAACCGCTGGTTTGATTTTGATCGCCTCCCATAAGTTAATAGCAACGCAAATTTGAATGGTAGGGAATTTATTTGCAAATTTTCAACAGTCATTATGTCAACACTTCGGTCTGTTGGAACAACATGAAAATATTTGCCGACAACTCGGGTACTCAAAGAATTATATTCTGAACATTTTCCACAGTATTCGTCGAGTAACAGTCTGTCCACGCAAACAGATAGCTTGGGGAAAGTCCTTTACCAAAAAGATATCCACACACCCTGGTCTTTATCGTTCAATAAAGAATACATTTACACGAACACTTAATACAGCTTTATAATAACTGGCAGTTGAAATTGTCCTGGCCCCATGTCCACGCAATTATTGAAACGTTACATTGGCGAACTTCTGGCTTTCATTACCATAAATGTAAAAGTTAATACACAATAAAGAAGAGTACACCTAATTAAATTTGGTTATTATTCTTTAACTCAAGCCGACGTTTCTGTATATAGTAACAGTTTAATAAACTACCCACTTATCAACAATTTTCTATATTTCTCTAAAATGTTGAATCTGCTTTGTGCTCCTCAAATAAATACGTATTTCACAACAAATTTATTCCTAGAATCATAGTACTGGCGCATAGGGTCTGACGATATATTCGTGTGGTTGGTTGCTGAAGTCAATACATGGACTTATATTCCAGTAGCTTATATACTTTATTCTGCCTTTTAAAAAAAACGTGAAATATTGACGGTGTTTTAGTCAAATCCAACAAAATTTTAAAAATAATAGTTCCAAATAACTTACTGACATCACTGTGACAGAAATGGACTCGTTGATAGCAATGCAATTCAAAATAAGAACAAATCATTATTATGCTGGTAAAAATTTCTAGTACTACTAAATCGTCTTCAAAATATAATGAATTATGTTTCAGCATTTTAATTTTACATATACATATATTGAATTATTTTTTACAATAAAGCTAACGTTCTACCTCGACTTCAGTATAGCCAACTCATCTTGCCAGACAGGCAGCCAGACAGAGATGAAAATATGAATGACAATAATTAACAGCTCATGCAACGTCTAACAGCAACAAGCCAGTCACAGATTAGTTTTGACAAGTTTAATCCGCTGTTTGAATTAAAACAGTGTGGTGAATCTCCAGTTCGTATTCATGGCCACATCTTTGATATAATGATCACAAACTAGATACAATTATATTTAACAAAGAAAACAAGTAAAACCCATGGGTCCATATATCCTTCACTTAAATCTGTTACTTATATATCTATCTCATCTTGTTTTCACATTGTACTGTGATACTCTTTACCAAGAGTCACTATCTCATACTTTATCATACCCGTCTTTATAATATCGGCATCACTGAAACGGAACACATCATTCAATGTTCTATTCGTTCAGTATTCAGACCTGCACTATTTTCCAAACAAGTTGGGAGAAGATTTGGGACCATATACTCATACCTATCTGGGCCCTGTAGACCACTATGAACATTTTTATCACCCCAGAGGATGCACTAATAGTTGCATGACCCTCATCAGCCGACACAACTTCAAAAATTGCGAAGGGCTGAACTACAATTATATCGACATTTAAAGGGACTCAACAGTACATGCTTCCATAAAATTATCAGTTACATTCTCATTCAAAACTCTGACAGGCATTCTACCGCTACAATAATATACAACAAACACAAATGTAATTTTGAAATTCGTACTTGCAACAAAGGTAACAACCTTGCAGTAAAATCATCGTCATCATCATCATCATCATCATCATCATCATCATCATCATCATCATCATCATCATCATCATCATCATCATCATCACCATCATCATCATCATCATCATCATCAAAGGGACATTTATTCGTAAAACGTACTAAATTACAAATAAATATTTACAAAGTATAAAGTGATAAATGTACAAATGTAAACAAACGAGTAAAACTAAAGATCATTATTTACAAGCAAAAAGTAACGAGTAAAAACAATAAAGTCGATATGTATAGCAACGATGGCGTGTTCGCGTGGGGGGGGGGGTTAATATCGAAAAAAAGGTGACTTGTATTTGTATTTATATATTTAAATATTATATGTACAATCATAGAATTAAAAATTAATTTCAAGTTCATTGTTCGTTACTGTGCATAGTGAATTGTTGATGTCCCATATATCACAGAAAGTTTGTATATCTTGTTCAAGTTTGTGGTATTCATATTCCAGCTGTATTTTTGATCGCAGTCTGGTTTTAAATATTTCAAGTGGGTCGACAATTGTCTGGTGCTGCATTTTGTTTCTTCTGCTCAGGTGTATTGCCATCTTAACTGTACTGGTGATGTAAACGAATTGGTGAAGAGCATGTTTGTTAACAAATGTCCTGCACTTAGATGGTGGGTTAATAAAGTACCAGGATACTGGTATGATTTTGTCTGGCTTAATGAGGTGTGCCGTCAGCTGTGTCAGGAAAGTGAGTAAGGGTTGGATTGCCTGACATACACAAAAAGATATGTAATAGGGAGTCGTCGTCCCCGCAAAGGGGGCAAGTGTCCGTGGGTGGAAGCCGGCGTTGTAGAAAAAAGTTGCTGTTGTATACGCACCGTGGATAGTATTTGGGGGGTAGTAGCATGCTCTAAAATTGGGTGTTGTACAGTCCGGCAAGCTGAGCAAGTCTCTCTATATGGTGTATAATCTTTAGGGTAGGCGATTTGCGTAGTTTGCAAGGGTTATGTAACTATATATGGCTCCCTTTTCCAGTTTGTACAAGGGGAGGTTTAAATCCGTTGAATGGTGTAATTCGAATGTATACCGTGCACCTGGTGTGTCGATTGGTTGTTTGTGTCTAAAGTGGTTATTAATAATTGCTTTTAAGCCCATGGGTATTGCATTGTGGGTGGTTTTGAGCGTAAGGTCGAGTATACGTAGGGATTTAATTTTTATTTTTCCTACGAAGTCCGCAGTACCTAGCCATCTTTTTTCCTCCATGTTGACAAGGTCTCCGATTTTGGTAATACCGGCGTCGGCTAAATGTGTTAGAGTAAAGGGGCAGCCACGTATTGGGTGTAAAATCATGGGGTTGCGGTTCATTAAGGGCAGCTATGAGGTTGGTGGGTTTGTCTTTACGTATTTTTTCTAATGCGTTCCAGCATTGTAGTAATTCAAAATAATAGTCAGGTATTTTATTTTTGCAGTAGTCTATTCCTATTGTAAGCAAGAGTTCTGTCTTGTAGTGTAAGTCTCGGACCAGGCTGAAGTAGTAGTCCGTGAAGTGAAAAATGGGATGATCAGAGTCCAGGTACAGGCATCGTTGAATAAAGCCTAAACGGAGTGACGTAATGCATGATTGCAGGTGAACTAGTCATTGGCCCCCTTTCTCAAGCGGTAGGTAGAGTGTTTCTGCAGGCGTCCAGGGTCGGCCCTGCCAGACAAAATTGTTAAACAGTGACTGTAGGTGCAGGATGATTGGTTTGGGTGGGAAGAAACTTGCAAGACGATGCTGGAGTTTCGGGGCAATCAGTTGATTTATCACAATAACACGCCCTCTATAGGACATGGATGGAGCAAACGCAGACCAACTTTTTACTTTTTCCTCAATGTTTTGTGATAGTTGTGACCAGTTTTGTTGAGCAAAGGTGTCGTTGTTACCTAGGAAAACCCCTAGAACTTTGAGTCCCTCTGTATTCCACGATATTCCCAGTGGGTTGTCTGTGCGTCTGCGCCAGCTACCAGACTACAAACCTTCCGATTTTTCGAGATTGACTTTCGCATTTGATGCTTTTTCGTATACTTTGACTTGTCGAAGTGGTAATTTTTTGTCAGTAGAACTTCAACGTCGTCTGCGTACGCGGCTAAACTTGAGTTGGCTTTAGGCGAAGAGGGTATTGTTGGTGCGGAGATTTGTTTTCTTATGTTGTTTAGAAGTGGTTCCAATGCGATGACGTATAGTTGGCCCGAGAGAGAGCATCCCTGGCGTATTCTTCGATGAATGTTAAGCGGTGATGTAAGTGAGCAATTAATGCGGATGAGCGATTCTATATCTGTATATAGTATCTTGATGAAATTAATAAAATTATGTCCGAAGCCAAAACCTGCGAGGGTATTGAACAGGTAATGGTGGCACACGCGATCGAAAGCCTTTCTCTGATCCAAAGCGAGAATTGCGAGGGGTGTATTGTTGGTAAATATATGTTGTCCCGTATGTAATGAATATTGTCGGTGATCTGTCGTCCTGGTATGCTGCATGTTTGACTTTCATGAATGATTGTTGCCAAGACTGAACGGAGGCGTAGTGAAAGGGCTTTTGCAAGTATCTTGTAGTCGCTGCATAATAGACTAATTGGTCGCCAGTTTTTGACTAAAGTGTTGTCTCCTATCTTTGGGTGTAAGCAAATGACTGCTCGTCTGCTAGACAGTGGGAGTTTTCCCTTTTTAATTGACTGGATGAGAATTGTATGTAATTCCGTGCCTAAGATAGGCCAGAAGGTTCGGTAAAATTCACACGGTAAGCCGTCGATGCCAGGAGTGCGGTCTGTTGAGAGTTGGCTAAGGGCTTTGGTAAGTTCGTCATACGTAATTTCGCTTTCGAGATATTCGCGGTCGGTTTGATCGAGTTGTAGTAATTGGTTCAAGAGTTGTGTCTGGCATGTGTCGTCAACGATATCTGGGGTGTGCAAGGATTGATAAAAGTCGTATATTATATTGCGTATTTCATGTGGGTCTTCTGTTAGAGTGCCGTCGGATTTTTTTAGGTAAATGATAGGTTTTGATTTTGCTCTTATACGTTTGAGGTTGAAGAAAACATTTTTTGCAAATATCACTGTTCTCAAGTAGTTGATGGCGGGCCCGTACGGCCGCTCCTTTGCTTTCTCTTTGGATTATTTGTGTAAGAGTTCTTTTCTTTTCGTTGTATCTCATTATTCAGGTGAATGTTTTTTTCAAGCTCTTGGATCTCTTCTTCGAGTTCGTTTTTTCTCCTTTAAGTCGGTGTGCTTAGATGTGCTGTATTGCTGGGTATGCAGTTTAATTTTTCACTTTCCGATTTCCCACCACGTAATTAAATTATCATGGTTGCCTTCCTCCTTGCGCCATTGTGCCAAGAAATATTTAATAATATCTCTGTATTTCATTAGTTGTTTTGAGAGTTCTCTGAGGTTTGGGTTGTATTCCATACACTTTTATATGAACTTTTTTGAATGTTTGACATCTTCCAGAAATTCCGTAATCGATGTAATAGATGCTTCACAAGATTGTGATATTTCTGACAAATTGGACATTACTGATTCGTTGTCGTCTGTTTCCTGGGTTGTGTTCTCAGATAGAGTGGCGATGTTCTGTGTCGTAAGCGGCGAATATGGGGTACTGCCGATACTGTTGGGTACAATCCTAGGCTCTACCAGTGGTGGCATAGCAGGGGGCGGTGGTGAGGGAGGCAATGGTGAAACGAAAAGAAAGGTGTAGAGGGAGGTGTTGGAGTAGGGGTTAGTACCCTATCTCTTTCGTCATCGTCATCATCATCATCATCATCATCATGATCATCATCATGATCATCATCATGATCATCATCATCATCATCATCATCATCATCATTATCATCACGGAGGTTATTTTGGGTATCAGTACCGTTGCTAGTGGGTTTTTATTTGTAATATGTGCTGTCGTTGTTGTTGGTTGCTCTTTCGGTGTCAAAACTAGTATCCATTGGTTGTTGATCAGTTTCAGGTTGGTCGTTTTCGGTCTGTACGTCCGGGGTGTTGTTGTGTTCATTTGGCTCGTGTGTTATAATTGCCTGATCGGTTACGTCATTTGGTGTGCTTTCGTTGCTGTTGATTGACTCGGTGTTTACTTTGTTGGTTATCTTTTTGTTGCTCATAGGTTCCGAAGTTGGTACACGGTCATTGGTTGGCTGTTCATCTACGTGGGCGGATGTTTTGTTCGGGTGCTCAGTGGCGTCAATGGTAGTATTGTTGTCAGGTGTTTCAATTGACTGTCGTACGTTTGGACAGTTTCTTTGTATGTGACCTGTTTGCTGGCATTTGAAACATCTCATTTTGTCTGCTGACAAATAAACTTTGTAGCTTTTTTCTTGGAATTGTATATACGTTTGTCCATATAGTTCACCCCGTAAGTCAGAAATCAGTAGTACAAATGCGTATCTCCGGAAATATGTTTTAGGGCCTCATTCTTACATCACAGTGGTATAGATCGAATAATGCTTATAACTTTACCAAATCGTGACAATTCATTATGAATAAGCGCGTCAGGTATAAACGGTGGTACACCGGAGACAACGATTTTTGTTGCAGGTTTAATTAGTGGCTGTACGTGTATTGAATATCCACTCACCTCCAAACCTCTAGTGCAGATGTCATTCACCCAGGTGACCGAGCTAAGAAAAACAATCAAGGAACCATTCACTCTTGATGTCGCTACAATATTCTTAGGTCCAGTAATCACGGCAATAGCTTCTAAGTAAATTTCAATCCTAGTTCCATCAATCGATTCGCACTTAATGGCGTGTCGATTCGCACTTAATGGCGTGTTTTCTTGTTAGGCCAGCAAGCAACTGGACTGGTCTATCTTCGGCATTGGGTTGGGACGCCATCTTGCTTCTTGCCAACACCGAGTTGGCACTCGGTAGCCAAAAAGGTTGATTTTTATCTTTTGGAATTCAATAAAAATGTCAATGTAGCTTACCTATGCAGAGTAGTTGTATTCACAAGTATACTATCGATGTGTTTTAGCGTGTAAGAGTTCTACAAACTTCGGAAAGGCTTGTAAAGCGAGAGCACTGTGACGCCACGTCCTACTCGGGTGACATCATCATCATCATCATCATCATCATCATCCACTGTAAGCAGCTCTAGCGCATTTTGGGTCAGTTCAAACTCTCTGTTTACTAGGACTTGGGATTGACCCTTGTACCCAGCTTCTTGGCGTGCCCTGAAAATGTCATATTTGAATATATAGCAGTACAATGTGTCAACATAATATTTGATTGATTCCATTTGAAGTAAACTCTTTTGGTCTTCGTCCAACAAACTTCGACATTGACACCTGATTTAATTAACTATTAAGTCCCCATTTTCCTTTCAACGATTCTATGCATTGCCTCAATTTGCCAGTTTTTATTCATTTAACAAAATTAGTTCTCACATGCCAACGCCATTTTTCTGATTCTTGTCTTAAGACCATGATGGCGTACTTCGTATCTTTAATGGTTCGACCAACCAGTTTGTAGATAGATAAAGAATTCTGTTACAGCAGATCACGAGCTAACAGTCAGTGATATTTGATGACAGACAATCGCATGCTGGTTGGCAAAAACGTAATCAAATGACGTCACAGCTCGACAGCCTAAATATCGAAATATGCATTGATGGAGTCACACAGTGTATTCAACTTCTGCGAAAATAGTATAATAAAAAATAAAAAAAATGAAAAAAACAAACAAATCCCATCAACTTATCCAACAGCCAAATCAGACCACTGCGCACCACTGTAATGGAAATCTACCGTCAATATATGTAACCAGGATCTATAACCAAACCACGAGTGGGATTAGATGGCTTATTTAACTTACGTGAGGAGTTTAACCAACATAGAACCAATCAGTTTGATCCCGCTCACCCTTGTAATAAAAGATAAAATTAGCTTAGGAAAAATAAATTACATTCTACGACACTGAATTTCGATAAAACTGGATGAAAAAATAAATATCTTTTCCCCCTCCACCGACCAAACCCAAATACAAATATGCCTTTATGCTTGTTAATACGAACACGTATATAGTGTGGTCTGAAACACTAGCTATGATTGGTTCAACCGCACGTGAACTTGTCAATGCACGAGACATGAAAATTATTTATTTATTTTATTTATTTATTTATTTATTTATTTCCAGGAACTATGTTTGTATCACTTTCATTTTGGGTCTGATCACCATGGCACTCACATCAAATGCACAACATCATCCTGGAAACCCTGCTAATGGCACTTGCGTTGATTGTCATGATGCTATGTACGAAAATGGAGCATGGCACGATGTATGCACTAAGGATTTCACCTGCACACTTCACATAGCAGACATTGAAAAAACAATTGAGGGAAAAGATGTTAGGTTTCAAGCAAAATATTATTTTGGAAATTCAGCATTTATACCTGGTACACGTCACTATGAGTTTGACGCAATACTCGCATCACGAATTGGCACCATTGAAAAGGGTGATTATTTTGTTTCAACTATCCATTTTTCATTGCGCAATCACAGATATAATTTTTCTAATTAAGTTAAACATTACTTATGTTTATATACAACAAACGAGTAGTAGTGTGAAATATTACTGTAAATAATCATATTTTTATATCCAATATGAGTGTTTGTGTGCAATAGAAATTGTGATTTCCCACGGGCCAGATTTGTGTGGTAAAGCAATTATTCCCACTTAAGACTTTTCCGGGTTCTGTTTGGAAAAGTTGGGTTCTAAACCAGATGCCACGGCATTTGTTGAAGTGTTTTAAATAATGTCACAAATAACGAGGGAAATTCACTGAAAAAATTCATACTGCATAACGAACAACATTTTCTAATATTTGTGACCTAACAAAGCTGTTATTAAAATTCTATTACCTAAAAAAAACGTTGTATATATCGACATACATTACTTTACAGGTACCAACTGACAATTGTCAACTATGTGAGATATATGCGATAGAAGATGCGTGGGTCCAATTTGTTTGTAAAATTGTGGTGATTATCTTGCCATGATTATATACATGCTATATGTCAACATACACTTGCACATTTATTTTTATTTACGTTGGAGGTAAATAAACTATATAATGTTCGAACCATTACAACATCCAACATGCAATGATGGTTTGATAATTGTATAATTTATTTACTTCATTTTTAGAACATATAATTCCATATTTCACACTACAAACATAAATCACTGAAAAAGTTATTAACTGATTGTTTGAATTTGATATAATAATACTACCTGAAATAATGCAACTTTGAGGTTGTTTTTTGAACAACAACAACATCCAACTCATCCGATATTTAAAGGGAATGGGCGATATTATAGACCTGCCATACTCTCGGCTTGATATCGGAAATAACACTCGACTTCGTCTCGTGTCATTACCGACATCATGCCTCGAAATGACACTCCGTTGGTACGGTCGTGATATCATCCTGTGGAAAAGCCGAATGATGATATCGCGACCTACCGCCGAGTAAATTACACAAACATGTTAAACCTTTGTTGCAAATTTATTGTTTTCAATCAAATATTATGTTGACACATTATACTGCTATAATTGATCTTATATTTCCGGTAATAGTAATTGTTGTAAAAAATTCTAGCGTCTTGGATGTTTAGTTTATGGATTTCAACATCCGCAGGAGATGACGTGTCGGAAAATTCATCAAGGTCGACGTTTACTTGCTTGGAGGTTGTAGCTGCTGGTTCTGTGCTGTGCTTTTATAACTGAGAACACCTGTAAAAAACAACACTGTCAAGATAATTTGCAATTAATTAAGTTTTTCGTGTGATCATGCATTCATTTAAAATTCTTTGAAAAGTCAACCATTCAAAATGTGCCTTGCTACTTTCTTTAGTTAAGTTAGTTTACAGTGATAGCAATGTATTAATAATGTTCAAGTGTAGCTACTTTCTACTGAGCGGTGCCCTGTTCGTTCTATTATGAGTTGGTCATCAACACCAAGTCAAAGACTGGTCGCAGCTGTAGCACGTAGACTATGGTTTGTAATGTTTCCAACGATTCTAAACACATCAAAATAAATCTGGCATCACGAGTGAATATATGTGTGACCTATCGGCTGCTTTGTAAACCATATCTTGTCGAATTCTTCGTATTTACGCCGGGGTTACAGATATAATGCTTTTTGTTTTTTCTCGAGTGATGTGTGCTTCTCGTACATTCTATTGTGACATTGTTTGGGGTTTTCAGCATTTGCATAATGCATTACCTCCTTTCGTCTTACTCTGTGTTGCTTTAGATCACATTGAATACTTTTTGACACGTCTTCCACATACTTCAAATAAGGCGTTTCACCTGATGACTCGTGTAAAGTGATCTGGGGTGGGTCAAAACGCTCGATGTGTCATTCCGCTTCTGTTTTGCCATTTAGAAATACCATAGTGCGAACAAGAACACGGAAGAATAGTTTCCTAGCAGCCTCATTTTCCACAGTAACACAGTTTGATCTTTGGTAATTACCTTAGCTTGTTTTGTTTTTAACCCAACCCCAAACTGGACAATCTTTTCATTTCTGAATCGAGCACTCGAAAACCCTGGAATTATTTATCACTTAGAACATTTAGAGACGTTTGCAGCTCAGAACACAGGTAGCTTTGCAAACCCATAATCAAAGATAACAATGTTTCTGGAGGATAACAATTTCCATTCACTTTTCGAACGAATGTACTTTTCACCTTTTCATCAGTCGTAATTCCAGTCGGGTGTTATTTCGTACCATCGCCCATTCATTAAAATTACGCAGAGCCCAAATGTTACGTCGCCTTTTGTTTTTTGGTATTGAATCTTTATCGACGGCCCGTACATCAGAATGCGACACTAGGTCACAACAACCCTCCCCTCTGGATTTCCTGCAATATGATGAAACAGGTTGCATGTAAAGTCTAGCTTGCAAAACAATTCCGAGATAGTGGGATATGCTTCCATCTCTCCATGATGCGCGTCAATTAGAACTGGGGAAAGTTTGCCATGTGTGATTTTGCATTTATACGGACATTCAACCGATATTACGTAGCCAATCAAACAACTTCAATGACATATAGCATGTATATAATCATGGCAAAATACTCACTACAATTTTACAAACAAATTGGACCCACGCATATTCTATAACATATACCTCACACTTTTCGAACGAATGTACTTTTCACCTTTTCATCAGTCGTAATTCCAGTCGGGTGTTATTTCGTACCATCGCCCATTCATTAAAATTACGCAGAGCCCATATGTTACGTCGCCTTTTGTTTTTTGGTATTGAATCTTTATCGACGGCCCGTACATCAGAATGCGACACTAGGTCACAACAACCCTCCCCTCTGGATTTCCTGCAATATGATAAAACAGGTTGCATGTAAAATCTAGCTTGCAAAACAATTCCGAGATAGTGGGATATGCTTCCATCTCTCCATGATGCGCGTCAATGAGAACTGGGGAAAGTTTGCCATGTGTGATTTTGCATTTATACGGACATTCAACCGATATTACGTAGCCAATCAAACAACTTCAATGTTGTGAATACTAAATGTCCGTGGCTTGATTGGTTGTATAAAACTAAGATGCATCCATGTGCGGATGACGATTTTCACAAAAACTGCATATCAATGGGGGGCTATACCATTTTAAAACTCAGTGCTGGTATCGCCCACTTGTTTCATTACAAAAGGTTCTGTAAGGTTCTATTATGTTATAAGGGCTATTTCTCTATATTGCGTCGGCCGATATTATGGATATCACCTCGGTAGTCATGCGATATCTCACACATATACACTACAATTAGTATGAAAGCATCAACACAATTGTAATAAGAAAGGTGTCTAGTTAGCATTGGGAGTTGTATGCTATAGTGATTTGATTATTGTATTTGTATTATATGTATCTATTTACTTTTATTTTCATATTTCACACTATATAAACTAGAACCACTGAGCAAGTTATTAACAGCTAAGATGGTTTGTTTGAGTTTGATATAATAATACTACCAAAAATAAGTCATTAACAAATTAACTGAATTGTGTGGTATGTAAGATAAGTTTATATGAAGAATATTGTATTTTTTCACATGCAGGATTGCCAATCAGCCATCGCCGAGCATGTGGATTTAAAAGCGTCAGTTCCTAAAAAAGAATCAACGCGCGATAAAATCTGTTTGACCCGCAGAATGATGAGTACACCATCTATAGCTGTGAATATTACTCTGATGATTCTAAGTTTGATGATATTATGGTTCAAGTTAGCACATAGAAAGAATATGAATCTGTTACCTCTGTGCCAGTTATCAATAGTTAAGTTATTTTAGTAGGGTAGTGTTGAATATTACTTTACTGTCTTCCACGCGACCACGTGCTTCAACGTATATGCATAATATCAGATGTGTGTGTGTATTTGCATATAAGGCATTCATTTGACTTGTACACCGAATTTATATATTAAATTAACAGTTTGATAGAATTAAAATAATTTCGATGTTATTCCACCTGACTGACTGTCATTACAAGTCTCCACGCCGTACACTTCGTCATACTGAATATGTTAGATGATAATTATCGGTATCTGTATAGTGATTAGGCAAGTGGAATTAAAATACCGATTCTCCAATATTAAATATGAAATCGTGATCATTGATTATAACTTTGAAATCTATTGGCAATAAAGTGTTTTTATAGTCCTAGATCACATTTATGGTGATTAATCTAGATTTACATGTACACCACCATTTTTTGATGGAAACTTCTATAATAGCATGCACATAAATAATCAGCATAATATAAGTAATATAAGATGAAGTAGAACACATATTAGACATTACTGGGAATAATTGTTATTAGGCAAGTGGAATTAAAATACCGATTTTTGAAATATGTTGGCAATAAAGTATTTTATTGTTCTAGATCAAATTTATTGTGATTAATTTAGAATTACATGTCTATAATAGAATGCACGTAAATAATAGAACTAACATGTAAAGTAAATGTATTGGGGAGTTAATATCAAATGTCGATAACTGTGCAATAAATGATGTTATTATGACTGTCAGCATCCGTTATTTTATGCTTTTGTCATATTACCTCAAACGCTGCAAATAAAAGTGTGTATGGAATCATGAGAAACGGTGTGCATTGCGTGTGATAACTATATAAAGATGATTGACAGGTCATACTTGTTTAAACTCTGGAAGGACAGTTTGAATTTACCAGGTGTGCTTGTGATTTACATAAAAAAGGGTGTTTACATGTTTGGAAGGAAAATTGAAATCTACCAGGTGTGTTGTTATTTGAATAACAAAGGATGTTTATGATCTACTGAGTTGCCTACGTGACACAGTTGCTAGCAAGATCACATTCTGGTTGGCTTATGTGGAAACTCAGAAGGTGTCACTGAATCTGGGCCATTTATGCCTACAAATTGAACAGACTGAGAACAGTTGGGGGTCCATCATTTCAACTTGATATCCTATGTGTTCCTGCTACGATATTGTACCACAAGTAATAAAGGCTTCAACCATCTTTCTGTGAGACTTGTATGAACTGCACATGCACTGCGATCTGCTTTCAGCGTGCCCCCAGAATACCAACGTTCCTTTGCAAGCAAGACTCCTGTATTTCGTCGTCTTTGTTTTGTAGAAGCCATTGACTGTCGTTCATTTGTACATCCTGGAACTGTGAGTTATCACCAATGCTCACTTCCCTGGGCAATTCCCTATTTTAGTGACTTTAATTATTGTATTTTTCTGTGCTTTATTTCTTGTAATTAGTTTGAGAGATATTCAAGCCAAGAGCTTTAACTCGATTTGGTGTATGTGTATTTCATTTCCAGTACTATTTCTTGACTACCCCATTCTAGCAGTAAAAGAACCCCCTGTCCAGTTTGAAATCTGGTTCCCGCTTCAACTGTAATGGCACAGCAAGCTATAAGATTCGCAATGGGAGCCATGAACCAGAGAAACTGTGAGCGAACTTTCAAAGGACATATTGAAAACGCCATAAAACGACGGAATGGAACATTTAAAAGTAAATTGCAAATACTAAATCGACTATTTTCGAGTTCCTGTATTATATTAATAATTTTGTGTTCTGGTGTAACGAATAAATTCTAATTTCGTCTGGGAAGTTGGCGGAGATTGGGTCTGGTGGTTACTCTATATAGCTTAAACCCTCACTGCCTGTTTAACAGATGGTATAAAGAATATTAAAAGTAATTTTTGACAAGTTGATTACACTGAAGATTCAAATCAGTAAGAATCAGATTTATATAAGTGTTGACAGTGATCTCGAAAGGAGTGAGCACACATAGCAGCCGTTATCTATAATTTCACTTATATACAAGTGGATTGATTATAAGGTCTGGTATCAAACAAATGCAATTGAAGCAACATATATATTTTTGTAACAGTCTTATTGTATTTAATTGCAAGCTAATCACATCTGCCAAAGAGGCGTTTGTATGTTAACATTATTCATTCTCCAAAAACCCGTTGTGTACCAAATAGATAGAAGAGAGTATGATGTTGCTGTAGAAATGGCAAAGATTCAGGATTTTAAAATTTAAAAGTGATTATATATGATGTTATTTACAAATAAAACACGTTGTTTTATTGAAATTGTAACTCCAGCGACTCAAGCATTATATACACCAAATATCACTTGTTTGAGTTTTCATTGAGGTATCAATACAAGATTCGACTAGGATTTTGAAATATATACCTGAAGATCAAACAACAAAACGTTGTGAGGGTTGTCAAAATCGTTTGAAATGGGCTTCTTTACCTAACAATTAGCTGAACTACGTGTGATTGGCTGATATCAGTTATAAGTAGTTATTGACCGTATGACATTATTTTATGGTTCATTACTCCACACAACACCACAGCACACCGCACACAACACAACATCAGAGCACACAACACTACAGCACATACAACACAGCACACCACACACAGCACCACACACTACAGCACAGTACACCACACCACACACTACAGCACAGTACACCACACATCACAGCACACTACACAACACCACAGCACACATCACAGCACAGAACACATCACACCACCACAGCACATCTCACCACAACACACCACCCACACCACATCACACTACACATTATAAGCAGTAAATCCTTAGAGTAATGAACCATTAACATTCACTTACCTCAAAACAAAATGAGAAAGGACGTATCAGTCTAGCCGTAACACAATTTTTTATTATACCTTTTTTTCTAGCTAGTTAATCACATCTAGTGTTTAAATTAAAATAAAAGATTCAAATTAATTCACTACATCATTTAAGCAGAACCTCCCCAAATAAAAAAAACCCTAATATTTGGAAAGAATAAGATACATATAGAACCATGTACATTCACACTCAACAAGAGATGAGATGTGTGTGACATGTCGGTGAACTAGCCTTGCACTCTGTGTGTTTTATTGTTTGCAGACTTGGAAACACCAGTTTTTTCGCAAATAACAAAAACAAAAATAGTCTTTCGCATAAAAAAATGTTTTCACTGAATTCTTTAAGTCTAATATGCAATACAATTCATACAGCATTTCGCTTGATTTCACTGTTTTTATTTTTCATTTTCTATGTACAGGCATACTAAATCTCCTAGAAGTGATCACAGTAATAAAAACACTCAATTACAGTTGTAATTAACATATAAATTCACTTTTTCAGCATATTGGTATCAAGGAAGGGATACACTAGTAACAATAGTAGAGAAAGAGGCAGGACATGGCATATTTGGCAGTCATTTAAGTCGATGTTACAATATACTTGAATTAACTCTGTTTTTGAAAATTGAAAATAAACAATTACAAAATACATTAAAATACACGAACGCAAAAGCTCTTGATATTACAAAGATTATTCATCCAACTAAGATCATGAGTGTTAATAATACTTGATTATTACCGTGTGCAATTTACCTTGATGGAACTATTTCATCTTCAAATTTTCCAATCCATATACTTATTCAATCTGTTTCAAGACAATTTAAGAAGTTATTTTAGAAGCATTACAACATACCTTTCATTCCTCATATTAAATGGCTAGTTGGCAGGGTCCACAACAGTAGTACATAAACAGAAATCATTTGATGCCATATTTTCAGACACCGTCATATCAAATCTTGGGATTGGGACCATACAATTTCAAGCTATAGGGTGTCACGAATGTCATTAAATCATGTTTATGTTGCAAGTCGTGATGGTAGTGTTTTGTTTTTGTCTTTATGCAATAGATAGGCAATGTTATTTTTGGCGAAAGATAAGTGTTAAACAGGAAGACATGGAAAGCACACACAAGCACACATTAATGATTTGATCAACCAGCATGACAGAAAAGTAAAATTGCGTTTGTTTGTATATGAAAAAATAACAGTTCTGCTGATATGTAACTAATCCAAATTCAAACAGTGCGCTTCATTTTGAATAAAGTCCGGCGCACGTGTTGCGCTTCTGTGCGTGTGTATTAACTGCAGCCCTTTCAACATCAGTCAGTGTCTGCATTGAAACTGTGACTGAGATAAAGTGTAATAAGAGTTTATAGTAGAATACATACAATTTGCACATGAATATCAAACTGAAATATCACTGACACTCTGTTTAAATTTTGAAATTAATGACTTTTATAAACATTCATTGTGTGTTTTAATCACAGGTTAATCAACAGGATGTTTACATAAGTTCAGTTACTAAAGACAAAACAAATCTCACTTTGTGTCACAGGACAATTATTTACAAGTATCAACATGAAAGTGTGAACTGCCTTGGCTGAAATGCGGATCCTGTTGCTAGAAGAGCTGTAGTAGTTCGTACCTGATGATAAAATAACGGCGTTATTCGCTTATATTGTTAATACATATACATGTTTATGTCGCTGTTGTTAACATCGTTGGTCAATATATGTCACCTGGATCTGTAAGGAAGTGAGAGTGTATGGATATTTCTACCTCGAGTGATGAGTTTAACTCGCATTGAACCAATCTGTTTGACCCCCCTACCTTGAAGTAAAAATGTAATTAGCCTGCAAAAAATATATAACATATATATTGGACAACACTGAATCTGGATTAAACTTTAAAACAAATGATATGCATTGTATATGTTTTCCGCTCCACACTCAAATGCCGAATTTGAGGGCTCATCACAAACACTACAGGTTAAAATGTTTATTGTTAATATTTTGCACACATTCTCACTAGTATGTTTGTTTTTATAAACTTGATGTTATTTAATCTTGGTTTGAATTATTGAATCATCTAAATAGTACAAAATGTAGTGTTCAAAATAATGGAGACGTTTTAAAAAAAGGGATGACTACTGACGCCCCTCTGGTGAAAACAGTTTTGTTGATATCATACAATTCCAAATGAGAGCAAATCATTGATATGCTGGTATTAAATGTAGTATTTCTAAAACGTCATAATATTATAATCATTCGTGTTTCAGTATTTCAATTTTACATATATTACGTTCTTGTTGTCAGTAACTTCAAGTTTGTTGTTTTACCTCGACTTTCTATGGACACTGATTCGACATACAATACATCAATATAGCTGACTCGTCTTGCCATACAGAAAGATACATCGATTGAAGGATTAAAAGATAACAAATATGCTAAAAATAATTAAATGATGACGTACATTACTTATATTGCGGACACATAGTTATAAATATAGTTGTCATCTGTGATATTCAAAATAACACAAACGTATTTGACAACTTACAAATTATATAGGAAATAGGACATTTAAAAATATTTACGGCGTAAATGATAGTAGTCACATGCAAAACAGACACAACAGGTTAGAATGTTTATTGTTAATATTTTGCACACATTCTCACTAGAATGTTTGTTTTTATAAACTTGATGTTATTTAATCTTGGTTTGAATTATTGAATCATCTAAATAGTACAAAATTTAGTTTTCAAAAAATGGAGACGTTTTAAAAAAGGGATGGCTACTGACGCCTCTCAGGTGAAAATGGTTTTGTTGATATCATACAATTCAAAATGAGAGCAACGGCAAGGTAAATACTACGTCTAATTATAGTAACACGTACTGCGTGCGTGACTCAAAGTACGTACGTACGCAGTACGTGTTTACTATAATTTGACGAAGTATTTACCTTGCCGTTTATTCGGTGTTATTTGCTTACTTTACTTCCTATGTCAACAGCAACTATGAGTTTAAAATTGGTTCGAATTATTCTGATATAAGAGAATCATCTAAATAGTAAAATATATAGTGTTCAAAATAATAGAGATTTTTCGAAAAAAGGTACGACTAGTGACACCCCTGTGACGAAAATGGTTTGGTTGATATCAGCGCAATTCAAAATAAGAACAAATGATTATTATGCTGGTTATAAATGGTAGTACTACTAAAACGTCGTAAATTTATAATCATTTGTATTTCAGCGTTTTAATTTTACATATATTTCATACTTTTTTTCGGTAAAATAAACTTCTACCTTGTTGTTTGCCTCGACTTTTTATGTGCACTGTTTTGACAAAGGACGCATCAATATAGCTGACTAGTCTTCTCATACAGATAGTCACATGGATTAAAAAATAACATAGTTGAGTGATGATAACACATATGCTAAAAATAATTAAATGATGACGTACATTACTTATATTGCGGACACATAGTTATAAACATATTTGTCATCTGTGATATTCAAAATAACACAAACGTTTTTGACAGCTTACAAATTATACAGGAAATACGACATTTAAAAATATTTACCGAGTAAATGATAGTAGTCACATGCAAAACAGACACTGAGCGGATTTTTGAAGGCTTAACAAAAGCACTACTTCTTTGATAATAAGGTTATTCTATTCTCAGAAGAAGTATGTTGCGTCAAATTTTCACTACAGTGGTTGTTTTTTAAGTGGCTCTTATTTAATCTCGGTTTGAATTATTCTCTTAGAAGAGAATTATCTAAATAGTAAACAAATATAGTGTTCAAAATAATAGAGATTTTTTTGAAAAAGGTATGACTACTGACACCCATGCGATACAAATGGATTCGTTGATATCAGCGCAAGTCAAAATAAGAACAAATCATTAATCTACTGGTAACAAATGGTAGTACTACTAAAAGGTCATATATTTATAATCATTTGTAATTTCAGCGTTTTAATTTTACATATATTTCATGCTTTTTTTCGGTTAAACAAACTTCCACCTTGTTGTTTACCTTGACTTGTTATATGCACTGTTTTGACAAAGGATGCATCAATATAGCTGACTCGTCTACCCATACTGATAGTCACATGGATTAAAAAATAACATAGTTGAGTGATGACGCACATTATGCCAAAAAAAACTTATGTTGCCCTCAAGTCGGAAAATTGAAAAATTGGGTCGGTCGGTCGATTTTTTTTTAAACTCGTGAAAACTAAGGATATCGTAAATAGCCGAGGTATATGGACTTCATAGTGCTCGGAACATGTCAGATAATTACAGACCAACCCGAGGTTAAAAGTCTCCACTTATCCCCCCGGGGACCGTGGGGGTCAAACAACGGCCCGGGATCGTTATTTTTTAGAGGAAAGACTTTGTACTGTTTAAAATGGGGAATTTTTAATATTTGAGCTTATTTAAAAAAAAGAAAAAAGAAAACGCGACCTAATATTCCATATTTTTCGGTCGGTCGCAGAGGGCAGCAACACAATTTTGTGTTGCCTTTAGCCATAGTGCGGATACATTGCAAGTGGGTAGCAAGTCTTCACAACAATAATACATGTTTGAGGTGTTTTATGAGCTTTGTTAAATATGCACGAGGAGCATTCAATAAGTAAACACCCCAGGTTGGTCCTCCAACCACGTCGTAACTTCAGAAATCAAGGCTGCATCATCTGGGAAAACGCTTTCCTTTCAACAACTTCATGGCTGGGAAGAGGGTGCAAGGTCAGAACAGTAAGGGGGTGGGGAAGGATTTCATAGCCACACGCCCGTGCTTCTGATCTGACGACATGCGATTTGTGGTCCGGAGTTTTGTCATCAAGGAGGAAGATACCTTTGCTGATCTTGCCCAGCCTCTTGATTTTGATAGCTTCTCTTAATTTCATCAAAATCGAAGCGTAATATACCCCTGTAATTGTCACAGTGGTACCCTTCGCCAGGAAATCTGTCATCACTACTCCATCCAAGTCGCAGAAGACTGTGAGCATGACCTTGTCATCAGAAGGCTGCACCCTTGCCTTCTTTGGAGGGTCCAAGTGCTTCCACTGCATTGACTGGGCCCAAGTTTCATCCTGTTTATTCAGTCTTTTGAAAAACTTCGACTCAACTTCTTGACACATCTCCAAATTCATCCTCGAGAACTCAACGCATTCTTGTTCTGGAAAGGTGTCAGCAACCTGGGAAACCATCTGGCAGACACCTCATGCATATGCAAATGGTCATGAATGATAGTTTCTACACACTGTGTACTAATCTTGACCTCTTGGGCTATTTGGCGAACAGTAATGCGTCGATCTTCCAAAATGGCGCGACACTCATTTGGCTCAATTTCACACCTGACTCAAACACCTCAAACACCTGTAAATCATAAACCACATTTAGTTTAGAGCTGTTTTTGCAACATAACCCATTGAGATGTAAATCATTACAGTGCAACATTTCATCTAGATCAGACAATTGGAATTGGGTCAGTTGCATTACTTATTGAACGCCGCTCGAATGTTGTTTACTAATTGTTTCCATATTTGTATTCATTTGGTAGACAGATCTATGAGTATCCGAATCACTGAGTTGAATTTGAATTATTTGCACATAGTACGAAGTCTTTTTTGTGTCATGTGTGGGAATCATGACTGTATATGTCTTTATACTGTTTCCTCGGCTTTTCTCGGTCTAGTATTGAAATTCAATGGTCACCTGAATGTTTATATTTACTTTTAGTCATTTACAAAATTCTACAATAACAATACAATTTGCTACAGTTTGCTAACTGATATATACATTAACCATCGTTTTAAATATGGTCTACAGAAGTGGCTAACAAAATATAATAACTCTCATAACATACAGGGTCTTTGGGATTTCATGAAATTCAAGTAACCAGAAGTGCGTTCAGTAAGCATAAATCCAAAAAGAGGCGTGAACTAATTGATGAAAATAGAGCTGAGTGAAAATGAAACAAACTAGAATATGATTATTTGACAGCAGGGGAAATTGTTTCTGGTAAGGTAGAATGGGGGAAAATGGGGGGGGGGATACCAAATATTTTGTAGATCTAGAAAATATGATGCAAAATAATCAAAAATTACACAATTATTTGATTTTTCTGGAATGCTTTTATTAAATCCAATTGATATACATAATCATAGTCACGAGTTTAATCATAGTCTCTATGTGTCACGTTGTCTCCGCTACTGTAAAGATATCAGTTATGTATTTTTCTAAAATAATGAAAACATACCTAAACTCGAACCTAAACTGTGTGTGTGTAGGAGGAACTTAATTCACTAAACAGTATGAACAAAAATAAAACACCGAGCAATGATAGTTGATAGTTGAATTCTGGCTTCTAATTAGCATATGTTATATTTTAAATATGCTTTGAATGACTCATATGAAAAGATATGTCTGCCAAACAGTCAATGTCAAAGGGTAATCATATTGATAAAAAAAGTTAAGAGATATAATTCAAACTGCCGTCCAATAACTTTGCTCAACACAGATTATAAACTTGCAGATAGACGTAGTGCTAAACGATTTGAGAGGGTATTGGACATCAGGAAAACTGAAATAGTCTTCATTAAAATTAGACAATTGGTCAGTGTGTGCGTCTAATTAAAGGGCTTGTAAAATACACCGAAGATATAAATGAACCTGGTAGAGTAATTTTCAAAAAGCTTTTGACAGGCCAGAACAATTATGTTTAACTGAATCGTAAAGTTTAATTGTGGCACATATTTTATTAAATCAGTACATACATTCTATTTAAACGCACATAGTAATGTTACGACCTGAGGTAAATCCATCATTTCTAGGAGGTAAGGCAAGGGGATTCATTCAGATAATATGTTATCAACATAGTTGTCATCAGCGAAATTTAGAATAACTAAAACGTTTTGACAACTTACAAATCAATAAAAAAAACGAAACAAATATTTAAGGGAACAGACACTGACCGGACTTTCGACAGCTCACCGAAAACACTACAGGTTAGACTGTTAATTATGTTATTCTATTCTCAGAAGAGGTGCTCACTTTCTCTCTAGAATAGTTGTTTTTTTATAAATTTGCCGTTGTTTAATTTTGGTTTGAATTATTTGTCTTATATGAAGCATCCAAATAGTACGAAATATATAGTATTCAAAATTATAATTGTTTTTTTTAAATTTTCCCATGCAATGACTGCTTACACTCCTGTGACGAAAATGGTTTGGTTGATATCAGCGCAATTCAAAAAAAGAACAAGCCATTAATATGCTGGTAATGAAAGGTCGTAATATTTAAATGTCATCAAAATGAAATCAATTCTGTTTTTAGTGTTTTAATTTTACATATACATATATTGATTATTTGTTTCTAGAAAAACAAACTTCTATCTTGTTGTTTTACCTCGAATGTTTATAATCACTGATTTGACAAGGGTCACATCTATATGATACGTCTTGCTATACAAAGGGTCACAAGGATTAAAAGGTAACAAAAATGCTAAAGTTGAGTGATGACGCACATTAGCCATAGTGCGGACACATACATAGCACTGTGAAATAGACACTGACTGGGTTTGCAAATATTGACAGTCCTCACGACAACAATACAGGTTTCACTTCTTTTATGTAATCTAAGACTTTGTTATTTATGTAAGTAGTTTCACTATTGTTGGCATGTATTCATTTGGTAGGCAAATCAATCCGTATCCGAATCAGTGATTAGAAGTCCTGTGTGAGTATGTAAGATGTGTACAGTCACGAGTCCACTCAAATTTACAGAAAGTTAGGCAGTGCTTGATTGTATTATGTGGGTTCAGACTATGATTTGCATGATGGTGTGGAAGAGTAAGGCCCCTAGGTTTGTATTTATTTTTTAGTTATTTTTTGAAACCTACAATTACAATTATAGTAAGCAAAATAAAAGGGGTTGACCCGATGACAATTCGAATGAGTGATAACGCAAAATGTAAGTCAAAACTATTAATCTGTTTTACAGTTTATTTTCAATGAAAATATTGATATGTCTCTCGCCCACACACACTTATTAAATTATAATACCTCTGTCGATGTGCCTGCCCATCTATTTTATGAAAATGCCTCACGACAATAACAACAGCATTCTTGTGGTTGATGGCCGATATATACATATAAAGTGATCCTGCTATTGAAAATGAGTTATGGTTATATGTACGCCGAACAAACCTAATATTTTATTTCTATTATGTTATACTAGTATTGACTAATTGATAAAACTACTGAACAAGACATTTACTTGCATAAACTATATTATTATTAATCTGTTATCATAAGTTACAGCGTGCCGTAATTTTGCGGTATTTTACGGGGTATTTTTCATCCTACCATATTAGGAAATGTGAATTCCAAAAGATGACATAACAAACGATGACCTTCCTGACATTTTACTGACTCCATCACCGCCATATGGAATACAGGGTCATGTACATTTTGGATTAAGCAAACAACGGATTTTTCACGCTTTCATTCCTGGTTTTGTACAATTTGGGCTGTAATTGTCCCATTGATGTGGATATTTGACGTTCAGCGGTACTTGGTTTGACCGAGGTTTGAAACATGGGGGCACGCGGTGGTATATCGTGTACGGGGATCGGCACGGCGATCTCAGACCCATCATCTGACCTGGGTAGATTTTTGGTAGAATAAAGTTTTTGTGTCCGTATGCTTGACAAATTATGTCGTTGATTACTTACTTACTTACTTACTTACTTACTTACTTACTTACTTACTTACTTACTTACTTACTTACTTACTTACTTACTTACTTACTTACTTACTTACTACTTACTTACTTACTTACTTACTTACTTACTTACTTACTTACTTACTTACTTACTTACTTACTTACTTACTTACTTACTTACTTACTTACTTACTTACTTACTTACTTACTTACTTACTTACTTACTTACTTACTTACTTACTTACTTACTTACTTACTTACTTACTTACTTACTTACTTACTTACTTACTTACTTACTTACTTACTTACTTACTTACTTACTTACTTACTTACTTACTTACTTACTTACTTACTTACTTACTTACTTACTTACTTACTTACTTACTTACTTACTTACTTACTTACTTACTTACTTACTTACTTACTTACTTACTTACTTACTTACTTACTTACTTACTTACTTACTTACTTACTTACTTACTTACTTACTTACTTACTTACTTACTTACTTACTTACTTACTTACTTACTTACTTACTTACTTACTTACTTACTTACTTACTTACTTACTTACTTACTTACTTACTTACTTACTTACTTACTTACTTACTTACTTACTTACTTACTTACTTACTTACTTACTTACTTACTTACTTACTTACTTACTTACTTACTTACTTACTTACTTACTTACTTACTTACTTACTTACTTACTTACTTACTTACTTACTTACTTACTTACTTACTTACTTACTTACTTACTTACTTATTTATTTATTTATTTACTTACTTACTTATTTATTTATTTATTTATTTATTTATTTATTTATTTATTTATTTATTTATAGGAAATATGTTTGAATCACTTTTATTTTGGGGTTTGATCATGATGGCAGTTGCATCAAAAGCTCAAGATTACCCTGGAAACCCTGCTAATGGCACTTGCATGGATTGTAATGATGCCATGTACGACAACGGAGTATGGCATGCTGTATGCACCGAGGATTTCCCCTGCCCACTTTACATAGAAGATATTGAAAATACTATTGAGGGGAAAGAAATTAGGTTTCACGCAACATATTATTTCGGAAATACAGCATTCCTACGTGGTACACGTCACTATGGGTTTGATGCAATACTCGCTTCACGAATTGGCTCAATTAACAAGAGTGATATAGTATGTTATTTCATAGTTCTCTGTCCATTTGTTTTAGCACACAATTGGAGATATAATTTTGCTAATTCATGGCAAACGTTATTGTGCTTTCAACACAACTAACTAATAGTATATTTAAGGAAATAATAGTGTAACTGCTTATATTTTAATATCCCAATATGTGTGTTTGTTGGCTACTAAGTTAGACCCTCGCAGCATGGGTTGAAGTGTAATAAACTCCTAACAAAGACAATTTACTGAACAGTGAGAAATTCACAGAGAATAATGAACAACAATGTGACCTAACATGGTTGTTATTCTGTATTATATTAACTAAAATCGTTGATTGTATTGACATACATTATTATACAGGGTACTTCAGCGGTACCAACGGAAAATTGTCAACGATGTGAGGTCGATGTAATAGAAGATGCATGGGTCCAATTTGTTTGTAAAATTGTGGTGAGTATCTTGCGATGACTATTTATATGTCGAGATAAGCATAAAATAAGCATAAAATCATCAACATAATCCTATTGAAAGTTTAGGTAGCGATTAGGGTTTGATGGTATGATGGTTTGATTATTATACCATTTATGTCCTTCATTTTGTTGAAAATATATTATCATAATTCACACTATATAAACTAAAACAACTCAAAATGCTATCAACTACTATAATGGATTGTTTGAATTTGATATCATAATACTAGCTGGAATAATGCATTTAACTTATGGTAACTGAATTGTGTGAAATGTAAGAAAACATTTGTTGGGAAAAAGTTGTATGCGTTTGTTTGTTATTGCATTTCAACATTTTCTTATTCGATTCCTTGATCAATGTTTCCTTCACATATAGGACTGCCCTTCAGCCATCGCCGAGCAAGTCGAGTTAAAAGCGTCACTTCCTGAAAAAGATTCAGTTCGTGATAGAATATGTTTGACTCGCAAACGTGATGTGTATACCATCTATACCTGCCAAATGTACTCTGATGATCCTAATATTGTTGATCATATAATTCAAGCTAGTACATAGAAGAATGGGAGTTACTTATTCTTGTACCAGTTATCAATAGTTAAGTTCTTTTAATTGCGTAGTTTGTGATATCATTTTACTTTAGACCACGTGTTTTAACATGTATACATTATAATAGCTGCAAGGCTTTATTTGACTTGTACACATCATTCTAAATGAAATAAACTGCATGAAAGAATTGAATTCGATGTTTTAATCTAGACGATAAGAAAACGTTTGACACAATATTGGTCAACAGAAACGTCATCACCTAGTATTCACCACAATCTTACAAACAGTTCGACACCATTCGTCTTCGTTTCATGGGAGACAACACGTTTGGCGTGGTTGCATAGTCTGTGAATTTCCATTACCACATCGTTTTGATATTTTGCACCCATATACTCTTATTACCCAGTTTATCGTCTCGTATGCAATACTGTAGATTTATATGTAGATTTTCAACCATCTCCCATATTATGATAATTGCAAAAACATGGTTTCATGCATGTTTCAGGAAAATTAGCAATGAATTTTTGACGAAGATGTAACACATACTTACAGTGAGAAACATCGAATATTTTTTGGAGATTAAATGTCAATACTATTTTTTCTGAACGCATAGAACCTGAATCAGCCACTTCTAGAAATGTACAGTTTCAAAATCTTTAGGGGCTCACAGAGATATTATACTGTATAAACGGAGGCGTGTACAGGAAGCGTGTACAGACATCTTATTACCACAAGAGACAGGCTGCAAATCGACGCTGACAATCTGTGGTTGTGGAGTTTTATATACAAGCTTTATATTAATATTTGACATGCAAAAACACCATATCATATATCTACATCATACCTTCATTTCACTTATCAGTATATTTAGCACGCAATGCAATTTGTTCGACCCCTTTGTTATGTATTGAACCACGGATGAGTATATGTTATTTGAACGATTCTCGGGGGGGCAGGTTTCAACTTATTTCATCACTTATTTCGTTTAGTTACCTATCTGTGATGCTTTTGAATATGGGTACGTGTTTCCAAATAGAATTTCACCCAAATGTACTATTAAGTTTTTTTATTAATATTCTTGGGGGAAAAATTTCAATTTATATCGTCATGTTTACGCCCACTGGTACGTTTTGGATTTAGATTACAAATACAAAAAAAGTTCCCAGTTCTACTTCAAGAAAAATGAGCTTGGCTACTTGTTTTAAAAAAATGTCATTCAAATGTACAATTATGTGTTTTTCTTACATATTTTTAAGTACTGAAAATTACGTATATTTCCTGTCTTGATAGACAGCAAAGGTAACAAACTGGAATGCAGCAAAATATATGACTTTCGAAGAACCTTTCATGTGTTCTTCTCTAAGGGCTCCTCCACAGAAAACTGTGAAGACGCTAATCTTATCAAAATTATTATTGTGTTGAAGAGCTCTGTATTTACTAATCCCATAGTATATGCCTAATATTCAGATTGTAAAGTCAAACAAGACTGCGTGAAGAGCTACAATCCTGACTCTTCGTAAGTCACAAATCAAATAAAGTTCCCAATCTCATAAACGAATGCAACATAGAGCATTCTGGGGAAAGTAACACGCTGTGATACAATTACACATGAAGGCCTGGTTCTAACAAAATAGGCCATCCTATGTTTAAAAGGGAACATTTTCAGTTATTTTTTTCGTCGATAAACGAATGTCATTGGAAGTGAATCAATAAAACACTGTTCGAGTGGAATCGTTTTCAGCAAGTTGAGCAAATATGATGGAAAACAAATGTTGTACATTCAAGTACCCTCATTTATTCGCTGTATATTATAATCTATCCATTGCTTGGATGATATTCTATAATAAGATATGACCCATCCGATTTGAACCCACGCATGCTAACCAAGTGTAAATCACTCACGTGGAATTGTGGCGCCATAATTTCCTAGCATCGAAATAGGAGTCAATTGAAAATCGATATGTATAGCAAACCACCATCGTCGTGCTAGACAAATATACAATTTGTCATATTCATATATATGTATATAAATCAGGTCTTCTACATTGTGTAGTGTTGTTAAACATGTGATTATAAAACTTCCTATAACAATTCATATCTTGTCAAAATCTTGCTTGCAGTATAACGTTACCTGGTGTATACATGTTTATGAAGTTACATATAACACATGTACTGTAAAACTCAATTGTCCACTTTCCTGTATTTTATTCGAATAAAATTCCAATCTCAGACATGTATTCCTAGAATCATGTTCACATGTCACTTAAATATCTGTCTTTAGTAAGCTGAAATTAGGTAAATTTATTTGGAAATCATTAGTCGGTTTTGCGTCCAAAAATTAGGCTGAGCTAAAGGCGTCAAATATTGGATTGACATGATCGACAGCAAATATTAATAGCATTTGTTAGTTCAGTTTGTTATTCATGCCTCATTATGCAATCCTTAATAGCAGGCGGAAATTAATTAATATGTTCAAATGTGTTTTGCAAAAACGTAATGAAACAAATGTCCCAACACTTGACACTTTATTTCCACTACTGAGAAACGATTGACTGAAAAGTGTACAAAGAAATAAAACACTCAAGTAAACAATACATTTCACCTAATCGATCGGTGTGTATAGGGTACATTAATATTACTATCCTCACATTTAGTGACTACCTCACAATTGTAAAATATCACAAAAAGAAATACATGAAATTATGGTGGAGCATGCGTGTAAACTTGAATCACATATATATGGAGCGATGACCTCAAACAGACATCGCATACAGTCAACAATTCGTAATGAAGAAATCACGTGTATTGCTCACAGTATAGTTGGACCCCATCAACTAAAACTTTGCTTAGTGTAGCTCACTGCTCTGCTTTTTCTCGGTATCTCAACTACAGAGGGCGACAAGTATGTACAATAGCAAGTATGTATAATGTTATTTTGCCGTAACACAAATCATGTGCACTTTTAGTGATTGCTTAGAAATTTTTCGCATGCCACTAAGCACACTCACAATTTAGATCCATTTTGAATCAAATCTTGTTTTGCCGGTTGCAAGGCCAATTTAACAGTGTCACGAGATCTGGCAGGAAGCCGAAAAATAGGTTATTATTTACTGTGATATTGTTTCAAATTAGCCGATGCATAAATGACGCAGTGCTATTAACTATCGACTGATACACTAGAACAATTGCTGCTACACTGCTTAAATATTGTTAGTTTTCTTTTCTTGCACTTATAATGGAATGAAACACAACCTAAAAAAATATCATATCTTGTATTGTGATGTACATGTGGATTGTATACGGTGTGCTCAAGTTGGTTACACTTCATGTCTAGACAACTGAAGTACTGTATTTTACTTTTCTATTTGTCATGATTAATTTTTTTATCAACATGTTAAAGATTATAAGAAGGTAAATCTTTCACGTGTATCTGTTTTATGTTATTATTTGAACATCAACAAAATCAGTAGTAAATAAAGCAAATTTCTACATTCATTTAATAGGTGTCAGAAACACCACTCTCATGGCGTTTCAACACGCAATTTACCGGATACATGTGAAGTTCGTTTGGGTCGGGTCAGGTATGGGCAACGCAAATGGTAAACATCCAATTGGCAAGATGTACACAAACGGGTTATGACATGCATATAGTTTACACAAGTAAAAACACAAAATTGGCAATTTTGTGGACAATTGTAACTCAATAATAGAAATATGTTGTATTTCTATATATATACACACTATATAGTCTTATCAAATGCAAACACATATAGTCAATCCATTGTGGTCTTGTGAGTCAGTTGTCTACACAGTGATCAGGAGGACCTGGCTTCAATTCAAAGATTGCAAGTTCAAATCACGTTCAGGACACTCCTACAAGACAAGATATGAAAGACGTTAAAAACATAAATAGCAACTTCTGTATATCAAGAACTCAAGTCAGAACACAAGAATACTACCTCACATGGAAGCCAGTCGAAGTAAGAACACAGGTGACAGTTGTAGGTCACGTGCAACAACAGACATGAAGAGCAATGCTGCTCTCCAAATGGATTCCTTCTTTTGTATTGACCCCTTAAGGATTGCTAATCCCCATTTCTAACTCTTCCCCCAAAAATAATATATCGCCCCTTTCAGAATGTATTGACTCGCAAATTAATGAATATTCATGAGCACAGAAACTGTTACGTCATGAATAAATTAGCATAATTTAAACAAAATTGCATAAAGTGTAGGTACGTCTTCTGGAGTCCTGCCTTATGCCCCTCCACTAAAATTGTTTTGTCAAATGCACCTCATTATTTCCTGATGAGTGTATTACTTACGTTCTTTCACGTTATGGACGTGTGTCGAGTACGGTACGACCGATTCCGCTGGGATGTAAGAGACTGCTCTGAAACACGTCAAATCGTTTCGACGTCAGGTTTATGTTCACTTGAAAGATGTCAGTATTAATGGTTTATTTCCAATCATTTATTAGATATTTAATATTTATGTCTCAACTGAAGAACTGGTTTGTTTTGAGTGTGAAATGAAAGGACATACACAAAAATCATGTCCGAATTCTCAAAGCATTGTTGCGCAAATGGAGATGGGGGAAACAAGGAAGGCTTTCAAAGAATTTCTACAGATGTACAATGTGCTAATGAAACTCAAACAGACAAAGTAAATGGTACAACTGATCCCTCCTCACAAACAGATCTTACCCATAAATAAAATGTGACCAGTGCTGAAGTTAAATATGTGATCAAACTGTTAATACAAATAATGAAATCCACATAGATACTGTTGAAAATGATATAACAGACAAAGATGAAATTGTTAATCTTTCAACCAAAAAACGTGCGCGATCAATATCCCCAGTAAATCGAGAAGGTCATAACGATGACATCTCAACAGATAGCACTATATAATCAAACCAAATACTAAAAAACGAAGTGATGGTACGCTAGCATGTGATGTTGACGACACCCAATATGACACCCAGACGATGAAGAGAAGGTACGATCCCCTTCTTTGACTGCCAATGAACACCCATCCACTTCACAACCCTAACCGCTGCCATCCCCTCCTCCCCACATGTATATGCAGCGGTGACTGTACTCAAACCAGTACCCCAGCCAGAAAGTGCTGATTTGTCTTCTTTCCCACCAATGCCATCCCTTGATTGTACAGACAATTCATCTAGTTATTCACCATTATCAGAAATGCCAGTAGACATCAGTGATGTGAATGAACAATCGCAAGACCTTTTTGCTTCTCTTAGTACATCGAAAAAAAAATAATAATGATTGTCAAAACTAACAGTGATGAAAATGACAGTGAATCTGTCATTTTAAATGTGTCTATTGGTACTATGAGTAGTGAAGAGAGCATATCAAATGCAAAGTTAAATGAATTTTTATTGTCAACACGACATTCCCGCAAGTTTATTGGCAAATGTTTTGAGTTCTGTCCAAATCTCAAAGTGTTGGTGTGGCATTTTATCAATTACCGTAACACTCAAAAACTAAACGCTTCTGAGAATATACGCATGAACAGGCTTATTAAAAAGGTTTAAAAAACAAATAATGTATAGCTGATTTTTAAACCTTTAAAAAACCACAACCATATAATGGAGGGTTCAATTTTTGGGGCAACATATAATGTTAATGGATGTCTGGACTCAGTGTTTTCAACTATATTAAGCGTGATCACCCCTGTAATCTTTACTTATTACAAGAAACGCATACTATTGCTTCCGACGAAAATATATGGAAGCTTGTATGTTGCGGCACGGGCATTTTTTCTCATGGCACTGCTGACCGCGCGGGTGTGGCTCTATTGTTTTCTCCAACAACAGAATTAAACAATAATCCTGTACACATTGTAAATGTATATGCCATAAATGGCGCAGAACGAATGGAATGCTTTAATAAAATAAAACACTTTATCCCTACTTTAAATAATGATCCATTGATTATAGGAGGAGTTTTCAATTGTACAACCGATCCTGACATGAATCGCAATAGGGGACGGGAGTCTGACATGCGTACTGCTAACCTCTTTACTTCAGTTATTCGTCGTCACAAACTAATTGATACGTGGCGTGGCCACCATGGGAATGCTGTTAATATTACTTGGGGCATAGTGGTACACTAGTTCGCCTGGACAGAATGTATGTTAGCAAGTGTATGCGTGGATAAATCAAGTCTGTTAAAATTAGTAACGGGTCGTTGGCTTTTTCTGACCACTCTCTTGTTAGTATATCCATAAAAATTAACAGTGGTGAAAATAAAAGTCCTGTATGGTGTATGAACACACACATTTTACAGGATGATGATTATGTTAATGAAATTACGGATGTCTGGCTGGAATTGCAGCTTTGTCGTGAAAACTATTCACATATACAAACTTGGTGGGACGTGGGAAAGAATAAAATAAAATTAATTACTCACACGCATTGCGCATCCAGGCAATATAAACACAAACAAGCATATCAAACTTTGGAAAGGGACATCCGAGCTATGGAGCGCGATATCACCCAAAATTCGCCGCTCACAAAATCATACATAGAAAAAAAGATGGTTCAACATGACAATAAAGGTCTCATCACACGGGCGCGGCACCATTTTCTAAATGAAAATGATGTGTGTAATTTTTTTTCCCGATATAGAAACAAAATGGAAACAAAAAAGCTGTTTTTCAGCTTAGGCGTCATGACAACAGTCTCACGCAAAATCAAGCTGAAAGCCGCAAAATAGTACGTAACTTTTACACTAAGTTGTATACACCAACTAATATTGATACAGATGCACAGAATACCATACTTGAGGGCCTGCCAAAGCTGAGTAATACCAATCGCGATGACCGAGATGAGCCTATTACGTATAACGAGCCTACTAACACCGTAAAGCAACCCAGCATTGACGAGATTCCGAAAGTGTTCTATCAACAATTTTGGAATGTATTTGGGAAAGACCTCTGTGGCGTGTTCAATAAAGCTACTGAAGAAAATGTGTTTCCACTTTCTTGCTCTAGAGCAGTCGTTACCCTACTCCCAAAGAAGGGTGATATTACACAACTAAACACTGGCGACCTGTGAGTCTTCTTTGCAGTGATTACAAGATCTTCACTAAAACACTAGCAATACGTCTGCGTGGGATTATTGGTTCTATAATTCATCCAGATCAAACTTGTAGTATCCCAAACAGGCATATCCATGACAACATCAGTGTATTACGTGACAGCATTGACTATGCTAATATGACTAACTCTCCCCTCGGCATCGTGGCTCTAGATCAAGAAAAAGCATTTGACAGAGTAAACCACGCTTATCTATTCAACACACTTCATGCCTTTGGGTTTAATGACAAGTTTCTTTCTTACATTCACCTTATATATTCAAATCCTCAGTCCCTTATCCGTATAAATAGTGCCCTCACCCCTCCCATCATGCTGTCATGTGGTATTAGGGAAGGTTGCTCATTGTCCACAGCCCTTTATGTTATTGCCTTTGAACCACTGCTCCATAAAATCAGAAATGATGGAAATATTAAAGGTTTAACAATACCGCACCTCAATAATGAACACTGTAAACTTACAGCTTATGCTGATGATATAGAATTTTTTATCACACGTAAACAAGAATTCGCATCACTTGCTACATAGTTGCATATTTATCAATGCGAAAATCAACCTCGAAAAGTCGGAAGGTTTATGGGTTGGTAGATGGCGCAACAACACATATTCTCCTCTCAATATTAAGTGGAACAACACCGGGTTAAAATTGTTGGGCGTTTTTCTCGGAAATAATAAAATGTACACCAAACAGAACTGGACTGAGTTGGTTTCAAAGATAAATAGAAAAAATGAAATCTGGAACCACTTTGTTCACAGTATGTCCTAAAGGGGGCGCTCTATGGTAATTAACAACATTATGTCATCCCAAATACTGTACCGCTTTACTAGCCTAGTGCCACCCATTGATGTTGATTTAAATATACAAAGGTCGTCACTTGACTTCTTTTGGCAAGGTTGCCATTGGGTTGCTGCTAAAACACTTTATCTTCCTCTGAAAAAGGAGGAACAAAATGTTCTGATGAGCTGAATCAAGCGCTTTATAAACTTGAAAAGGGCGCAATATATAAATATTTAATTGAAGTTCTCAGTACTAGTGGTCGTCAACAACAACCAAGAAACGTATGATGTGACATACTTAGTCTACCTGAAACAACTGAAACCCAATTTGCAGGACTGTTATGCAACACCAATTACGACGTATGGCGGAGATATGCAGTGGCGCAAATCCCATGGTGCATTTGCAACTGGTAGTTTCCTTTTCAAAGCTCGGTTCTCAAGCTCGGATAGGTGTATTTTTGTGGCGAGGTGGACACCAAGAATGCCCAACTAATAATGAACTATTACATACTTTTAAAATAATCACGTCTGGTCTGCTTCAAACAGGCTTTCGTATGCCAATCTGGTGTTTTTTTTAATTCTGACATCGCATCGTTCTAAGGATTTTTTCCGACAGGCACAACAAATGTGTTGCCTATTAACAAGCATGGTGAAAGCTGCAATTCACACCAGTCGTCGAAACAAGAGGTAACACAAAGGTTCCAGTGATCCTTTAGAAATGTTCAGAACGAGACTTATTTTGAGGATCAAAACGGAATATGAATACCACCGTTTTAAAAATCAGCTACCTAAATTTAAAAAAAAAACAGTTTGGGCAGTGGTAGGTGTGTTATGTGACATTCAGAATGATGCACTTCAAATTCATCTGTAATTTGCAACCTAGGTTTTACTTGTCCACTTCGCTGTTTAGCTTTTGCCCTATTGAGGCATATATTGTCTTTATTTATCCGCTTTGGTAATTGTTGTGTTAATCCCTGGTTTCGTGACATTGGTCGTGGGTCAGAGGATTTTGTTCTCATGGTGGATGTCAGTCTACACACACAAACACTGAATTGCCATGGCTTTTCATTTTCCCCAACACACTGACACGCGGGTGAACGCAGTGCTTTTCAGCACTCCCCGAATTATTACAGGTTTGGCCTCACGACTTAGTCGTGTCGGTTCTCAGCTTTAAAACATTTTTTATGTCCTGGGTACGACGTTAAAACTGCATCCAGTTGTGGAGTTTTTGTACTTGGGAGAATGAGGTTAACCTTTGTCACAACTACCTCCAGGTCACCCTTGGGCAAGGTGTAGCAACTGTCAGCCTTGAGTGCCAACTTCCCACATAATAAGTTTGGGTGACGTCAGTAAAGGCATACGGTCATAAAAACCTTGCGCCAACTCAACCTCATATGTGAGGTATTACCTGTAAAGGCAACGTTTGTGTTTATTTGAATTTGTATATATTTGTCCTGGGTAAAATTTTAAACTAGATCCGGTTGTGGAGTCTATAGACTTGGGAGAATGAGGTTACCCTTTGCCACAACTACCTCCAGGTCCCCATCGGGCAAGGTTTAGTACCTGTCAGCCTTGGGTACCAACTTCCCACGTAATAAGTTTGGTTGACGTCAGTAAGGGCATACAGTCGTAAAATTCCTGCACAAACAGATCCGCATAGGTGGACAATATTTCATGTAAATATGTATATATATGTTTCAGTTTTCCTTAGCATTTGGCAGGGGGGATCGTATGAGCTTTTCAATACCAAAAAATCCGCATCCATCCACGCTGCTTTAAATAACTCCGGTACAATTACCAGTTTCAATGAGTTGTGGCCTAGTGATTGTTTGCTGAACCAGATTTGGTATGACTCTTCGTATTTTCAGAGGGGCTGCAAATAAAATCCCTTTAAATTTCCCACTTTCGGGCACAGCGACACGTACTTATACACCCCAGCGAACCAGATCAATATCGTTTGCGTAATGCTTCACTTCTTTACGACGAACTATGCGATGTTTGAGCCCACCTTGGTTAGTTTTAGAAACATTTTCTACATACTTTAAATACGCCGTTTCACAGGTGTTTCAAACAATGTTATTTGAGGATTGTTGAAATGCGATGAGCGATCTACCATACCACTTCTCCTCAAAGCAAAGTTAGTTCCATTTAAAATTAAAATTGTTTGTATTAGTACACAGCGAATAGTCGCCGCCAAGTAATTTTTTTTAAATATTAAAATAGGGCATCTATTTGCTCTCTCGAAATTGCCTACACTTGTTTAATGTTAGTTTCCAGTCCTATACGTGATAATCGTTTCATTTCGAAATCTAACACTTGACGGTAACCTTCAAATTCGACATCATTTAGGAAATGAATACGTTGTCGGTGTCCATAGCACATGCAACTTTGCAATCCCATAACCAGCAAGAGTAATGTTTCGGGAGGATTGCAATTTCCGTCTACCTTCCTCACCTCTAAAATAAATTTAGTCAACAAATAAGCCAAATCTTTTATATTCATAACATTGATATTTTGCAGGATTTGCACGTGTTCGCCAGAATTGAGTTCCATACGCGTGTTATTGCGGACCATGGCCCATTCATTGAAGGCACGAAGCGCCCACATGTTGTGTCGCTATGTATTCTCAGAAATTGCATCTTTAACAACTACTCCTACTGTCGAATTGGTCACAGGGTCAGCAAAACGTCCACGTGGATGTCCCTGAAACAATATAAATAAATTACATGTTATTCATTTTTTTATACCTTTCATAAAACAATAAATGGCAACTTTTGCAAATCAACGTTTTCCAAGCCGATACTCGGCAGTCTGGGTAGCCTTGATCAACTCGTCCTCACTGACGTCTGAAAATACAGGGTAACTCATTGGCCCAGCAATGCCAAAAAAAGAGAACGTGCTTCTTCGGCTCCTTATTTATACCCCTCGATAGCGCGTTTGGCGAATCACATCACTTTTAGAATCACCTGGGTTATATTTCAATCAATCTGATGTATCTAACGATTCTATGGAAATAGCGAACCATAGGATGAAACCATTTGTGCTGATATCGTTCTCAAATGAGAATACAATTGATTTAGGGTTATTTCATTATACAATAAGGGGTGTTTCCCTACAACTCATCGCCTTCGGCGTCGGTCGATATTATAAGCACTGAGATAACATGCAATAATAGCGAATAACATGAAATTTACATTGACATCATTTACGTAATCTAATAACGTGTCATTTCCAATCTTAAACTATTGAACGAAGGATATGCTTTCTCTATGGTGAATTCAACCTTGTTGTGGATTCTTTCTAAGGAATTCTAAAGAAGCTTGTGGAATTATGTGTTTAGAAATTACAAGCTTATCGATGGGGTTGGTGGATTGACGAACATCTCAACGACTGAGGGCAGTATTGCATTAGCTAACTAAATACGTAACAGATGTATCATTCCGTGTTAAAATATTTCAGGTGTGATCCCGATATAAGTAAACACGAAAATAATATTGGAATACGAAACTGAGTTTGAAGAAATCCTACGTCGATACAGCACTCAAATTTACCCGTAATTGGATTATTCACTAGTGTGATGGTGCTGTTTCGCGTTCTATGTTGAACCCTTCATCAGTCGGAACAGTACTTGACCGAATCGTTCGATTTATTTAGCATTCAGAATGTTCGACGTTATTACTTTCATTATACAAATCCTATAGGAACGGACAACTGAACCTGAACCTGACCTGATTTGGCAGCGTTGCACATCTATTGTAATCTAAATGTCGTCTTTCTTGAGTATACGTAGTGATTTTTGGTTCCCGGATAAAATAAAACAAAACCCCTAACATTTATTGAACATTTAACTTGCAAGATGTTACGAATCCCTGTCAAATTCTAAAGCAAATTATACAAACACGTAACGTGTTGTTTAATAACACAACAACAAGTGACGGCATTGAATGAAATGCATGGAAGTAAAAACAGACAGAAAACAAGATTGAACCGAACGACAAGAAACGTAAAAACTAATTCTGAACAACAACAGTGTTAATTCTAGTTAAAAAATGAAAAAAAAAAAACGAATATTGCGGTCCAAATGAATTCGAGCATGTCCTCTTGATAGATGTATTGGTACTAAAATTTAATTCTGCTGGTAATAAGAGTTTCAAAAATTTACAACGGATCCACAAAAGAACTTCCCTCTCGTTTTTCCACCGGGAAATATGGATAGTAACTTAATGCAAGAAAAAAAGTCATAGAGGGCGCCAATCACCAGAAAGTCAACAGAAATGTGAATGAGAAATCCACGTCACCACAGGTCACAGTAGTGTAGGCTCCATGAATAATACGCCATTGCAAGTCTCCCGGACGTTTTGTGATTAGGGAGTATAGCGATCTTTAAAGTTCGGTTTATTATCGGAAAACGAGGCCTGTAGATCACGCCACACAGTGTCAAGTACGTCCGGATTACGAGTTTTGTTCATAACCGATATGAAGTATTTATAAATAGAGACTTTTTCAAGTTTGTACAGTGGTAAATTATGCTCATCTGAGAAATGTTGTTGAAAACTGATGTGACTCAATAAGGATTGATTTACTAGGTTGTCTAGATCTTTTAATTTTGTATTATGGTTGCTTTCAACATTCAAATAATATTCAAACTAAGGTCGAGTGTGCGCCTGAAGTGTATATTTACTTTATTAAAAAAAATGCGATAGGAAACAAGGTGTTATTTTTAAACCCCGCAGAGGCGATATGTTTTGATAGAAACGGTTCATTTTGCAGTGGATGACAAATATGCGGTTGTCGAACATCTGTTCAGCCAAACCGTTATTAACATTTGACTCGTTACAAATTCTCTTTTTATCAAGTGGTTTCCAACAGCGTAACAAAATCGGCGATTGTCTCTGGGCATTTCTGTATGTGAAAAAAAACATTCATTATGTAATAGAACAAAAATATCCTCGATGGCTGAACCTGAAAATGCATGAGTAAACTGTAACCTAGATTTGTACAATGGAACAGAAATGGCATTCCAGTATGAAGAATTTAAATACACTTCCATCCCAACACAGCATCAACCGCATAGGTTAATGCAGGTAATAATTTGATATCGGTACCTACATTTTCCCGCGCAAATTAGATCAATAATATGACGTTATTAGTGTGCATGGTGTGTTAAGACAGGATGCACATAGTTACAAGAACTACAACGTGTACAATAGTGTAATCTGAGTACGAGAGGGCATAAACCCAATTGGTAAAACATGATAATCGTCACGTTGATGTTTGATTGATTTTTTTTGGGCCAATATTTAATAATTTTGAGTAATATCATAGACATAAAATATGAATAGATGTAATCCACACTGTATTGATGCAGAGACTGACAGTAATATTATTAATAATTTAAAAACACTGATTTGTATGTTACTGTGCTGCTTTGTTAGGATATCACGACATATCAAAGGATACACATGCTGTCTTAATCCCTGTTTTCAATTCGTTAGTATGGCAACATGCAACAAATGAGGGCGCTGTACATGTAATAATTTGGAAATAACTTTACTAAAAACTGTAGCATTGGCAATTCTCGGGGGCGGACATCCGGGCATTTTCACCGCGTGGCAACCAACACGGTGAAAACAAAGGCCGAAAACTCACAGAAAACGGTACTTTGGGATCGTTGTTGAGACTCCCCTGAACAGTGTAACAAGATTATCATTGTGTGTAACGCATATAAATTTGATTGTTCAGGATTACTTCAAAGTTGAGTTCCTGTTGTTTTCTCGAATTTTCACCGGCTCTTCGCTCGGCGTTCTGCGTTCCTCCAGCAGCGCGCACAGAGCCCATAGAAATGCGTGGTACAGTGGTACGCGTCTCAGCAGCGTGGAACGTCTTGTGACGTTGCTCCGCCCCCGGGGATTGCTGAACAGTGTATATTTAAGCAATAACCCCCCGCCGAAGGCGGGTATAGCACGAGATATTGCACAATTCACGACATATATGCACGAGCCGCAGGCGAGTGCATATATGGAGTGAATTGTGCAATATCAAGTGGTATACCCAACTTCGGCGGGGGGTTATTGCTATTATATTATACCAGTATATTGACAATTCGATAAAACTAGTAAAAAAAGAATTTACTTTCATCTACTAAAAGATCATGATTATGGCTCTTGAACATGAATATTTATAAGAATAGTATGTAGTTGTACGCTGAATGAATACAAAAATTACATGCGCAACACAGTTCAAATTGAATACAAACTAATTTTTATTCCGCATGAAAAAGAAACGTATCCACGGTGAATAGAGCAGCGTAAACACACAAAAGATGACCTTTCTGACCTTTTACTGACTGTGTCAACGCGATTTGAAATACAGGGTCGTGTACAGTTTGGATCATTAAAACAACGGATTTTCCACGTTTTCATTGCCCATTGAAAGTACAGTTGTGAAATAAACCGGTTTTGTGACTCATCATACTACTTGTAACTGTGGATATTTGACGTTCAGCGGTACTTGGTTCGACCGAAATTTGAGAGGCGGCGGGACGCGGTGTATCATGTACGGCGATCGGCACGGCGACCTCAGTTCCAACATCTGACCTGGATACCTTTGGTATAACCAAAGTTTTGTGACAGTATGACTGACAAGTTTTGTCGTTGTTCTGGGGTAAGTTTGATGGTGTAAGATTGGATTCTCGCATCGTTTTTGTGACACGTACATAATATGCCTCGTCTCAACTCCGGCCGAAAGAAAGACTTTGCACGCCGTCGCTCTAATACAGTGGTTGGTGTACACTCGGTACAAATCTGCAGCTTTCGAAATTACCTTCATCATCTCCTGTAATTTATTTACCCATAGTGGAGAATTACAATACCATATATCGTCGTCGAATCCTGCGTTGTCCCGTGTTCTTTGAAACAGATGGCAATTACCCGGGTGCAATTTCACTGCAATTTTGTCAGCTAGAATTCGAACGCCGCTACGGGACACCGGTTATTATTGGTAACATACATTTTTGCATTTTTTTGTCATTCAATCCCTCAATCTTATCTAGTACTTAAAGATCATGTTTTCTTTGTTGGAGGTTCGCAATCCATCTCAAAGTCACAACACGGAGAACACAGCGTTCTGGCGTTCGTTTAGATACCTCACGGTGTTGAGGGACGGTGGTTTAGGTTTGTGTGGCGAACGACAATCACTCAACGACCGACGCCCACAACTTGGATCCCACCATTAACAAAAAGCAATATTATGGTTATATAACTTTTCAGATGTTTTTAATTCAGTATTTTTTTCAATATTCTTCCAAAATTCAACCACTATATTTCCCTAAAAATCAAATAATACCGGTTTTATGTATTTCCGTATTAAACCTGTAGTCAATTCATGTTCTAGGGCCACTTGGTTTAGCCGTGCATTATCAGCCAATATACCATGGATTGCATATGCAAATTTTGTGTTTGGACCAATCAAATCAATGAATTAACACCATCAATATACTGGTATAATATAATTTAGAATATCAGTCGTTTAACTAAATTGTCTTCGTTAGCTCTAATTGCATCCTTTTATAATTCAATTTAGTTTAATTGAACAAAATAAAATATGTATCAGAGATGATGCAAATTGTCGAACCTCAGTTTAAGATGTGCATAGGTATTGTTTGTGTTGCGTCATGTAATTTGAACAAAACATGTACATATACCACATACTCATCAAATAAACATATCTGGCCATTTTTGAGCAGTTCATATAATATATATATAAGAGAATGTGGAAATAACTATTTGCCTCTAAAACACCATGTTCATACCTCATGTGATAGAACTCATAAATTATGTTGCTAAATGGAAACTCTGAATTATGTTTCAAATATGATCATACAATGTTAGGTTACACCCATAAAAATACGTTTATTTTGGAACCAATATGCCGAATTTCAAAAATAATTTTCATTCATTCATTTAACTAAATCCGTTTTCATTAGTTTCAAATAAATTGACGGACAGTCAAATTTAAAAAAAATAAAAAACTGGTTCTACAAACCTTTAATTTGAATCCACCGACGAAGACCAAGGATGAGAGGAATTTGCAGAGAATATCACCGTAAATGTTAGGCGAAGGTACATCAGATTTGTTGTAACTTCGGAGTTAGGTAAAAGCGTTTATATCTTAAGCTAACCGTTGTCAAAGAATTAATAAGCGTTAACAAACCACAATAATGTATCAATGCGGACGAAACTGGTAAACCTCAGTTGAAGACAGGATGTGCACACTACGTGTTTTTCTTTGTTTTGTCGCGTCATTTCAACAAATCATATACGCATCACACACTGACGCAAATTGGCAAACCTTAGATTAAAACAGGATGTGCATATATGTTGTTTTGTTTATTTTAGTTGTGTTGAGGTATATTCGCACCCAAACAGCAGTGTCTGACAAAATCACAAAGTATATTTACAGTACAGTATATTTTGCCTGGACCATTAAAAACACAGAATGTTATTTGAATAGGATGTCGTCTCATCGGATGTAAACTATAAACCTGCCTGTCCCGAGTGCTGGTGCTTTTCTATGTAGCGTTATGCCAGTTATCATAAAAAAGGGACTCCTAGATTGTGCTCGTTGTATGTTGATATGATTAACATATAAACAATAATTAAAACGCATTCAAATTTACGGACGTAAGATTTGAAAACTTGTTTTCTTTACCTCGGAATCAAATGAACCACTGATAAAACTGTGCGACAGAAACAGCTTATATTTGCTCATTGGGTTAATGGCATTTTGCCTTGCAATAAACAAACACTTAAATTGCATCTTTTTAAAACATTAAAATATAATTTAGTTGAATCAAACTACTTAGAGAATGTATCTGTGCCGTTGAAAATGGCAAACCTCAGTTTGAGACACTATGTGTAAACAACATATTTGAGTTTGTTGTGTCGTGTCATTTGAACAAAAAATATACACATCACACACTGATACAAATTGGCAAAACTCAGTTTAAGACAGGATGTGTATACGATATGTTTTGCTTTGTTGTGTTGTGTCATTTGAACAACTACATATACATATACATATAACACATACTCGTCAGTTTAATAAATTATAATTGCAGAATGACAGAATGCGGATCACTTGTTATATCGTGATATTCCAACAAAGCAGGCGCAGCACACCTACTAATCCGTGTTAGAAAATTAATAATGGTTTGCTTGATTCACGCTTATGGAAGAAAACGTTAGAAAACTTACATACTTGCAACTTGCTATGTCACATATATTATGGTGTATATAGAAGTTACACTAACTTCATCCGACGTTTGATAAAATTCATATTAAATCACAATCATAGTTTTTCTAATACTTTTCAGGCTAAGCCTGTCGAGCGAGCGCCCAGCAGTTCATTGATTTTAATAAAAATCGAACTGAAAAAAATGCGCATAGAATGTCGAAGCGCGTGTGCTGCAGGAGTTATTAGTTCACGCGCGAGGTGAGTGTGATTCAAGATGGTGCCACACATGATTCGTGTTTTACCGCTGATTTGTTATGTTGGGTGCAGCCAGTCAATATATCGACTGAATAATACGGGAGTTGATTTTCGTTAACTACCACTACTTATCTTGGCTGACCAATATTTTTCATCCAACCAGTGGTGTCTGACAAAATCAGAAGCAATTACTTCGTTCGAGCATGGTAGTCAGAATCTACAAACTACTGAGCTACACACTTTTATTGAATTTTAATTCTGCACATTTTCCAGGTATTTTAGGATACCACTGTCATGCTCTCAGCTTTTTTACGGCTCTGGAGGAAAAGCAGTACACCAAACCGAGCAAGATATGCAAAATCACGGCTCAGAAATCGCGAACATTTCTTATGTCTTTAATTTAATTATTGTCGACGATTACAATGCTTACACAGGAAATACATTTGATGCATTTGATCATCTTCAAATTTGTAAAAAAAAAAAAAAAAAAATTCACTTACTCGAACCCACTCAAAACAAAACGAGTGTAATGGAAACTAAACCCAGGTGCCGTTTCATCTGGAAAACCTGTGGTCTTGCAATTTCCGCTAGTCGTAAAAATGTTCGCTCAATAACAGCTTGCACAAGCATCTGAGCGTATTGTACTGAATAATCATGACTAAACTATACATGTTCTGGGTGAAATATTTGATCACGCTGCATCGGAAATGAGGTAAACTAAAATATCTCGTACCAATCTTGACCATCGTGTCGGAATAAAGAGTGCAGCACAGCTAAACTAGAAAACATGAAGCTCTAAACTTTCATATTATTAAATTTTAATTAAGTTGAATCAAAGTAATTAGATAATGTATCAATGCGGACGAAACTGGTAAACCACAGTTGAATACAGGATGTGCACACTACGTGTTTTTCTTTGTTTTGTCGCGTCATTTCAACAAATCATATACGCATCACACACTGACGCAAATTGGCAAACTTTAGATTAAAACAGGATGTGCATATATGTTGTTTTGTTTATTTTAGTTGTGTTGAGGTATATTCGCACCCAAACAGCAGTGTCTGACAAAATCACAAAGTATATTTACAGTACAGTATATTTTGCCTGGACCATTAAAAACACAGAATGTTATTTGAATAGGATGTCGTCTCATCGGATGTAAACTATAAACCTGCCTGTCCCGAGTGCTGGTGCTTTTCTATGTAGCGTTATGCCAGTTATTATAACTTGCAACTTGCTATGTCACATATATTATGGTGTATATAGAAGTTACACTAACTTCATCCGACGTTTGATAAAATTCATATTAAATCACAATCATAGTTTTTCTATTACTTTTCAGGGTAAGCATGTCGAGCGAGCGCCCAGCAGTTCATTGATTTTAATAAAAATCGAACTGAAAAAAATGCGCATAGAATGTCGAAGCGCGTGTGCTGCGGGAGTTATTAGTTCACGCGCGAGGTGATTGTGATTCAAGATGGTGCCACACATGATTCGTGTTTTACCGCTGATTTGTTATGTTGGGTGCAGCCAGTCAATACATCGACTGAATAATACGGGAGTTGATTTTCGTTAACTACCACTACTTATCTTGGCTGACCAATATTTTTCAACCAACCAGTGATGTCTGACAAAATCAGAAGCAATTACTTCGTTCGAACACGGTAGTCAGAATCTACAAACTACTGAGCTACACACTTTTATTGAATTTTAATTCTGCACATTTTCCTAGGTATTTAAGGACACCGCTGTCATGCTCTCAGCATTTTTACGGCTCTGGAGGAAAAGCAGTACACCAAACCAAGCAAGATATGCAAAATCACGGCTCAGAAATCGCGAACATTTCTTATGTCTTTAATTTAATTATTGTCGACGATTATAATGCATACACAGGAAATACATTTGATGCATTTGATCATCTTCAAATTTGAAAAAAAAACATAAATTCACTTACTCGAACCAACTCAAAACAAAACGAGTGTAATGAAAACTAAACCCAGGTGCCGTTTCATCTGGAAAACCTGTGGTCTTGCAATTTCCGCTAGTCGTAAAATTGTTCGCTCAATAACAGCTTGCACAAGCATCTGAGCGTATTGTACTGAATAATCATGACTAAACTATACATTTTCTGGGTGAAATATTTGATCACGCTGCATCGGAAATGAGGTAAACTAAAAGATCTCGTACTAATCTTGACCATCGTCTCCGGATAAAGAGTGCAGCACAGCTAAACTAGAAAACATGAAGCTCTAAACTTTCATATTATTAAATTTTAATTAAGTTGAATCAAAGTAATTAGATAATGTATCAATGCGGACGAAACTGGTAAACCTCAGTTGAAGACAGGATGTGCACACTACGTGTTTTCTTTGTTTTGTCGCGTCATTTCAACAAATCATATACGCATCACACACTGACGCAAATTGGCAAACTTTAGATTAAAACAGGATGTGCATATATGTTGTTTTGTTTATTTTAGTTGTGTTGAGGTGTATTCGCACCCAAACAGCAGTGTCTGACAAAATCACAAAGTATATTTACAGTACAGTATATTTTGCCTGGACCATTAAAAACACAGAATGTTATTTGAATAGGATGTCGTCTCATCGGATGTAAACTATAAACCTGCCTGTCCCGAGTGCTGGTGCTTTTCTATGTAGCGTTATGCCAGTTATTATAACTTGCAACTTGCTATGTCACATATATTATGGTGTATATAGAAGTTACACTAACTTCATCCGACGTTTGATAAAATTCATATTAAATCACAATCATAGTTTTTCTATTACTTTTCAGGGTAAGCATGTCGAGCGAGCGCCCAGCAGTTCATTGATTTTAATAAAAATCGAACTGAAAAAAATGCGCATAGAATGTCGAAGCGCGTGTGCTGCGGGAGTTATTAGTTCACGCGCGAGGTGATTGTGATTCAAGATGGTGTCACACATGATTCGTGTTTTACCGCTGATTTGTTATGTTGGGTGCAGCCAGTCAATACATCGACTGAATAATACGGGAGTTGATTTTCGTTAACTACCACTACTTATCTTGGCTGACCAATATTTTTCAACCAACCAGTGATGTCTGACCAAATCAGAAGCAATTACTTCGTTCGAACACGGTAGTCAGAATCTACAAACTACTGAGCTACACACTTTTATTGAATTTTAATTCTGCACATTTTCCTAGGTATTTAAGGACACCGCTGTCATGCTCTCAGCATTTTTACGGCTCTGGAGGAAAAGCAGTACACCAAACCAAGCAAGATATGCAAAATCACGGCTCAGAAATCGCGAACATTTCTTATGTCTTTAATTTAATTATTGTCGACGATTATAATGCATACACAGGAAATACATTTGATGCATTTGATCATCTTCAAATTTGAAAAAAAAAACTTAAATTCACTTACTCGAACCAACTCAAAACAAAACGAGTGTAATGAAAACTAAACCCAGGTGCCGTTTCATCTGGAAAACCTGTGGTCTTGCAATTTCCGCTAGTCGTAAAATTGTTCGCTCAATAACAGCTTGCACAAGCATCTGAGCGTATTGTACTGAATAATCATGACTAAACTATACATTTTCTGGGTGAAATATTTGATCACGCTGCATCGGAAATGAGGTAAACTAAAAGTTCTCGTACTAATCTTGACCATCGTCTCCGGATAAAGAGTGCAGCACAGCTAAACTAGAAAACATGAAGCTCTAAACTTTCATATTATTAAATTTTAATTAAGTTGAATCAAAGTAATTAGATAATGTATCAATGCGGACGAAACTGGTAAACCTCAGTTGAAGACAGGATGTGCACACTGCGTGTTTTTCTTTGTTTTGTCGCGTCATTTCAACAAATCATATACGCATCACACACTGACGCAAATTGGCAAACTTTAGATTAAAACAGGATGTGCATATATGTTGTTTTGTTTATTTTAGTTGTGTTGAGTACGGCAACCGAGGTGGCTCACGTTTTGACTTTAAAAAAGATCATTTTTATTTTAATATCGATTTTTTTTTTATTTTAAAATCCATTTTTATTTACTTTTTCAAATCCGTTTTGGTTTTTAAATCTAATTTCATTTTCAATTCCAAATCCATTTCGTTTTAAAGTAAAATTTCGTTTTCATTTTCAAATACGTTTTTGTTTTCGAATCAATTTCATTTTCGTTTTGAAATTCATTTTCATTTTAGCTTTGTTTTTATTTTCAAATCCACTTTCTTTTTAAAATTAATTTCCAATTCTATTTTCGTTTTGAAGTCCATTTTTATTTTCAAAATCATTTTCGTTTTAAAACCATTTTTATTTTCAAAACCATTTTCGTTTAAAAACCATTTTCATTTTCAAAATCATTTTCGTTTGAAAATCATTTTCATTTTCAAAACCATTATCGTTTTAAAACTTGTTTTCATTTTCAAAATCATTTTCATTTTAAAACCATTTTATTTTTATTTTCAAAACTATTTTCGTTTGAAAACCATTTTCATTTTCAAAATCATTTTCGTTTGAAAATCATTTTCATTTTCAAAACCATTTTCGTTTTAAAACCATTTTCATTTTCACGTTTCTATCCCGTTGACCTTTAACCTATGACCCAGGTCACGTGGTGTTACTATTAGCCAATTGTTGCTAACTTGCGTTCGGCTGGGTATACTCGAAGCATTTACAGCTCCTTGCTTGAAGTTTGTTTTTGCTGTACATATATACATTCCTTTGGTAAGTGTCTACTTAGAATTTCTTTAGTTGGTATTTTGTATGCTAGGTGGTATTGTGGTGGTATTGCGTTGCGTAAAGATGCACATAACCAGTTTTTGACGTGGAACAAAATTAGGATACTGAGTAACAGGGATCGCGACCGGTACGGACCCCCGCGTACGGACAGTGTACACTGGGAATGAGTTAATTACCAGTCAGTTTTCCGTTTCATATTGTATATTATATTGTATACATATATGCCACCTGCTATCAATATATGATATATATATGTACTCTCAGTGGTAACTGTGTGTTTTTGCAGATCGATCATGATAGTGATGATACATGCATGCATGTCGGCAGGAAATTATCAGGGAAATTAAAGTTGATATGTTCACAGAGTGTAGCAGCATGGAAGGCTACCTTCCATGGTAGCAGGCAACAATATCACATAAAACAGCGATTTACTTAAAAAACAAAGCTATATGTGAAATTGTTTGTCTCTCTGCCGGTCCGTTAAGTTCAAATATAAACAAAATTTTAATAGTGAAAACAGATGCCTAGCCATATGTAGTTTTTACGACTTTATAGTGTTACCTAACATCCTGCTAACCTTCAATTTCTACTTATACAACAGTATTTGCTTACTTAGTTTTCATGATTAAATCAGTTAGGTCAAGTTTTTGGCATAATTATAGACGCCTTCTTTATAAATAATGTTATTTCTATTGTAATTTCTCTATGGACCTTTGAGTCTAAAATAAAGTATAATAATAATAGTTGTTGTTTCCTGTTCAAACTAGATGCATTGCTTAGTCTCTTCTCTCTTTTTGGTGCAGAGACCAGGTTGTATATTAGTGCTCAACTCAGGACTTGACTTCCCTAGGCTCTCAAGTAAAGTATTCCCACATGCTAATACATAAATGCTTAGTTTTATTGTATATATACAACAGTATATTTTTTTTATACGTTCATTGAAACAACACTGTCTTCAGAAAGTACAGCAGTAAGTAATGTCACTAAAATTAGAAAACTGAAATTACAGAACTAAGGAAAAAAATAATAAACTTATTAAAATTAATGATAAACAAACCACAAATATTATTAAAGGCTAATACACAAAATTATAAGTAAAAAAAATCAAATGGTAATAATAAAATCTCAAATAAGTACATAGCAATTGAAATTAGTACATTGCACAGTTGTCAAAAAGAAAAAGAATGAATATTTAATTATTCATGAGGCATTGTTGTCTCATTTCAAATGCAGTTTTCAGAAATGTTAAACCTGTATTAGTTTTCACATTGTATTTGATGTTGCTATACATATTTTAATAATTTTATACATGTTACCAGTTATGTTATTTTGTAGATTTAAACATAGACCATTATGCCAAACGCCTTTCTTAAGTCCACGAAGCATGCATATATTTAGTTTTTTTTGATTTGTTGATAAAATGTGATGATCTTCTAGATAAGTAATCAATCTGCTGTTTATAATGATTGTAAACAACAAGAATTTGCAATGCCTCTGTAATTGGATGGGCTTGATTTAGGAATTTTTTTTTACTACTTGATTTATCCCTTTTGACGATGTCCTGTGTATCCACTTGTATGGATCCTACAGCTCAACTGTCAGTTTTTGCTCCCATACTTCAAGTTCAATGAAGATTTCTAACGTTGTAGTTGGACAGACTCTATTTTTTTACTGCTTGATTTAGGGCCAGATTTGTGTATTGGAACAATTAGACTTGTCTTCCAAGATTCTCGAAGTTTATTTGAGTTGAAAACAATGTTGAATAATTTGTGCAAAGCATTTGTGAGATAATAGTTACCAACTTTAAATATTCCATTTTTTTTATGTTTTTAAGTTTACTAAATGCTTTTTTAATTTCACTTTATTTAATTTACCCGTTAAGTAATTCCTTATAATCATTTTTACTATTACTGCTTCATATTATGTGTGTTATAACTTGTAGAAGTTTAATTTAATGGCCAATATTAAAATGGCGTAGGCACTCTTTATTTTAACTAGAGAATACCCATGATGCTCTGCTTCATTTTCTATTTTGCTATTTTTCCTATCATAAACTATTTTTTAATGTCTAATATCTGTGAACATATTCTCCAACCAATGTATGTGTACAGAACAGTGTTTGTTGCTTTAGTATGCAGGATTAGGGGTTATGGTTAGCATGGAGCTCCATGTGTGTAGCTAGCTAGCTGACTTGACAGTAAATGACTTTCACTTAGCCATGGTTCTTCAGTTCTATAATGATCTATTTGGTAAGTGTACACATCTACAGTTTACTCTCCAGAATGTTTGAAATTCATCTATAGAGCAGGTAATAATAGTTTAATAATTGTAGTAATTTTTATTTCAGCTATGGATGATATCCCCGATTTTATTTTTAATTTGGTGACAAGAGGAAAGACTAACAATATGATTCTTGAATATCTAAAGAAAGAACGACAAATTGCTTGGAGGTATGCATATAAGGGCCATTCCAATTTTAGGATTATAAATTACAAAGCCCCCTCACCCACAACATTTTATTGTATACTAGTATGCTTCTATTCAGGACAAATGTATTTTATTTAAAGGGGCATATACAATAACCTTGGGGTGGAGTGTTAGGATTCTGGTTAAAGAATATTTTCCCTTTTCTTTTTGATAAAGAAAATAATGAATAGCTTGTAACGATAATTGTATAATTACTAATTTATTTTTCCTCAAAGTGACAGACATGTATAGTATGTTCCCAGATACTCTTTCACAATATACCTGTGTATTTTAGACATTGATTTTAACAGATTTTTGTATGTTTATACATCTCCATTTAGTTTGTCTACGTTAAAAAGGCGAATGCTTTCTTGGGGAATAACAAGATATGAAAATATTTCACCCGATGAAGTACTTGCAGCAATAAAGGTACAGTTGTCTGAATTTAAAATTTATGTGTAAACAAATGAATATTTGGTCATTATTGTTCTTTTTTTCTTTAACTTAAATGGGATTTGTATTCAAACAACACAAGGCAATAAAATTAATATAACTGTTAAAAGAAATGATAAAATGTTTGATGAATGTGGGATGTATTGTTAATATTGGGTCTTGTACTATTTTATTAGGAAGAAATGAAAGGTCCAGGAAAGCTTGTTGGAATTAAAGCCATGCACAGGCGACTTAGACAGAAATATAAAATTCTTGCAACAAGGTACATTTTTTATCTCATATTTGAGTGCTCGTGTTGGGCTATATGTTAAGCATTAATGAGGTCCGCTGAAACAAAATAATGTGAACTTGAATATTACGCTTGACATTGTGTTTGCTAGTGTTGACAGTTAGTTTGTCTATTTATGTAAACATTAATGACTTGTTTGGGTTGAAAATCTATTAAGATCTCTGAAATATTTATTTCCAATTAAATTTAATAATACATGTACTACAAATGTTGTGCTACTGTTTTTCTTTATTTTTATGTTTTTTTAATTAATATTTGGATAATTAAATGTTTCATCAACATTTGATGAAGATATGCATATTCATAAATATCATTCATGTATCATTCACAATTGATAAAAGTAAATAAATATTTGTGTCCTGTTTTATTTTGTTATTCTGACAAAAATATTGAGACCAGCTCAGTACAGAACATTAGTCGCATGAATATGCATTGTGGTGTAATATACACATACAACTGATGTGATTGTCTGGGAAATGTTGATGTTCTGCTTTCAGATTATAATTCAATATGGTTTCATTTTTAGGGACCTAATTGGTTTTGGCACCTTGACGGTTATGATAAGTTGATGGGGTATAGAAAAAAGGAATATCCATTTTCTATTCATGGGTGCATAGATGGGTTTTCTCGCAAGATCCTATGGTTGAGAGTGTATATCACAAATAATAACCCAAAAGTAATATGCAAATACTTCTATGACACAGTTTTGCAAAACAAAGGTACAAAGATCATTATATTGTATATACTGTAATCCACATTTATTTTGTGATTTGATTCAATGTGGCCAATTTCACCCAAAAAATATTCCAATTTGTTTCAGTATGTCCAAGCCGAACAAGGTCTGATTATGGAACTGAGGTGACTGACTTAGTGCAAGCACAAATGTTTTTAAGAAGAAATCACACTGATCCATACTGTTTTGATGGGTCTCATAAATATGGAACCTCCATGTCTAATCAAGTAAGTATAATTGTTGATCATGTGTGAATTGCTATACATTTTCTATTCACATTTTTCTATGCATCTAATTTTTTCCAAGCTAATACATGGGTAGCAAACCTATTCAGATAACTGGTTGTTTGGAAGGCTAGTAATTGAACAGTTGGAATTGGACATAACTGAAATTCATTTTAAAATTACCTCAGGTGCATGTCCTGGGGTATGTTGATATAAAGTTAGGTGCCAATTGTTATATTGTTTTTGTCATATTGACTGTTATCATTCCTATATTTGTAGTGCATTGAAAGTTGGTGGACACAACTGAGGAAGTACAGTGCAGAGTATTGGAGAGATCAGTTCAAGGTGCTGTATATATAATGTATAATGCTATACTTCATCACTTAATGATACTACTTAACGATATATATTTGCGTTTGTCGCTTTTTTTGAAACGTTTTATTTTTGGCGGACCCAGCAATATGTAGTATGTAGTGTGTGCTTCCCAATGATCCGATGGTGTGACATCATGGAATGGACATTAATTTGTTTAAACAATTGCAAAGACTGCATAGTTCATGTTAATTTTTGGTCAATTTGACCAGAATTTTACCTAGTATTTTCTATGCACAATTGTTTTAAATAATTTGTTAAATTGTTTCAGGACTTTTATTCTCATACTTGCAAACAAGTATTGTAGGTAAATGCATCAGTTTTAGTAAATAGACAAGGTTGTAATGGTTTTGCTATGTTAATTTGTATGTGTATTTTATCACATTACAGGTTTTCAGCAAACTCTGTTCATGCCTGCATTACAAGTCATATTAATGTAGTGTTATTGATGCAGAATTTACTGTTTTGTATTTGCAAAAAAGCTTCATGCTGATGGTTAATTCAAACTTTGCATAAAATGCAGCTGACATTACAAATTTAATTTACAGAATTTGTTTTATTTTAGACATTGAAGAATGAAGGACTGTATGATCCTGATTGTGAATTGGATAGGTAACTATTATAATTTTACTTTTTAAATTACTGATAATAAATAATTCAATTCGGAGGAAGTCTGAAAGCAGGGACTTGTAATTTGTACTTCCATTCTAGTACATAATACATACCTATACCGATCACATTCTTATAATACATACGCCGATTCATGACCTAATTCAAGAGGTAGTCATTTTAAAGTAGAAAATTAATAAAAACTGTTGTGTATAGATTGATTCAGTGCAAAAATATCATTTCAATCTTTATAATTCAGAAGCTGCTTGTTGTATGTATATATGCCGTTACTGGAAGATGAATTGAACTGCTTTGCTGATGAGTGGAATTCTCATAGGATTCGAAAACAAAAGGAACAGTTAAGACCAAATGGTGTCCCAGAAGACTTGTATCAGTTCCCTGAATTAAGTGGTATGTGAATTTGGAGGAACTTTGAACTGCATTCATGAAAGTGGGGAGGGTGTTTATATTTTAAGTGACTTCTTCACAATAAGGTTTCACAATTTCAAATTAATAAACTGAAAATTTGTATGTCATACATGATGTACACAAGTTTGAACTTCCAGTGAAACGTGATACTCCTGCTCTCATTTACCACCATATTCATTTTTTGTATCAATAGACATAATCTGACACTTTTTTTCAGGTGCAAGAGAAATGGGCTGGCAGGTTTCCACAGAAGACTTAGAATCCTTTGCTAAAGAAAAGAATGTTGCTGCTCCACTACCAGATTACATTTCCCCAGCTTTTAGGAAAGCAGCTGATGATGAATTAATTGATGATATTAACATTAATAATGCAAGACAAACATATATTTATTTTAGACACATTTTTACCTAGCCTGATTAATAGACCAGCATTGTTTTCAGCTAAAACATAGCTATTTAGAAAAGTAAAATTCTGTCAAGTATTATACCCAAGTATTATGGTGAAATTTCATAATAAAATATCCCCCAAGTTTATTTTTTGTGAAATTAGCATGTTTTCAAGATATGGTTAAAATAAGTGCATATGCTCTCCAAGATGGGCATACACTTTTTAACACTGGATATACTAGTGCAGCAATTATTTTGTGCACATACAAACTGTCAAACTTGTTGGCTCATCAGTGTTCCAAGTGTGCTGACCTTTATTCAACAGTGTACATAATTTGTCAGCTTAATCACAAGATTGGAGAACGGCCATTTATAAATTGTCATTTTTGGTGGGAGGGGGTCAAACTGCCAATTTTATACAGAAAGGTGTGATGTTTGCATGAGGAGTGTCTTTTTGCTCAGATCATTAGTCCTACAATTAAATAATGGATGTTACTGAACTCCCTTTTTATAACAAGTATTCTGATACACACAAAAGCATCACCCAAAGTTGGCTGTTAATATTTGTACACATAACAATTAAAAACTTTTTCAAAGAATTTATTTGGGTACTGTAAATACAAGTTCCATAAAAATACAAAATAGCTCAAAAACTCAGTGAACAATACAATACTAGTGAGGGAATACTCGCTGACTATACTGTTTTACTGATAACCAGAAACTGCAGACATCTTCATATGCTAAGACAAATGCAAGAACTGAACTTTATAGAAGAACTTCGCCACTAATTAAAAAAAAAAGTCAGTGCAAAGGAAAATAACAAAACCAACATGCAAAATCATCATTCAGATGTGAAAAAACTCTGCTATTGAGGTGTCATAAAATGTCTGTGAAATGCCTGCCCACACATCTTCTATTATGAATTTGTTATGTCATAATTATCCAATCAAACGCCACCATTAACACACTTTTCCTCACTGTGACGCAAAGGGTTCACCCATTTCAACAGGATGTTAATGGACTTGCTATCATTTAATAACTATGATTTACTTGAAAAAAATTGAAATGGAGAGTTCTGTGACAATAGATTTCAACTGACTTTATCGACCACAACACAAGTGACTCTGATTGTGCAGCTAAGCCAGAAATGTACAAATGTATATTTCAAATCTAACTCAAACCTAAACTTGATAATATGTTTTCTTTATGATCAACTCTTCCTCTTTAATAGTACTCTGAAAATAAATATAGAAGAATATTCTGAAGTTTTGACCATTTATCATTTCATTCACTCATTACAATATTATGAAAACATTGTCAAGTCAGAATTACAATAAAATCCTATTTCTTAACTGTATATTGCATAAATGCTGTCAGAACAAATGCTAATAATGGTTTAATTTCAAACCACAAGAATAAAAAAGGGACAAAAACTGCTTTAATGAGAGCACTAATAAGGATTGTTATCACCTCAATAAACACTGAAGAGCACAGAATTTCTTCACTACAATGCCTAAATGCCAAAAAATAGTGCAAAGTGTCAGTTTGTGTTCAGTTACATGTTCTATTTCCAGTATGTGCTCTAGTGATTCTGTGTTTGATGATACAGATGGAAAGTGTATGATGCTATAACTACAACAAACTTTGGTTTCCTTTTTCAAAAAGAGGGAGCAATCTGATTGGTCAGTTATTGCCATTCAAGTGCATGGTACATGATCAGTCAGTCATCTCAAGTGTCTAACTTACCTGTCAATTAAATTGTACCTAAAAAATAAATAGAACATTTTTATGAAACAATTACATTTTAAAACAAGCAGCCTGTCGGCTGAGATAGCTCCGCTGTTAGTAATGCACATTTCAATTAAAGAATAAAAGATATCATTAGAAAATGAACAATATGTATAGTATCAAGCAATAAAACTTGCGGTTTTCAACAAGAAGTCGAAAATATCACTTTTTACCAAAAATGACAAAAATATTCACCAAAGTTAGAGAATTAAAGATATCATTACAAAATGAACAAATCTGAGAGAGGTCCACATGTAGTACCTATATATGTAATATCAAAGCAATTGAACTTGCGGTTTTTAACAAGAACTCGAAAATATCACTTTTTACCAAAAATGACAAAAATATTGACCAAAATTAGAGAATTGAAGATATCAACATGAAATGAACAAACCTAAGAGAGGTCGAAAAAGAAAAACATTGACATGGACAACGTCGGACAATTACTCATATGATTAGTCGACAGCGGAGCTAATGAAAGGACTATTTAGATATTGTTGATAAGATCACATTTGTTTTAAACAAACACATTTGATTTGATTACATTGATTACCTCTGATCCATGGTCTTCTACCATACTTTCATTTAATTCTTCCATCCCTTGTAAAAATATTAGAAAAAACAATAAAAATAATGCTCTGTGAAATTTTTCACAGCAATATATCAGTATCAATATCAAAGTGTACTTACGAAATGAAATAAAGTGATCTTGTGCAAGATATATGGGTCTGATGACACCAGTATAACATGTTAAATTGCCACAGTATTATGATAGGAAAATGTAGATCTAAACATAGGATATGGTTTCTGTGGTGAAATGCACTACCATACCATAATTACTTACATTTTCAAGGATTTTTAGCATACAATATATAGTTTTTGGTGAATTGCATGACATGATAGAGCCCCTTTTAGTTCAATAGTAAACAAAACTGAAATGAGTCGGCCATAATGGTAACGACATGGCTCCAGAACAGCATTTGCGTTTGACCATTTTGAAACTGATATGAACAAATATTATGGTCCTGTTATTTGTATATATATATTATTATGTTCATTGTATGTACCAATATGGACAATAGCTGTCCATGTATAGCAAAAAGATCTGAATCCAAAATGACAGAAATGCTTGATTTTCATGAATTTTACCACAAAAATGCCACAAGTCACCCTTAGTAAATCTGATATGAAAAACAAATCATGCATCGAGCTCCCATAATGTACAATGTATTAAAGTACCAAGTTTGAGGAATTCCAGAAATGCTTGAATTTCAAGCAAAAAAATGGCTGATCAGTCCATGTCTCAAATACAAGTGCAGGTTCATGTGCATAGAGGTCAACCTCCTTTTTGGGACTAATAAATTGGTATAACCTGGGAATCCCTATTTAAGCTGTTTCAGTATTTGCCAAATGTTAAACCAACAATGATAAACATGCCAAAATAAAAACATGCCAAAATCAAGCTAAAGCACAATTTTTTGATTTGAAATTTCAAAAACATGACTATGCATTTTTAAATTATTCACTTACCAGGTAGGTTTAAAAATGCGCAATATTCAGAACAGGAATGATCTTTCGAAAATGTTACGATCGCCTGCCGTGAGATATTGTCCATGCCAAACAGACTATCAAAAAAAAAAAGAGATTTAAGGTCAGACAAAGGAAAAATTGCAAGAATTATCATAATTCCATCTATTAAACCTTATTTTAACAGGCATCAAGCACTTGCTTCTAATTATGAGCAATATTCTTTCAAACATTTTCTATTTAACATAATGTATTTTTGTTATAAAGTTTGTAACAGAACCAGTTTTTCTTTCTTTGTGGTTATTAGTCCCAGTTTCAGGTGCAGCCTTAAAAGGGGAATATAGTTTCTTATTTCCGGTTTCCATCGTTTCCGTCTGTGAACAAGTCACTGTTGAATATGCACATAATTTTTGTCTTCCAGATCTGAAAAGTGAGTCTTTTTCATGATTTTCATCCAAAATTACCTCTCCCACCAACACTGAGAGAACAATTGTGCATGCTCAGAATAAATTAATGAGTTAGAGTAATGCTAGGGTGATCAGTGACGTCATAGAAATGGACCACATTCTGGTTTTTGTTGAAAAAAGTGGTCAGAAATGTTGTTTATTATATCTTTAAACTATAAAAATTGCATTCCATTATAAAGAGTCATCACTGAAATACAGGGTCACAAAGTTGAAGATCAGTGAAAACACTATGCAGTTATTGTTTATAAATCCTGACCAGGCACATTGAAACATCAGGGCTACATTTTGATGGGAATTATATTGGTGATACTGAAACAAACCCAGGTTCTGGTAATATACAAAGACCTGAATTACCGGTAACAAAGAAGTCAAGTTGTTATTAAAGGTACATCCAGGTTTACTCAGATTTATGAATGCAGTTTCTTCAGCATGTATACATGTATGAGACATAGTTTGGTTGCACTTGTACACTCTGAGATTTGGAACATCAGTCATCAGAACAATACTAGATTAAGGGAAATCACTTTATGATGAGTTGTACCCACATAGAGTACATACATGTATTAATTCTCCTGTTAGCAGATGTTCTATGTATTATTTTAACAAGAGTATTTTATAATTAAATGATGAGGACTGTTACATTTATGTCTTGTTTATACAATATCTAAAACTAAAACAAACACAAAGTACAAACAACATGACACTTGAAAAGCTACGTTTGCTAGTAAAAAGCATACCGGTAAATATATCAGTAACAGAAAGTTGGAAGCCAGGAGATACAAACGCAGATCAGTGTTACACCATACCCTTTCCATCTAATAGCAAATCAACAAAGCAAAAATTGGCTTCACTGAAAATAGCGATGTTCTATCATGAGAATCAAATTCTATAACCAAATTATGTCGAAAAGAGGGGTTTGTTAAACTAGTTATTCTGAGACTAATTTGGTCGTCTTTCTAGTCACCTTATTTGTTGTATTTCTGTATATAAATTTGTGGGGGACGATACGTTGTGGTTATGGAAATGTAACGAAATATAGTATGCAAAATTATCTGCTACACAATCAGCACCAATCACCACAGAAGAACAACTTAATGAAACCTCAGAATTTATTCACTAACGGAAAACCCGCTGGCAATCCGGAGACTTGCAACCTCATATCAACGATATAACACAAATTGTAAGAATGATACAGAATTGGCAGTATGCCTTTGATATACATCGATAAACTCTTGACCGTGTAAGAAAATTAGTGGGAAAACTTCTAATTGGATGAATATAAAAATTGAAACAAAAGAACACACTGCGGTGGTTTCTACCACGTTCGCATTCATGTCGTCGTCTCACTTCAGAATCCGTATTTTGCAACAATGTACAAGTCAGAATACAGTATTATTGAACTTGTATAAAACGTAATGAATAAAGCGATTAACAAATATTGCATGTTTCAATTACAATGTTTCACAGATAAATGATTCAGAAATTACTCCGACAAAATTTCCCTAATAGCATTGCCTTCCTGTAATGCACAGAAAATCCACAAATAAAGATTTTGAAGAGTTATTATTACCATTACTATTTAATTGGGCATTTCCCAGAGTATGCTAACAAATCATATTATTTAAATGTTATCTCAAGAACCATTTTTATTAACTACATCAATGCTGCATAGATTATACTTACATATCATGTGTGCCTTCGTCAAATAGTTCCCATGTTGCAATTGCAACGTCGGTCAAAGTATAATCAACACCTATCAGTATACAAAACAAGACAATTATCAAAAAACTCAAATTTCCTATGGAATACACATTTGTATGTACAACATTCTTTAAAAGAGAAGCGCTATTCAAATTTAAACACAAATTTGAACAGTTAAGAGCGAGTTTTAACTGAGAGAAAGCTAGACAACACAGTTTTCATCTAATATGTCAACTAAACTACCGGTACATGCATTAATTTAATTATAGTTCAAAGATAAGCAGGCAAATTACAAAACATCAATTACATTTGTTTATCATTTTAAACTTCATCACAACAGGATGATTTGCTCCATTAAAATCAGATCTCCGATAGAAGCACATAAAAACTAAAAATCACATTTGTTGTATACTGAATCATTTAAAATATACCTTATTTTGACTATGGAAACCTAATCTGTAATTTACATATTAAGCACATGCCCTAATAATAGAGCACATACGGTAGCTATTTTTTCAGTCAACACGCCCATTCAAATAAAATTTATGTAAAAGTATAAACCTTGCAAATCCAGTAATAAAATTCGCCCACTATACTTCTGGTAGCACCAATGTGCAAATGAGCACATTTTGTCTGTGATAACACCACCATCTTCGGCAGCTACACCATTATTATTCAGGTATTTTTTGAATTTTCCTGGTAGGAATTTTTCAATAGTGTAGTAAGGTTCTCCTTCAACCTTCATAATATAACAAGGCAAGACTCTGTAAAAAACAAAACAAATGAGTTAACAATATTGCTGAAAAATGAGAGCATCTTCTACCATTAATTTGAGCTTACAACCTTTAAGTTTACCATAGGGTTTTGAAAAGCTGACAATAAAAAAACATAGTTGAACTCTAGTGACCTTGCCCTTTGTTGTATAATATTATTCCCTTTATCATAGTTTGTTTCAATATGAACATGCATTGTCATAATTAATTTTGAATACACCAAGTTTTGGAATTAAAACAGCAGTGGGAAAGCAGTCTACCAAACGTCCTTGATAGATGTAGATATCTTACAAAAACATTGGTGCCTAATTTGTTTAATTATTTTAAGGGACATAATTTCCAGCTTTATTCAAAGTTATTCAGTTATTTTAGTAGAAAAATGAATTCCTCATCTCAGAAACATGTATTGTATACTACTGTATTATTTGAAAAGTAAAACAAGCAGCCTGTCGGCTGAGATAGCTCCGCTGTTAGCAATGCACATGGCAATTAAAGAACAGAAGATATCATTAGAAAATGAACAAATCTGAGAGAGGTCCACATGTAGTACCTATATGTATAATATATCAAAGCAATTGGACTTGCGGTTTTCAACAAGAAGTCGAAAATATCACTTTTTACCAAAAATTACAAAAATATTCATCAAAATTAGAGAATTAAAGATATCATTATGAAATGAACAAATCTGAGAGAGGTCCACATGTAGTACCTATATATGTAATATCAAAGCAATTGGACTTGCGGTTTTCAACAAGAAGTCAAAAATATCACTTTTTACCAAAAATTACAAAAATATTCACCGAAATTAGAGAATTAAAGATATCATTACAAAATGAACAAATCTGAGAGAGGTCCACATGTAGTACAATATCAAAGCAATTGGACTTGCGGTTTTCAACAAGAAGTCGAAAATATCACTTTTTACCAAAAATTACAAAAATATTCACCAAAATTAGAGAATTAAAGATATCATTACAAAATGAACAAATCTGAGAGAGGTCCACATGTAGTACCTATATATGTAATATCAAAGCAATTGGACTTGCGGTTTTCAACAAGAAGTCGAAAATATCACTTTTTACCAAAAATTACAAAAATATTCACCAAAATTAGAGAATTGAAGATATCATTACAAAATGAACAAATCTGAGAGAGGTCAACATGTAGTACCTATATATGTAATATCAAAGCAATTGGACTTGCGGTTTTCAACAAGAAGTCGAAAATATCACTTTTTACCAAAAATGACAAAAATATTCACCAAAATTAGAGAATTAAAGATATCATTACAAAATGAACAAATCTGAGAGAGGTCCACATGTAGTACCTATATATGTAATATCAAAGCAATTGCACTTGCGGTTTTCAACAAGAAGTCGAAAATACCACTTTTTACTAAAAATGACAAAAATATTCACCAAAATTAGAGAATTGAAGATATCATCATGAAATGAACAAATCTGAGAGAGGTCTACCCAAGGTACATATACACCAAGTATCAAAGCATTCAGGCTTGTAGTTTTCAAGAAGAAGTCGAAAAAGTAAAACATTGACACGGACGACGGACAATCACTCATATGATAAGCTCCGCTCGACAAAGTCGACAGCGGAGCTAAAAATGCCCTCTAGAATTAACTAGTATGTTGCAAGCTCTGCTTTGTATGCAAATCAACTGTAATAGTTATAGTGATTGGAATGCATGTTAAGCATACGGATAATCAGAGTTGACATAGCATATGACAATAAACAGATGTTGCATTGCCAATGAAGAATGCAAATAGTTAGTTGGTGTCCAGTGGAGAGAGAAGTCAAAAGTACTGTTGCCTCCTGAGAATCTACATCTTCAAACACAGTGTGTTTTTAAACTAGTATTATCAAAGCTCTGTAATTCTGTTCCAATAGCTGAAACAAATTCCTGTGAATTTTCAAAATTCATATACTTCGCAATACAAAATCCATATTTTTTGAGTACGTTTTGCTTTTTATGTATTTTTGCATTATTTTTGTTTTGATAACTTTGGACTAAAGAGATTTTCTATTGGCTTCAAAGCTTGATCAAAAGTTTGGCACCCAATTTATAGGAGTGCTTATAAAGATTATCTGACATCTTGTTTTCTGTTAAAATTTTATTTATTGGTAGGTTTGCAAATGTATATCAGACTGTGCAACAACTCTCTCCATGAGTTGGTTTTGAAACCCAGTCCAGTATTCCCATGGGATTTTGGAGACACAATACTAATGATATTATTACAAGACAAATGATTTACTTCACTGAGCACATACAACAATGCATATTCCATTGGGATCAGTGATCTTTGAATGTGTATCACCAGTGATCAGTCAAATAGAAACAGTCAAAACATTTCATCAGATTTTCTCAATTTTTGCATATTTTCACTCAGTACATCAATCGTTCAACTAAGGGAAGATTTTATACTGATGAATTAGGTGACCAAGTTTGATAAAGTTTGGAAGGAATAGAATTACTAAAGTTATTGTGCACACGTTAACAATTATTAATGATGACAACAACATTTTTCCCTTAATATACCTTTCCTTTCATCTTTGATGATACAGGAAAGGTAAAAAATAATGACATAAGTATTATGAATGAAATGAAACACTGACCTTGGACACTCTCCAAATTCAATACATTTTTCTTTCTCAAAAACACGGCATAGCATGTTTCCCAACATTTGGGTTTGTACTTCCTGAAAATATATACTTATTAATGATATCTGTATTTGAATTACAATCATCAGTTTTAGATAATTAAACTGACATAAAATAAGCTTTAAAAATAAAATGTTGAACAATATATGACAACACATTAGAGCAGCATATGCCAAATTTGTGTAGTTAACACATTTCATTATTAACTTAAAGGGAATTTGTGCCAAATTATATTATTGTATCCAATGCACCAACTGAGATTAATATTAAATTCTTCATACATGGGTTTACAGATATACACCCTATAGTCAGTCAGAAACAAGTAAATTAAGTAAAAATACAAAGCTGCTAAATAAATTCTTACATTCACTGGTATATCTGTAAATCCACAGTTGTGTCAGTATTACTTGAAAGTTGAAAGGTTAGTTTAAAAAATCAATGAACAATCTCCATGTTAGTAAAAATAAAAGTGGGCTGCAAACCCGAACCCCTTCAGCAAAGTTGTATGTATTTTCAAACAAAATATTCACAAAACTAAAAAAAATGCATAAAGATGGGCAGGATTTAAAATTTGGCACAGACCTTCTTTATATTCTATGTGTGGTAAAAACTGAACTTTTGCTTATTAAACACTGATATTAAAATTACAACCAATATTTCATTATCTTATTTCTTACACGTTTAGACATCATGTATTGCAGGTCAATCTTTGATTTCCCTATCTGTTTATAATGCCCTTCATATAGAGTATCAATTCCTTCTTGAATATGAGTCTTCATGACATATCCTCCCTCGTTAATATCAGGGTGATTTGAATCGACTATATAGCAATGATAAGCTGCTCTCATAGCACCTTTACCGATAAAATTGCCTTTTCGGAACTTAATTTCAAAAGATTTGGCATCCCATGCACACTCTCCTAATGAAGTGTATTTAAAACTACTGATTTCCCCTGCAACTAATGGGCCTGCCAGTAAAAAAATAAAAACAAATTCTTGTATGTTAAAATAGTACATTTGAACACTTTGAAGTGCTTTTTCTCATACATTTTTCTGTGATGAAATTGAAGTACCGGTAGTCAGAATTTGAGAACTTTTGTTAGCAATTAAAAATCAGAAAAGCAATATTGTAATATTACAACAATGAAATTAAAGCTATGTGAAAACAAGCACATTTTCATTCATGCCAAGATCAGGGCATATGATTGATGGACTCAAAAATGGCGAATAGTTATATATTTGTTTTTTTTGATAAATTTCTTTTTGCAAAAATAGGTTGTATACATGTATTTTCCTTAGTATGTGTAAATTTTGAATTGATCAGATACAGGATGAATGTGGAAATAAAAATGAACATCTCTTTGGTGACTGCAAAGCAAATTTGAAAGAATTCCAAGTTACTATTTGAAGATGAAATTAAATATATTAAAACCAAACAGTCAACAGACAGTCATTATTATGAATAACTCTGCCAATTAAACATCATTGAAATTGGGACTAAACATTCATGTTGAGTATTGTACTTACCAGATTCCAATGGGACACATCTCTGACTTCTCCCAAAGTTCAATAATGTTGTAACACTAACTGAAAAAAACAAAAATTAATAGATGCAGTGATATTATAGAACCCAGGAGTTAAACATTTAAATGAGGAAATTAGGAATGTGATTGCCATAAGAACTCCATGTGTCACACATGTTTTATAGTTGCATAGAACAATGTACCTCATAAGTACGTAAAAAGAAATTCTCTAAAAAATAACCAGGTTCAGCACAGTCGTACAGATGTCCATATATAAGGTAGGTAATTAACATGCATGGATTTCACAGATGTATGTAGAACATTTACTTGAAATTTTAATGAGTACTCTAGATATCAGTGGAAAATATATAAATTGGTTTATTTAAATTAGGTAATTAGTAAGCACATAATTCAACCCTAAACTAAACATGTGTATGGCTTACCCCTGTGGTACAGGCACACATAAGTTTAATTAAATAAAAGTACCGGTAGAAATAACATCATATATTCTGTGACTTAAGGTCTAGTCATAATTTTTAACAAAATTGGTCATAAATCACATAGCAATATTCATTAGTTTATTGTGTACAATCATGAAGCTAATGTCTCATGGTACAATGAAATAGCATTATTTTGTGTGTTACAGTTATGCTTTTTGAGAAACGTGTCCTAATATTTCCATGCTATTCTTACTTTATCGTGTGACTACTGAGTTAGAAGTTCGCCGATCTACGCTCAACGACGTGAAATCTGTAGCGACCTGACAGGGATTCCTTCACGGTCTGTGAGATCGATTGCCATCCTGAATTTGTGCAAATCCGGACACTATCCTGTTGAACTCAACCTGCACAACGCATCAGATGTTTAACAGCGATCGAGCCCAGCGTCTACCGTGAAATCTACGCAGCGAGCTGTCTCCTGGTGACTGACTTCACAGCGATCAACTGGGAGCAACGAATACGTTCTACGGACTTCCAGTTGCTTATACAAGACGATAATATTCTGATTTACTGTACTTTTAATGTAACATTGAACCATTGACATTGAAGTATTCTCATGTGTGATCACGCAATTTATGCAACGTAATAGGCATTTGTAGCTGTTATTGTTATTACCGTTACACTTATGTTGTTGGTGTTGTGTTGAATTTATAGTGAATTGATCGATCGATCGATAGTCAGGGATTTATTCGAATTTTATTTTATTTTTTTATTAAATATTGAATTCATTTACTAGCATGATTGTCATTACTTTTAGGCCATCAGCCGAGCCCCTCATAAATATTACTCTGTCACGTTGTCAACCGAACTTAGTTTCGTGGTTAATGGGTTGTATCAAAGGTTCTGAATTCTAAATCTGTTCTGGTAAAATTTCCAGAATTTATTTGGTAACTAAAATCGGGCGATTTCATTACGTTGACGTAATCACGTGTTACATTAATATTAATATTAATATAAACTGTACCATTTTCTTTACTAACCCTAAGCTATGGATAGTTGACTTAAAATTCAATTAAAACTTTGACAAGACACTCATACATACAGACAGACACACTAACTGCAAAGGGATTCAAAAAGTTCTTCACTACTACTACAGAATAAGGTTTCCCGATATACACTATAGATTTACAAGCGACCTGGAGGTCAAAATAGCTCCATTGTCCTACTTGAACATTTATGGTAGCCATGTTGAGCAACACACACTAAAAGACAAAACGTGTTTAACCCACCCCCCGAAAAAGTTTGGTCCTGGCTGTTGAGAACATATCAGCTTAACTTCATCTAACAAATTGTTCACAAAAATAATGTACCAGGTACACCTCAATCTAACAGAAATCCAACTAAGGTACCTACAACATACCAAGTATCAAAGCAATTGAGTTGTTAGTTTTTAGGAATAAGTCGAAAGTGCAATTGTAGATGGACAAACGACGGGCAATCACCTATATGAACAGCTCCACTATGTCATCTACGACAGTGGAGCTAATAAGAAAATAACACTAAAGTCATTATGGCCATGTAGTGCATCTATTTTCAATTCTACAGAAAATGTTTTATAAGTGCTTACTTGATGGAGATGGTTGCACAATTGCTTCTGTCTGCAATAAAATAATATTGTTTAGTTGTTGTATTCTTATAATAGACTTACATTTGTACACAATAAAGATCAGGGTTTATGTTTTGAATCCATTCTACAGAAATTACTTTTTGAGACAAAATAAACTCATATTAGTTTAGTACTAAACTAATCCAATTGACAGATCTTGGGGAGCCTATAACAACATCTGGTTCTCAAAATCAGTAATTGCTATGCCTTCATTGTGTTTACTTTTCCCTACATCTCATAAATATTTTATTTCCACCAATAAATCTTTGCCTAGATCTCAAACAGCAAGGACATATATTCCCACCCCTTGTATACCTTGACTTCATCATTGATGATACTGACCAGGCAAAAATGAATTAAACATGAGTAACATTTTCATCAGCATTAATCTTCTCATCTTTTTGCAATTATAATTACCATCAAATAGCGCAAATGGTAAAAGATACTAACCTTTTTACATGTTTTCGCCATCTCAGAAAGTTGTTTTAACTGACTGGAAGCTGAGAAAAAAATGTCGGTTCTGTCAGGACATTTGCTATAAATATGTGAATTCAATCATATGGTGTGAAAATATACAGTGTATATAACATATAAGGTACTTCTATAAACTATTCCTGTCTAGAAGGTTGCTTTTGATAATCATTGTAATGTGATATTTAGTCACCGTTGATGTAGTTTTTAATTTTGTCAGCTTGAATTTAGGCAGAGGGTTCTCCAAACTCGTCTATTCACATAGTTCATACCCACCATAGACCGGTCTGCCCAACGAAAATTCTTGGTACCGGGGTCTTGGGAAGGAGCCTTGGGGGTATTTTGGTCTCATCCCATACTTTGGGGACTAATCCCGAAACAACACAGACCGGGTAGCATTTGGTCCAGCAGAAAGTGTTGCATAAGATTTTACCCCATCGGGGGGCCTTAAGCGTTACCTCCTCCGTAGCAGACCAACGTCTGCCCATCAACGCCGTTTGCGTGCCCTGTGTCCCACTCCGCACTCGAATGGACAGGGAGAGACATATCGACGGGGTTGCTTTGGATCCCGACGCCTGTGATCCCATAAGCCTTGTAGCAACTGAAAGTGGTCGCCTTAGGATCAGGGTATTTACATCGTATCACTAAGATCGATGGAACTCTGTATCACCCCAAAAGCGTGGATCACCGAGTCATTACGGATAGTATACTCTGAGGGACCGAAAAAAAATATCTCAGACCTCAGAACTCCAGTGAAAAACTCACGCCTTCAAGGCAAAGACCCCGAACATTGCATGCAGGCACAGCGAAAAAGCATATCAGATACAGGTTCTATGCTGGTAAATTCTGAATATGACCACTGCATAGTCGACCCGAAAACAAGGAGGCCAAAAAACGGCAGCGAGTCATGGAGCTGTCATTACATCTACTCATTTCTAAATACGTAGATCAAGCATAAAATGAAGACGACATGCATGAGGGAAGCGAATTACAGTAGTAAAAGGTGCTGCCACGAAACCAACAAGTGGTTATGTAGTGGGGCCGGGTATTAATTTATTTGTTGTGAAAAAAAAATATTACACACAAGGGGGAAAACCACACGAGGGTAAAGAAGACAAGAAAAACTAATCCTAACAGCTAGAATGTTGAATGCCGCCCAGCGGCAACAACCCAAGCTAGAAACCCGGACAGGAAAAGCAAGCGATCCAGGCAGAGCACGCTAGATTTCATCTTCATTCGAGACAGAGAAAAAATCAAATCAGAGTGATTGTACAGACGTTAATGGCGCTGCCATATGGCCTCGGTCACGTGGTTCGTGAAGTAAGGGAAAAGAGAATCTTGGGGTCATGGGGCTTCACCTGACCTAGATTCTATCTCTTCGTCACCGACAGAGTCACTGATTAATGCCTACAGTTCAAAATAGTCATTTTGACTGACCTGAGTCTATGGTGGGTAATTGAACGTTGTGAATTTGGTAGGGAAATAATTAGAACCAGCCTCAGTTTTTCTTCCAGGACTTATTTACAAAAGACAACAAGTTGTTATTGTTTACAAATTTTTGTCCAAAAATGTAATTATTCATATTGAGATTTTTAACTGACACTTACCACTATAACTAAGTGGAATACTACCAGTATCGATAGAGCAGGAATCACCTGAATTACTTGATCTGTGATCTCTATAAAGACAAGGCAAGATATATTACAAGAAGTATACAATAGTTTGATTATAATACATAAGAAATGGTATAGCTCCATACATTATATATATATATATATATATGCACTATATATAAGATATAGATAATAATAACAATCATATTTTATATCCATTGTGTTATTTTAAAATTTGCCTGGTGGGGAACATGTGTGTGATACATACATGTATAATGAAATGAAATCAAAAAATACTTACAACATGAATGCAGACAAACTTTCCTCATTTCCATCCTCCTGAATAACATGGTCAAAAAGAAATGAGTAAAGAGTTGCAAGATGATATAGTCTCTCAACATAATATATAAATAAAATTTATGAATTACATTCCCCATTCATTTTCTGGCGACTAAACAATGAAAGATGTAGATAGAATTATGATTAAATGTTTGGTAATATCCAGAAATTACAGATTGTGTAATTTCAAATGGCAACTTATTTGGGGCTGTCAAAGTGGCATCACCTGGAAACAAAATCATTCTTTTATCTTACATACAAAACTGCACAATCTACAAGTAAACAGTTTGATTCAAACCACAAAAAAAATAGCATATGCACTGTTCATATCAAATTTCATTTCAAAAACTTTTGAAAGTTCTCTTTGTGCTCATCATATTAAAGCGGAGGGGTTGTCGCGAGTGTGTCCTTGAAACTTGAGTTCCAAGTGGCTTATACAACATAATGTTTATTTATATCAAAACCCGTGTACCGTGTAGTAGTAATATGGGCAAAAATAAAAACAGCCGTTATTTGGCCATCTTTGATCTGATTATGAAACACACTGATATGTATGATGTATGTGCCAAATATGAATAATTTTGATTTTGAAGACACATTCTTAAAAAAACATGTTAATAACACTAAACTGCACCAACATTATACAATGATTGATAATAAACACATGATTAGAGAAGATTGGTAAAAAATTAATTGAGTTTAATATCTTGGATACAAAGATTTGTTAGAACAATGACAACACTTTCAGACAAGCACAATTTTATTTTTCCCATTTTCTTTTATTACAAGATAGGTCAAAAAAATCAAATCACTACGTCTTGTCTTTGCACCAACAATATCAACCATGTCTGAGAGCTGATATCAAATGGACGTGAAAATGACTACAACTGGATTAACTAGTAGGACACTTACCGGAGAATAAAAACAAAATGTAGTTTTGCTTTGGATATGGCAGTCTTCTTTATACTCTGGTCCATTGGGCCCACCAAGTATTTTGCACTCTGATTTCAATGAATAAGAAATCTTGAAAAATTCCATACACGAATCGAGGACATTAGATATAGATAATGGCTTATTGAATTCCACCTACAAAAAAACAATCGTCTTATAGTGGTTGACCTGAAAATATTATTTTTTAATCAATTACAATACCTGCTTATGGATTTAAGAAATCATTTTTTCCATTTTAAGATAAACAAAGCTAGCCATATTATGTATGGGGTGATTCACTCTGAGAATTTTGACAAATGTTCCTACAAATAACCAAAGACATACTTTTTTCAATTCATTTATGATATTCTACATTATCACAGTGGATAACATTTTTGCACATTTTGTAATAACAAAAAAAATATTGCCAGATATGTAAATCAGAAAAAAAGCTTATTTTTCGAGTTGGAAACTCAGCATAACAATTTGTTTAGATAAAAAAACAGGTGTCAGGTTATAATTATACTCACCAACTGTTTCAAAGCCTCACTTTTTTGGTATTTCATTGATTTTCTGTTAAATTTCAACCTAGTTATAGTCAATAACTGAAAGAAAACAAAGAAAAAATATCTAAGCCTCGAGTTTTGATTTGTGATGTGAGATATGTTTTAACAGATCTGTAAATCAAAAACAATATTTGACAAAATACTAATCTGAAGGTCTCTTATATAAATTTTATTTTAGACAAATTTTGAAAAATCTTGAACAAAATACAAGCTAGTCACACCAAATAGAACCTGGTTGACATTTTATAGTAATTAAATCCAGGTTGCGATAGGGCTGCATACCACAAGGGGGCTGAATAATGATGCACAATCACACATAAGTGTCTGGGATCCAATAGGGATAGGTTTATTCTAAATAACAAAACTAGGGGGCCAGAGTTTGAGTAAATATGTTGCCATGGCAACCTCAAGGTTGCTGAAAAATGGCCAAACACTGGCAAACTAAGACCACTACTAAAACACAACAATGAAAACAAACTCAAACACCTGGATGAAGAAAATAAGTAAATAAACAGCAGAAAATTGGCACAAATGACAAAACTCAAAGCGACTGTAAAGCAGCAAATTGAAAAAGAAAAAAAGAAAAATATAACAAAACTCAAAGCGTCTAAATAAAGCAAGCAACAACAAACAAACAAACAAAACACAAAGAGCTACCCACCATTCCAAATGGGTTTTTTTTTTGGGGGGGGGGGGGGCAGAAATGTTGGCACTACATAAAATTCAGCTGCTTGCTGCATGCATTGCTAGCCGTGCACTGAGAGGGATTATCAAATGGCAAATGTAAGCTATGTTTACTTATACAAAGTGGCCAGCACTGATTGGTTACAATGAGGCACACCCACTCACTGCCTCTGAGGAATGCAAATGAGCAGCTACCCCAGATTTAAACCTGGTTAAATATTAACCTAACCTTAATTTGTTTGGCCAATAAAGAGACACTGCTGAGTCAATCTGTTGCCATGACAACCCCAAGGTTGCTGAAATATGGCCAAACACTGGCAAACTAAAACACAACCCAGGATAAGTGTACCATATTCTGAAGATAGTCAGATAAAAAACTACATACATAAATTTCAACTGTAAATAAATTAGGTTTGTGGAGTATCCAAGATAACCTATGTACTAACTTTCATTGAGACTGTTGAGAGGCATTTTAATATTGACTAATTATTATGCAAATTAGGTTATTAATACACAGTTGACACAGATTTCAACCAAAAACTAATCAGAGTCAGGGTAACAAGTTAGCTTATTATACTATAAATCCTACTACATTGTACTAAGAAATGCAACATATTTGCACCATGTCATAGTGTTCATTATGGCATTGTGGCTAAACATCACTGGTGGTAAGAGGGAAAAAAAGAAATACTAGTAGTGTAATTGTGATTAGGACATACTCCACCAGTGACAATATATATATACGTTTTCAGAAAACAGGGACAAAGTAGAATATCATTATCATGAGTGACATTCACACCCAGTCTGTCCAGGCATGCCTGAGAAATGGTTGATGACATGTACAAAATCTGTGATTTCATTTTTGTTGACGAAAATGGCTCCCAGTCAAGTAAACTTGAAATCTCTAAATACCATATTTAAATATTTAAACAAAATCGGTGAAAGTCTGAGAACGGGGTAGGAGACTCGTTAATGAACACAAGAAATCAAGAAACAAAAAAATATGCATTACTGATGTTAATACAAAGTTTTAATGAAATCAGCATTAATTGGTTGATGAAGTTCAACTGTTGATTATTGGTGTCTTTTTTAATTTGTACATACACATACAAACACACATACAGAACTCAAAACATAAGTTTCTGATAGGGAAAATTACAAACTACCCCGTACTGTAAATGCATAGTACACAACAAATATATAATATATAAGAAAATGAAATGGTTTTGTTATATATCTTTGATGATAAAACAAAAATAAATAATTTAGTAAACCAAAGAATTACCAATAGTATATAGACGAGTAATGAAAGAAAACATATTCTTACTTGTGGACATCTCAAATTTCATTTTTTTCCTGATGCTCTTCTTACAGCTTGTTGGCGCTCACGCACAGCATCCCATTCTTCAGAGAATTATAAAAATAAAATTGTTTTATTGATGTCTACTCTAAAAACAGAATGTTTGGTTAAAAATTAGAAAAAAATGAACTTTTGGTATACATGTACTGTGCACGTACTTTGAATGAAATGTTGTGCACATTGTGGTGAAACATTTTCAAAAAAATTGTAATAGTATACGCTCATTGTCAGCAATGTCTTAGTGGTTATCTCTAAGGAGCAATCACCTCCAAATAGTGCAGTGTTCTCTCAAAGCATACTAGTATTTGAGCGTGAGAAAACAAGAAAATAGAAAAGCCATTATTATTTTATGTTAAATTATGTAAATAAGTTGCCATGTTGTCTGAAATTCCTGATAGGGTAGTTGGATTGTGGTGCAGGGAGCGCTCCCAGGTTCCAATTTATTGTCTATTGACATTTACCAGTATATAATCTAAAATAAACTTCCACTAATTTGGAAATCTTGGATGCCAAATATGATTGATTTACGAGAGTTCAGACTTATTTCATGTATATTAATTTCGCAACCAGTCATCGTTGCTTATAATGGTATAAAAGAGAATAAAATTAAATGTTTGATTCAGTAAGATTTGTCTGGTTATCATCATTCAGTAATCACCTCCATGGAAGTACTAACAAAGGCATGCATTTAATGGACTTGTAGGAATTCTATCAAAACATTAATTCAATTTGCATGAAATAAACACAGCAGATGTTTGGCAGTAATAATAAATACTGGTATTAGTACCGGTACCATATACAGCACATTCAATGACCTGATACAAGTTCATGAATGCACATTTTTCATTGGTCAATTTCTTGACTCTGTATCACACTTAAGGGTAAGATTTTTTTTCATGAATTTAGATTTGAGATTTGATACAATGAAACAAAATTTGTTTTCTGAGTGCAAAATTTGTTCTTAAATTTGATTTTTGTGTGGCGGATGTTTGGGTTGCTTTCAATGATATCATTTACCATTGAAATACGATTCATGATAGATGGAAATTCAGGGTGATTTGATGTTACTGGACCAAATTATTGTGATCAGTTTTCAATTCACCCATATCATGTACTGGAATACCGACTGTGCATAGGTATGCAGTATAATGCCGCCAGAACATTTTGCACCAGTTTGCACCTGGGAAATAAAATGAATTATATTTGGGTATTTCATATTCAATCAAATATTCCATTAATACCCAGACAGCAAAATCGTGATTTTCATTAGCATATTCGTAATTCACACACTTCTAAGAATAGTTTTACAACTACCAAGTTTTTATGTGTGCATTTCACAGACACTTTAAACCTGATGCATAAACATGTACAAGGTCAAGCAAAAAACAATGACAGAAGAAAGATATTTCATGGAAGGGGTAGCATGGTCTTCTGTCATCAACTACTGCATTTATTCTATTGGTCTCATATAAATGTAATGTTTTGGTTATGCAAGCTTCTATTAAAGATGAATTTCAAACAAGAGCCATCATGGTATTACATGTACTATATTTATTAAATAAACAGATTATTCAATAATTTTCAAAACAATTTTTAAACATACCTTGACGATGTCCAACTTTCTTCATAATTTTAATTCCTAAGTAAAAAAAATAGAAAATACATAAATTAGTAATTAACTTCTTGGGGTGATATAATAACAAATTTAAACAATTATAGAAAAGATATTAAATGATTTCTATTGTGCTGTATTTGTAAATTGATTTTAAATCAACCACTGCTACACTCCTGCAACATTTATAGGCTAACAACAAGTTAACTTGGTTACATGACAAAATTTTAACAAATGCACAGGAACTTGGACACTTTTATCGAATAAACTAAACAACTTGCTAAACAAGAGTGGTCTAACACTCCCTGTAGCAAGGTACCTAAAGAAGTGTTTAAAAATAAGACAGCAACTCCAGTGACAATCTTCTGTCACAGTTTAAGTTTTGCATTTTGTAATAATTTAATCTTTATATTTTTTTTCTCTCTGTAATGTTTTAACTTACTAGTAGTTTGTTTTATTTTATCTATTTTTTTTGTAACTATTTATTCCTTCTTAAACGTTTGTAAACATTGCCAATCCCTCAGGGGAATGTGTAAGTGTTAATAAAATTATTATTATTAGTAGTAGTAGTAGTATGAACACGGACCGGTAATATAGTAACTCATGCCCAATTCACACGGTCGATGCGAGTTACACGCCCGGCTGTGACAGGGCTGTGTATCTGATTGTTTGAAACCCCTACCCCTTATCAGACAGAAGTAAGCTCAAATTGCCTACTCCTTTTCAGACAAACTGGATATTTGACACCCCTTTCCAGACAGTAAGCATATAAATGGTACAACATCGCCAATTACTGCTTCCAATCACTGTGACCATGATCAAAGCCGACCCCATGCTGAGTAAGAAACCCGTCATCGGACCACAGGGAGCCGAGGAACTATAATCAACTGTAATACGCAGTCTCTATGAGCGGGGGGGGGGGGTTATCGGCTGGTATCTAGTGTAAGAAATAGAACCCCCCCCCCCCCCGCTCATAAACACTGCGTACTACAGTTGATTATAGTTCCTGGGCTCCCTGTGATCGGACCCGTGCTGTTGAAGACCGCGCTCGTGCCAATATCCCCCAGGAACGGTATTTTTCTTTTCGATGAAGGAGCAAATACGACATTCACAACAGAGATTTGTCCTCATGTTGCAAACAGAAGGAAAGTCCAGGGCAAGTATATCAGAAAGCGACAGGCCATATCCTAGTTTGATGTACTCTGGACCCCTTTTCAAACAGAAATAATGCAAAAAGGATGGGGTTGCACGCCACTGTACTCGCGATCCCCGTTACTCATTTTGTTTCTCGTCATAAAACTGGTTACGCGCATCTCACGCTATTTACAATACCACCTAGCACACAGAATATCAAATAAAGAAATTCTAAGTAGACACTTACCAAATATTTGTACAGCAGAAACAAAACTTCAAGCAGGGAGCTGTAAATGCTTCGAGTATACCCAGTCGAACGCAAGTTAGCAATGATTGGCTAATAGTAATACCACGTGACTTGGGTCATAGGTTAAAGGTCAACGGGAAAAAAATGAAAACGGATTTCAAAACGAAGTGAAAATGAAAATGATTTTAAAACGAAAATGGTTTTGAGAATGAAAAAAGTTTTAAAACGAAAATGGTTTTAAAACGGAAATTATTTTGAAAAATGAAAATGATTTTCAAACGAAAATTATTTTGAAAATGAAAATGGTTTTGAAAATGAAAATGGTTTTCAAACGAAAATGATTTTGAAAATGAAATTAATTTTAAAAAGAAAGTGGATTTGAAAATAAAAACAAAGCTAAAAATGAGAATGAATTTCAACTTGAAAAAGAGAATGAAATTTGATTCGAAAACAAAAACGAAATTCTACTTTAAAACGAAATGAATTTGGAATTAAAAATGAAATTAGATTTAAAAACCAAAACGAATTTGAAAAAGTAAATAAAAATGGATTTTAAAATAAAAAAAAAATCGATATTAAAATAAAAATGATCTTTTTTAAAGTCAAAACGTGAGCCACCTCGGTTGCCGTAGTTGAGGTATATTCGCACCCAAACAGCAGTGTCTGACAAAATCACAAAGTATATTTACAGTACAGTATATTTTGCCTGGACCATTAAAAACACAGAATGTTATTTGAATAGGATGTCGTCTCATCGGATGTAAACTATAAACCTGCCTGTCCCGAGTGCTGGTGCTTTTCTATGTAGCGTTATGCCAGTTATCATAAAAAAAGAACTCCTAGATTGTGCTCGTTGTATGTTGATATGATTAACATATAAAACAATAATTAAAACGCATTCAAAATTACGGACGTAAGATTTGAAAACTAGTTTTCTTTACCTCGGAATCAAATGAACCACTGATAAAACTGTGCGACAGAAACAGCACCCGTCACTCAACGCAGTGTATCGTGCTGCCACAAATCATGTAATATTATGAGAAAACAAATTCCGGTAAATCCAATTGCCGTTCCGCAGACATGTGCTGTTAAATTTAGTTCGATTAAAAAAAATAGAAAAGATATTACTCGTGATGCAAATTGGCTGAGTCCAGATTAATACAGGATGTGCATATACATTGTTTTGTTTAGTTTAGTTATATTGTGTTGTCTCGTGTCATTTGAACAAAACATATATACATATCCCATATACTCATCCGTTAAAGAAATTATTAACGCAGGATGACAGTATGTGCACCACCCCGTCATTTTTTATATTGTGATATTTCAACAAAGCAGACAGAACACATACTGATCCGTGTTTTTATTAAATTATTTTCTCTTCTTGATTCGCACTTTTTTTTGGGGGGGGGGGACTTACTTATTTGCAACTTACTATTTCACATATAATCTGTAAATGTATATAGTCGTACTGTTTGTGATAACTAAGAAATATTATACAAATATTTTTTATCACATGTTAACATTCAAATTAACTTAAAATCATTGTTTTTTTTCGATTATGTATTAGACAAAATCATGCGAGCTAGCACAGTCGATTAGTTTATTGAATTATAAATCGAACTGACATAACCATAGAACGTCGCAGCACGTGAACCACGGAAGTCGAGTCAGTAGTTCCTGTGCGAGTTGAACTGTATTCAATATGGCGCCACACACAAACAGTGTTCCCCGCTGATCAAAATGACTGGGGGTAAAGGTTGATTAAGATTGATATCTCTATCCTGTTATTAACTATACAATTATTAAATTGAAAATGAATGGAAACTGAATGTAAAATTAATGTAGCCAATATATGCTTATACAGATGGTGGAAAACACTTGTTGAGCCAAAGTATACCAACTAAAATTATTGCAGCTGGTGTATGTGACCAGATGCGTCAGGAAACAGTATTATATATATTGTGTTGACAAGGATTGAAAATCATACTGTGAAGAATACGTTTCTCGAGGATAAGAAGAATGTTGCGCTTATTGATAATACTCGCTGTTGGCAGTTTTGCTGTAGCAGAGGTGACGAAGGTAAGTTTACAATGAATATTTCGTTCAGTTATCCTATTTCATACAGGTGTGTAATGTTCATCTAAGAGCTGCGGATTTCAGGTCTCTCTATAGCATAATTACCGTTGCCATAAATGTCCCATTGCGCATCTGGCAACGCTGCGGGAAACCGGACGTTCGAGCTGCTGAATATGTTTTTATATTACAAGCCTCGTGTAATCCGGTCTCGTGACGCTATGAGACAACCGAAAATGGAAGCTCTTTCTACATTTTCAATTTAGTTTCTATTTGTGAGCAAAGCTCGTTTCACAACCACCAGTCACTAGTGATCCTTAAAAAGCGTGTTGCGAGTGAACGAAAATTTTTACTTTTCAACTTTCAGGTAAATGATAATTTCACCGTCACCCACACTACCCATACTGCGACAACATGGTTACATTAATTGCTCAACCAAATAGAATAAATAAACTCTCCGAGATTATAATACAGAGTAGACTGCCCCCCCCCCATATAGTCTGACGCAAAAATAGAGTAACTTTACACCAAAATCAGAGCTTGCTAATTAATAAATATAGCATAGGGAATTATCATATAACAAAAACATCGCTACGGGTTGGATAGTATTCTCACTATTATATGGCGTAGGATTGTGGAAGCTCACTCATTTCAAACGCACTCCCGCCACTCAGTAATGCATTGCTGCAATACACTGTTGCATTACCCAACGACAAGTGTTCACTCAGGATTCTGCTGTCAGTCACAATGGCCCATGTTCAATAATTTACGTAATACGAAATTGTGAAACATATTAAACAATCAAGCTACTTAAAATAACCTTGAATTCCACAGCGTTTGTGAAAACAATAGCATGTTTATGTGTGATTTTTTTGTCCTCTGAAGTTTGTGACTAGGTCCTTTTTGCTTTCACTAATCCATGCTTATTTATAATATATAGAAGATAATATTTGGTAATCGTAGTCCTAAATAACTATTAAAATAGCTAGACGTTTCGAGCAATGGCTCTTTATCGATAGCAGGGAAGAAAGTGTTATAACGTACAGCAACACTTTCTTCCCTGCTATCGATAAAGAGCCATTGCTCGAAACGTCTAGCTATTTTTAATAGTTATTTAGGACTACGATTACCAAATATTATCTTCTATATATCATATTTATCAGTCCGAGCAGCGTTTATTTATTTATAAACTACTATTACGGTTCATGCTTATTTATGCTTGTACCTTGTCCTGCTATATCTAAACTTCTGTATATTTTTTGTATTGTTTATGACAAAATATGTGTAGAAATGTTAAGATAACTAACTTGTCATTGATGTCGTGTGCTCTGGTTTGACCTCAAATCAAACATTTTTAGCTTATTTCTCTTTATTCAGGTATTGGTACCCTGTTCGAAAACTCTTGGCGAAACAAAATCATTCCTTCATTTTTATACATAACCAATTTTGTTTTTCATGAAGATTTTAATCACCGATTTTTGTGGATGCGATTGTTTCCAGACAGCTTGGATTTTGGTGTCAGATATTTGAAAAAGTATCAATGTTCTTTAATCGGCCAATAGAAACCTCTCGTTTCAGTTTCAATTCTGAACTTTATAAATATTTATAAAGATGAAGGAACGCCCGTGTTGCACCAAGTGTATAGCTTGTAATGTTTGCAAAAATGATACAAATCTATCATGATAAAAAACAGCAGCTATAATATTTTAATACAATTGTTTTTTAAATGCGATTACGGAACATTTTGACTAATATTACAGTGGTTAGTTCAATAATAACTGTTTATTTTTTTATTGTTTTTAACACAATTTCATGGAATGCCAATTAGAATTACTACTATTTCTGTGTTTTTTTATTTCACAGAGATCGATTGAAAAGAGAGCAGGTAATTATTAATCGTATTTGCTATTTATTTATCTAACCTATAATGGTTGTTACGTGTTACCGCTGTTCCCTAAATCCATATACCGGTATATGCCGTTCAATGCAGTCAACACTGTGTATTGAGAAAGGCCTACTGGTGCATTAGATACTCAGTCCATTGAGGTCATTTTAATTTTCCTTCGGTCAGTGCACTATATATATTAACAAAGATGCCTAAAATCTATTCCAAAATTATTTAATAAACATAAATTAAAACAATAAATTTACAATTGTAACAGTTCTTATTGTGCATCTCGTAAGGCACGACGTGGAACCATATTAATTAACCATGTATCAGTGAACAGAAACAAATTGCATATTCAAACTCAGAAATAATGAAACCACAATTATTTACATACAGTGGCACAGATCAGAATGATAAGTTGCTAGCTGAACAACAAACACTCAATAGCTGTTCCGTCAGAATATAAAAGACTAAGCCACGCCATAAGCGGCTTTTAAAAGAAAGTTATATGCTGATGCAGCATACTACACCATGCAGCGGACTTCATTTGAATAATCATTAACCATGAATATCGTAATAGCGCCATCCGCGTCAAATAACAAAAAAGAAATAAACAAAAAAACTATAGGGTCTCAATCACAATATATGTCCGTTTTTCATGAAAAAAGTGACTGCCTTCACTATCGGATGACGCCATTGGGCCTAAGACTTATTACCATCTATTCATGGATGTCATGGCAACCATATGCAAATAAAAGTACGTTTTCTGAAGCGTACAACTGCTTACGAGTCATGCTTCTGTTTTTAGAGATTAAATTGCTGCAATTGTGCCGAATATCAAATTGATAAATCTTCAATACGAACAGTTGTAGTGTATTTTATTACTTTGTCGGTGCTAATAATATTTTAGAGTCTATCCTGAGGTATTGCATGTGATATCAGGATTTGAATATGGCGTTAACTGTAGCGGATTTTCAGCAATGTGTAATCCCGTTACTAGATAACATTAGCATATGCTATAATATTGACTAATATGCATACTTAATCGTTATTCTAGTTGACTATGAATATGTGAGTGGATTCGTGAGTTATTCAGGTGCGGTAACAGCGTGTGAAAACATTGGCAAAGTGATTGTTCAGCTTTGCTCAGAGGCAGAACAGAATGACCTAGAAGCATATTTAGCATCCCAATTCCCTCCACCGGCTGTTATTCCAAAAGGTACGGTAATAAATGCCTATTCAGATTTATAATGGATATTTGATGGTGCGATTGTAATGACAAGAAATCAACATTTACGTAAACTCGTAAGATGACTTATATTTTCATATTGTATCATTCAGTATTTTGTTTTTCATGGAGGTTTTAAATTCGGTATTGATCATCGAACATTTTGTTGTATGTGATTATTCCTAAACAGCTTGGATTGGTGTCAGATATTCCAGCGGAAAGTGGAGGTGCGGGACAGGTGCAGCTCTGAGTTACCAAAATTGGGTGTATCCCCCCGGAAGTAATACCGGCTGTGCGTTTCTGTAAGTAAACTCAGTTTCATCAAATATAAATGATATAATTACATTCTCGTCATTGCAATGAGGGATGGTACACTAAATCAGCAATATTCAGCTGTGCATTAGAACGCGAGATTCTATCGGTTGCAAATCACTCCAAGGAGGAGTCACGCTAAATTGTGGTAGGGACGTCATTGTGGTGTGGTTTTTATGATAGATGTTGTAAAAAATAGATTCTCACACACTTTATTTGCCCATCGTGTGGCTAGAGAAGTGTTTGAAAAACGGGTTGATAAACAATACTATTAAAAGTGAAAATAAAATCACGAGGCATTTTGGATTATTTTTCGGTGTTTTGGGTTTCGTGACTACCACCTTGCAATATTTTTAGGCAAATCCCTTCCACACCATGATTTCAAATGGTCGACCAATAACATGAAGTTTGGTTAAATGTCTTGTTGTTTTAATTAAGTAGTCTTGCCACGCAGCTGATTCACTATTTAGGAAACGTCAGCTAATTAACATTAATTCACTTGCAGACAAGATGATTACAGGTGGGATTATGCAATTTGAAGATGTTTCATCATGAATGTTTTGCTTTGCATAACATGTAAAGCAATAAACAAAATGGCGGCGCCCATTGACCGGAAATGCACAGTCTTTTAATCCTTACGATAATCCCTCCATACTCTTTATGCATACACATGCTATCTAGAGATATAATACAATTTGCCCATGTGAACCCAATCGTCTTTTTTATCATAGCCACAGAGCCAGAGCCAGAGCCAGTGCCAGAGCCAGGCGTATCAGGTGATCCACATATGACGTCTTTTGACGGTCGCCCATATAGTTTCCAAGGCACATGCTGGTATACTCTTTTTAAAGACTGCTCAACAAATCCTGCCTTCGAAGTAACAGCTGAGTTTGAGCCTAGGGAAGACAGTACATTTGAACAAGTGAGAACGCGAGCTGTTTCTGTTAATGTAACAGTTGACGGTGACTTTGTTATTATTAATGGATTGGACGTCGTTACAGTAAGTGATTTGCTCACAAAATAGTGCATGACAATCTCTTTTCATTGTTGTAAAAACTCAGAACAATTACCATATTTAAAAAGATTCAGAAATTTGTGCTTCTGTTGGATAGGATTGCTTATAATCTTTACACAGTATCTTATGACAACTTGAGTGATTATACAAATTGCGGGTGCATCTTAAATTTTCAGAAACTGTTATATTTATATTCCAGGGAAACACTAAAGGACATATAACTGATGCAAAAGCAATACACGTTCAAGAATACGATAACACAATAACAATGACCTTCACCTCAAAAGATACCACATTCACTCTGTCTTGGATATTGAAGAAGCACAGCTTAAGAGTATCGTTATCTGGATCTGACTACCGTGGTCATCTATGTGGACTTCTTGGAGATGCTGATGGTGACACTCGTAATGACTTCCTAAAACCTGGTGGTGATGTAATCCACAATGCTACTGAGTTTGGAGAAAGCTGGAAAGTAGATTGGAAAAAGTAAGTTGGTTGACCAATTATTAAAGAAATTAGTGTTATTTGTGGTTCAATAGACACAGTTACAGCATATTTCACAAGTTATTGTTGAGTATACGTTTTTAAGAATTGCCAGAGTAGTTGACAATTAGATATTATGTTCAGTACAGTTTTGTGAAGCTGATATGCTAAATATGTCTACACAATAGTACACATATGCCAGTAAAGCTATTAATATTGTTTTAGTCACATGACAAGGTATAAACGAACCAGATCACAAATGGAATTTAAATATTGTTTTGTTTTTGTTTCAGATGTGAATAGCACTGTCCTTATTCCGACGAGCTATGCATCAACATATAATGAGCATGCCTCTCTATCATTTACCATGTTTAATTTAGTTGGGTACTGAGCTTTGGGTCGCTTTCGAAAAGCATTGAATTGTTGTTTATTATGCTTCAGCTAACATTATAATATAACGATGTGTCAAAGGTATATTTAACGCCGAACTTGCAATAAAAGGTCATGATATGGGTACTATAGCGTTTGTGTATTTCTTCACTTGCATATTACTAGTTTAGTTTCTTCAAACATAGACAAAATATAATGTAAGGTACCGTTGTCTTTGCGTGCACCACTGCTCCATCAATTTCCACTTAGAATCACAGAACTTGTTTTGCCTCTTAGAGTGCGTTCAACAGTAATTGCGCTTTTATAAAAAAATATGTTATTTGATTAAATGGACAAACCGACCATTCCTGATCTGAGGTTATAGATTAATGTACAGCGAATGAAAACAAATAGTTTATCTTTCGGGAAGTACATGACACCGACTCACTTTGCCGTATCAACACAAAGGCTAATCAAATAAATAAATAAATAAATAAATAAATAAATAAATAAATAAATAAATAAATAAATAAATAAATAAATAAATAAATAAATAAATAAATAAATAAATAAATAAATAAATAAATAAATAAATAAATAAATAAATAGTTATATTAATTTAGTTTGGTAATTAATGTAGTTCTCTCATCAGCATAAATCTGGTTCGCAAATTGGTTTTACTATGTTTCAATAATCCGTTAACGATATTCAGGTGTCTCAATGCACTTTATGAAGTTGTATGATATCCTGGTGCCTGAAAGTACTTTCATGCAGCTCCTGATAATTTATATTAAATTCTCCAGACGTTTTAAATCATCCTTTGGTGTCTAAAAGCATAATAACAATAAAAGAACGCCAACCATATGTTTTTGTGGTACATTTTTAATCTTTTCTTTTCAATAAAAAAAAGATCAGTGTTAGATGACTTGAAGCCACTATGATCGGGTTCATAACGGTCAACCAAGTCACATAAATAAATTGGAGCAGAATTATTTAAAATGCAAAGCCATTGTATTATGCAACTCTTCGGACATTGTAGACGATACTGATATAAATAACCATGCAATTTCTCCGGACATAGTGAATAAATATCTGTTGCCTCAAAACATTTTCATATGTACCCTTGGAACAGGCGACGTGGTAATTAATTGTTGCAATGTCCCAACAATCTTTGTGACTTGATGTTGTATATAGTTGTCCCGTTGTCTCTATTCACTTTTAAAACTCTCCATGCACAATGATGTAGAGGATACTGTGGTGTCACTTTTCTTAATTCCTATACATCTTTGCAGCCATTGTAGATGATAGTCGTGTGTCTCTTTATTAAATTTCCATGCAAAAATTAAGCATTTTGGCGACTTCGAAGCAACTCTCCCGAAGTTGTAGGTTATATTTTGTCATATAAAACCACTTATTATTATTATTGAACTGATGCATTGTACTGATGCACTATGGGTTTTTTTAGCTGAGACTTGAAAACAGGCAACGTGAGTGCAAAGCAAAGAACTCAGGGAAGTACGTTCCTGAGCCTGAGTGCAGCAACCTAAAACGCCCTCTTTCCTTAATGCTCTTCGTTATAATGGGGTTCAAATAACCCCATAGTGGACGAAGAACGAGTTTTCGTAACTGGAACTGGAATAGTAATGTGGTCGGATAGATAATATGGCGCTTCATTGTGTGAAATCTTATATTCATCCATCAGAAATTAAAGTGCCATGATAGATCTCACATGATATATCATGTTGCTGTAATTGTCCTATCTCTATTTTGATATGTTTCTGATGACTGCAATAGAATGCCATCATATTTCGGGCGTTTTGTAGTCAGTTCTCTTGTATATGGTGTTGGGGTCGCTGCACTTATCGTGGCCTGTGTTCGGTCAAGGGATCCTTATCAAGAATGTTGACAATCTTTTGGGCCTTTGTCCTTAAGACCATTATTTGCTAGGAAGTCACACTCGCTGAGAAAATAAATGTGTCCGCATTTTCTGGGCCGTGCGTTTGGTTTGGTGTACTGCTTTTCCTCTGACGCCGTGAAAAAGCTGAGAGCATGACAGTGGCGTTCTCAATTCTCTGGGGAACTGTGGAGAATTCAAATTCATGGAAGTGTGAAGCTCATTAGGTTGTAGATTCTGACGCCAGCGTTCTAATTCTTTGTGTTTTTGTCAGACACCACTGTTTGTATGCGAACACAAATCAACACTACTCAACTAAACAAAACAAAATATATGCACATCCTGTCTTAATCTGAGGTTTGCCAATTTGCGTCAGTGTGTGATGCTTATAGGTTTTGTTCGAAAGACATGGCACAACAAAGATAAAATGCACATCCTGTCTTAAACAGAGGTTTGCCATTTTCTCCTGCACTGATATATATATTTTTTGTTATCCCATATCATTATGAATAAGTTTATTTCACAATAAATAAAAAAATAAAAATAAGAAATTTGTGGTGGGGATCATTGAACTAGTCTAGTCAGTGACCCATTTTATAGTTAGCAAACTAGCAAGAGATAATATAAATCAATAAATAATATGTACATGGAGGCACTGCTTACATAACAATAATTGCAAAGTTAAAAATTGAAAAAAAACGTCTGCCTAATAAATAACAAAAATTATTTGTCAATATTATTGATAAGAAACAGTTGACAAATAATAATACATTGTAATAATAATATAATATCGTAACAATGAATAGAATGCCAGTGAAAAAGAAGTTAAAATAAATTAAATCAAACAAAATTTAAGCAAATCAAATTTAAAATCAATTCGAATCAAATTAAAAACAACTTGAATCAAATCAGGTTGAAGTATAACGACATAAAAAAATACTAATTATTTACAAGGAGGTGGGATATTAATGTGGATTTGAAACTATATCTGCCTGTTTCATGTTGTACTTCTGTGGGGAGAGAGTTCTAATGTTTTGCTGCTGTGTATTTTAGAGCATTTTGATTCATTTTGGGAATATAATAATTGTCGCTTGTTGCTAGGCAGGTTGGGTAATCATGGGGCATGGGTTCAAGGTAATTCATTTTATGTGTAAAATGGTTATGTTTTAAGTCAAATACAAAAAGGGAAGTTTGAAGCTTGCAAAGTTTATACACATCTAAAAGCCAAAGTTGTTGAAATATGGAAGCTGTATGGGCATGAAAATGAGAAAAAGTAATTAAACGAACAACTTTCTATTGGAGAAGCAGAACTGGTTTGAGTAATGATGGATATATCATTAATATAGATGGAGAATGAAATAGGGCAAAGAATCGATCCTTGTGGAACTCCGCATTTCATATTATTGTATGAGGAGAGCGAATTATTAATTTGGACACAATGCTGGCGATCTGAACGGTAATTTTTGAACCACTGTAGCGAGAGTCTTCTGATACCACAATTAGCATGTTTATGGAGAAGGATTTTGTGATTAATATTGTCGAAAGCTTTTTTAAGATCAATGACAATTCTGACAGTGATGTAACCCTTGTCCTTGTTATCAGCAATGCTTGTTACCAGGTCAGCTATGGCGAGTTTGGTACTATGTTTCTCCGAAAACCCAACTGTTTGCATGAAAGTATGTCATATTTATCAAGGAAGTTAATGAATTGTTTATTAACAAAAGATTCAAACACCTTATTAATAACTGGAAGGATTGAAATCGGACGATAATTACTGGCCCCGGTTGCGGAACCATTTTTGAAAATAGGAATTATTTTAGCAATTTTCAGTGGATCAGGAAAAATACCTTGTCTCAGTGAACAATTTATAATGTAGGCAATACTATTGGCTGAATGAATTATTGTTTTGCGGTTGATTTTATCCTGACCAACAGGTTTATTTGGGTCCAATTTAATGATTTCAAATGTCAACAGGGCGAAAAAAGAAAGAATTAATTTGATTATTGTTAAGATAGTTTATAAAATCATCAGCATTAGTTATATTAGCTGCGAGGTTATGACCAACATTGGTTATGAAATAATTAAATTCCTCACCAATATCAGCACTACTGATCAGGGGCATACCATCTGCTGAATTTAATTTAATTAGGGTGGAAATACCTTTACTTTTCTTCAGTGTGTCGTAAATGATTTTCCACGGTTTATTGAAATTGCCGTGAGGAAGTGAAAATTTACTTGAGTAATGCGTTTTTTGGCTGACTTGAGCAGCTTAGTAAGTAAGTAACTGTACGATTTATAATTATTTGAATTTTGAAGATTTTGGGGGTTCTTTTTTATTTTGTAAAATTAACTACGTTTTTTGTTAATAGATTTAATTAGCCCTTTGGTCAACCAAGGCTTACGAGCCGAACTCCTCTTCTGGATTTTCTTAAACTTGAGATGTCCTGATGAGACGTTCGAGAAGATGTCATAAAATTGTGTGTATGCCATATTTGGGTCGCCACAATCATACACCTTTTGCCAGGAATTTTTATTCAAGTCAGCTAAAAAAGCGTCAACGTTGTAATTATAAAAATCGTATTTATATATAGTATTTTCTTGCATGAAAACATGAGCAAGGGTCTTAATTAATTATGCCAAAAATGGGAAAATGATCGGTGATATCAGAGTGTATACTACTACCACATTCAAAGATATTAGTTACTAGATGGTCGATGGTTGTATGTGAAATACCAGCAACCCTTGTAGGTGTTGTAATAATTTTAGCGAAGTTATATGTACTGAGGAGGTTGAGATAATTGGTAGCAGACGTAAAGTTAACTGAAATATCAATGTTCACGTCACCAATGCTTACCATTAGTGTACAGCTGGTTAAGGCATGTCTCTAAATTGTCAAGGTATTCATGATATGGGATGTTAGGCCTACGGTAATTAACACCAATGATGAGTTTAGTATTTTAGTTTCCACAAAAATTGATTCACAGTGCATAATTTTAAAGGCGATAATGCACTTAGAAGACAAAGAGTTGTGAATATATAGCGCAACTCCCCCACCTTGTGAGCCTTCTCTGTTACAAGTGATTAGATTATAGTTTGGTATATTGTAAAATTTGAATTAGAGTTTAACCAAGTTTCACTGAGGCCAATAAAAGGGAAGTTAAATTTAAAAATGAAATAAAGTCATCGAAATTTATAGAAATAGATCTAATGTTGAAATGTAGGAATGAACATAACTTCTGGGGGCTAATTTAAAATTAAATTCATCGCATGAGTAAGAACTGCAGTGATATGGGTGTGGTGATGGCGGGTCAATGTTCATAACAATGCAGGGGTATAAAATAAAGATGGTTACCTTAAAAAAAATAGAAGAAAAAACTGAGCAATGCGCTGTACATCTTGTAAGGTGTTGGTTTTCTCTGCAGGAGATCCATTTTCTTTCCCGGCATAAATCTGTCCGTTGCCATTTTGCCGATTTGCGCTTACTATTGGTTGTGTGGAACACTTTCTTGCTGTTATCAGTCAGTTGTTCATTGATGTAAATTCTGTTATTTAATCGACGAAGTTTTGGGATGCTTAAGTCCGATGTTGTTTTGCTGTATGAACTCTTCTTTGCCCTGTATAATTTATTTCTGACACTTCTACGCGTGAAACGGACAATAATGCTAGATGACTGGTCGTGTGTTTTTTGTGGTAATCGGTGGCTGATATCGGACTCGGACACATTTACACCAACTAATTCGGCAACTTTGATTATAATATCATCTGTGCTCTAATCTTGAAATCAGGTATTCCCTGGACAATTAAATTATCGCGTCTAGTGTAGTGTTGGATGGATTCTACTTCACTTTGGACCACTTTCAGTTTGTCCTCAGTTGACGCCTTATTTTGACTTTGAAGATCTGCCATCCGTTTCCTGTAGTAAGATCCAGCTAGATAGAAAATAAATACATAAATTGATAAATATTGACTATTTTAATTTAAAGTCTGTACGTTTTTCCTGAATGATTGAACACTTTTTCTTATGTGCCTCGAGTTTACTATTTTTCGTTGCAATATATTCTTCAATCTCTTTTATATCTTTGACCATGGTTATGTAAATATTAAAATTTTGAATGATTAGTTGCAGTTTACATTTATATAAGTGTATTTACCAATAATGCAAAGATGATTTGTGAATTGGGACAATTCCATTGACCGATTATTATATCCAGAACACTCGGAAGACCATCTGTTGGAATGCATTCTGGGAACCACCTCGAGAATTTTGTCCACAAATTACGGGCGAAGACACAATGATAAAATAAATAATACATTGTTTCATTTCCAGCTTTACAAAAAGTACACAATGGTTGTCAACAAGTGGAGAATTTAATTTAAAGATATCTGAATTGAAGTACCTATTGTGTATAATTTTAAATTGAAACTCGCGGGATTTAGTGTCTATCCTGACATAAAATGGTAAAATATACACCTTTCTCAAACTCAAAAATGGAATATCAAAATCATTCATAAATTTGTTAGCATTGTCGGTCTTTGGTATTTCGATTTTCTCAATTGTCATTTAATTGTATATTTAGAAACAACATTGCTTGTAACAAACGTGTTTTAAATATAAATACACATTGAATGTTTCCTATTGGCTGTACGTGTATGATTGTACTTCAGCCAGGGAGGGATACAATGAATAATTCCCAGAACTCGCAATTAATCAACACTTGATAAATTGTAAGCTTCCCGAAATACAGCTGGTGTTTTTATCGTGCCGTTGGTAAAAAGATCGTTGACATATGTGATGCCATCGTTGCAAATATTAGAATAATATACTGTCTTATTTCAAACCAAGATGTTACAATTTTTCAAATTATAAATCTAGATGGGTTGTTTCCAGTCAGGTGTAGAAGTTTGTCCCATGCCATAAAAGCTTCTTTGTGAAAATTAGATAAATTTATAGAATTTATAGTCACAGTTAAATAGAAATTAGCTGCCTACAGATTGTAGTCTATGTGTGAAGACATTTTTCCATGGGTGGTGGAATGTGGGGTCTAAGTATTTCTTAATTGTTTTGATTCGAAATGAATCCCTCAAGACAAATACGTCCGGGATAAGACATCCATTCTTTATATACGACAACATCGTGTCCCTTGCGATTTTATCTCTTCCGCCCCATGAAAAATGTTAACAAAGTGTGTTCACTGGAGAAAGAATTGTATCAGGTGTATTGGTCATGCGCATAAGATATATTATTTTGGAGATTGCTAATGATTTAATAATTTGATATTTTCCAATGAGAGTAAGATTTCTTTGTTTCCAGAATTTAAAAATGCATGCCAAATTTTCCAATGGTTTTGCATAATGTAATTGTGTTGGCAATGAGGTATTATAAGAAAAGAATACCCCTAACTATGTTAATTGGCTTTCTGGGCCACTTCGATCCAAGTGGCGTATCCTTCCATCCTTCAAGCGACCCAACCACATGCATTCTGTTTTTCCCCAGTTAGTTTTTTAGCTCAGATAACCTTTCAAAGTCGTTCAGTAGAGTTAACACTTTGGACGCAGAATCCATAATACGCAAGAAACACGTAAGATCGTCGGCGGACGCAACCCTTCAAATCCATATCTTTATCTGACCTTATTCCTTCAAAATCGAAAATCATACCTTATCGACAAAGGAAATATTTCCAGTGCAAGAATAAATAGTGCCGATGGAAGGGTATTCTCCTGTCTGACGCCCCGTTCGATTGTAAAGTATTCGGTTGTAAATCTATTGTTTATAACTATACATTCAATTTTACAATATAAAGCCTCAAACCACCTTATTAAAGATGGTCCAAAATTGTACATTTTAAGGCAGTGTAGAATGTAATCCCACTCCAGAGAATCGAAGGCTTGTTCGAAATATATCGCCATCAAAATTCCTGATAACTTTTCCTTCTTAGTTGTCATAAGATTGTCCTCAATTAAACGAACATTGTCTGAAATATCTCTCCCTTTAACAAAAGCTGACTGGGTGTTGTTAATTAAAAGAAGGTAGTACTCATTCGAGGCGCTTCGAAATACATTTAGAGGCTATCTAGCATCCACATTAATTAGTGAAATTGGTCTCCATTTGTTACGTATCATTTGTCCTTTCTCTTTTTGTATATTTTATTATATTTTGTTGAAACTTTGAAAGAGTTCCGTTGACACATGCATAATTTTTTTTTAACAAGCGTGTCACCCAAGGACTGCCAAAAATAAAGATAAAATTCAGACGGTAAACCGTCTTTCCCAGGCGTTTTACAGCGCGGCATTGTGACTAGAGGCTGATATGCCTCATCAACTGTAATCAGACCTTCACACAACTCTTGCTCAGCCTGTGAGAGTTTGGGTATTGTCTGATTGGAAAATATATTTCGAAATGAAAATAGCGCGATTAATGCTTAGACTTATAGAACACCTCATAACATTGTCTTATTTCAAACAGAATTGTAGAAGGAGTTTCGTGAACAACATTGTCTGGACCAACTATTCTATTCAGTCTACTGGGACGGAGAGCGAATACTTGCTCCCTGTGTAATATAATCATTACAAAAGTCAAGCTCATTTTTAACCTGGTTATATTGTTCAAGGTTTACGTTTGAAGGGTCAGATAAACACAATAGATCTAACTCTTAAAATTTATTTTCGAATGAAATTCGTTTATCCTTTCGTGATCTAGCTATAGTTTTACTAAAATTTAGAGTGAATTTGCGAATTTTGTATTTTAAATAATCCCAAGATAGAGTTGGAGTAGAATAATTATTAATTTCAGATAGCCAATCGTGTAATAATATGTGCATCTCATTTACATAATTGATATCATCCAGTAGACTGATATTAACCTTCCAAAACGACGGTCCATGAATTGAATCTTGTGATGAACACACATGAATGATCACTGAAAGAAACTTGTACAATGTCCACCATACTAACAATATGTTGCATATGGTCAGAAATAAGAAAATAATCCAATCGACTTTGAACAGGTGTCGAGACACCCCTTCGCCAAGTAAAACGTTGACTTGTAGGATTGCGTATTCTCAAAATGTCAACTAAATCATATTTTTACTATAAAATTACTAAAACTAGCATTGGAACGGTTCCAGACACGAGGATCACCTCCGTGGCGATCAAATGCAATGTCTGGGTTATAGATGAAATCTCCTCCACAGATAATATGTGTGTCCACGTCTTGGATGTAGTTTTTAACAGTGGTGTTTATGTGATCTAAAAACTTGTAATGAGACTTTTGGTCGTTTGGGGCGTAAATGTTTAATAAAATGAACGGTTTATTATCTATTAATATACGGATTAAAACAAAACGCCCACTCGGGTCAGAAACATGTGTTTCCCTTTTTTTAGACCGGAGGCGATGTGCATTTTCAACGACTTGCACAGAAGCCATCTTGAATTTGTCAACTAACAGTTTTTCTATGCAATTTCCATCTTCGATTTGTTTGTTTCGCCCATCAGTTAATACGTCTTTTAAAGTCAAAAACATACAACAGAAATTTACCATATTTGCAGTATATCGATTGAGTTATTACTTACACCATGTAGGAAGTTACACCATTGATTTTGAACTTGTTTATGTTGAGGAGCGTTCCCATATCATTGGATTTCACTATTGAATAAAAGACAGGGTAAATGTGCGCTAAGCTATGTTTAGCTCTATTACAAGGACAGGTTCCCTATCACAGCTTTTCATTGATTGGTTTGTACCATCGCAATTTATTTCATCGGTTAGGAGCGCAATACATTAAATTTTTTAAATGTTTTAGTTTGTCTATGAATAACTGTTTCTTATTTCAACTTAATGCTTTGAAATTATTGTTAGCACCTTTATAAGTGGTCAAGTCACTATTGATATCTAAACGTCTGAATTAGTTTAGTTGTTTACTAGTTTAGCTCTCTTTATTCCACTACGGTGGTCGGGATTGGTTCCCGATACGAGATTTATTAGTTGACCTCATTTCCGATGCAGCGCGATCAAACATCCCCCGTACATGCATGGCTTAGTCGTGATTATTCATTACAATAGATGCAGATGCTTGTGCAAGCTTTCGGTGCTCGCAATAATTAAATTAAACTCATTAAGACTATATTATGTCTACATTTAAGTCATTTTTAAGTGTACAATACCATTAAGAGAGTTCAATGTGTAAGTCTTGGAATTGTTGGCGGTATATACACAGCTGCTAACAGTATATCTGTGCCTGAACCAAGTATAATGTTATCTGGAATAACTGAAAGCATATTTTTTGATTTCGCAAAGACTCACTTTACATTGAAAGTTAATCAGTCGGCAGCAAATAAATATACACACTGCGCCAAAGCTTCTACCATAACTTTATTTCCTAATAAATGTTGAAACTAATCATCAGATTTTGCCCATCTTGCCCAACTAATGGGATAATTGTAGATTAACGACATGATATCTGTGTTTCTGAGTTGTTTTGAAAATCCTTGACAATTTCATGATAATGTATGCTCTGACTTTGTGGTTTGTTAACGTTTATTATTTCTTTGACAGTGGTTAGCTTGAGATATAAACGCGTTTACCTAATTTCAAGTTACAACAAATCTGATGCACTTAATCCTAACATTTGCGGTGATATAACAAGCTAGTATTTGACGTGCCTTTGATAATAATTTATTGCGAATTACTCTCATCCTTGGACAGAAGTCTTCGTCGGTAGATTCAAATTAAAGGCATTTTGTAGAACCAGTTCTTTATCTTGAAAAAGAAAAATTATTGGATGCCCGTCAATTTATTTGAAACTGATGAAAACGGTTTTAGTTAAATGAATGAGAGTTATTTTTGAAATTCGGCATATTGGTTTCAAAATAAACATATTTTTTATGGATGTAACCTAACATTGTATAATCATATTTGAAACATAATTCCATTTAGCAACATAATTTATGCTCTATAACATGAGGTATGAACATGGTTTTTAGATGCAAAAGGATATTTCCGCATTCTCTTATATACATTATATGAACTGATCAAAAATGGCCAGATATGTTTATTTGATGAGTATGTGGTATATGTACATGTTTTGTTCAAATGACACGTTGCAACACTGAAATACCTATGCACACTCTGTCTTAAACTGAGGTTGGCCAATTTGCAACATCTCTGATACATATTCTATTTTGTTCAATAACATTAAATTGAATTATAAAAGGGTGCAATTAGAGCAAATGAAGACAGTTTAGTTAAACGGCTAATATTCAGTTGTCAACAACATGACCTTTTGTAAAGTTAAATCCAAATTATTACATCTATAGCGCCCTCATTTGTTGTATTTTGCCATACTGACGAACTGAAAACATGGATTAAGACAGCATGTGTATCCTTTGATATATCGTGATATCCAAACAAAGCATACACAGTAACATTCAAATCAGTGTTATTAAAAGGGCGCGGATTTATGTGGAACCGAAAACAATATTACTGTCAGTCTCTGCATCAATACAGTGCTAATTACATCTATCCATATTTTATGTCTATGATATTACTCAAAATTATTATATATCGGCCCAGAAAAAATCAATCAAACATCAACGTCTCTATGTGCGATTATTATGTTTTACAAATTGGGTTTATGCCCTCTCGTGCACTGATTTCAGTATTGTACACGTTGTAGTTCTTGTAACCGTGTGCATCCTGTTATAACACACCATGCACACTAATAACGTCATATTATTGATCAAATTACCTGTATTAACCTGCGGTTGATGCTGTGTTGGGATGGAACGTGTATTTGAATTCATCATACTGAAATGCCATTCTGTTCCATTGTACAAATCCAGGTCACTATTTATTCATACAATGTCATACACGTGCATTTTAATTTTCAGTCATGGAAGATATTTTTGTTGTTTTACATAATGAATGTTTTTGTTCACATACAAATTTGCCCAGAGGCAATGGCCGAAATAATTTGTCAAAAAGAGAATTGTTAACGAGTCAAATGTTACAAACTGTTCAACAATCCGCATATTTGTCATCCACTGCGAAATGAACCGTTTCTATCATCTCGCCTTTGCGGGGTTTTGAGTGTGTGTGAAATTTTCGTGTTTAAAAATAACAGCTGGTTTCCAAGCGCATTTTTTTAATAAAGTAGATAAACACTCCAGGCGCACACCTGACCTTAGTTTTAGTATTTGAATGTTGAAAGCAACCATAAACACAAAACGATCTAATCAACTTGGTAAATAAATCATTATCGAGTCACATCAGTTTTCAACAACATTTCTCAGATGGGCATAGTTTTCCACTGTATAAACTTGAAGTCTCAATTTATAAATACTTCAAATCAGTTATAAACAAAACTCGTGATCCGGACGTACTTGACACTGTGTGGCGTGAATTACAGGCCTTGATTTCCGATAATAAACCGAACTTCAAAGATCGCTATACTCCCTAATCACAAAACGTCAGGGAGACTTGCAATGGCGCATTATTCAGGAGCTTACACTACTGTGACCTGTAGTGACGTGGATCTTCTCATTTACTTTTCTGTTGACTTTCTTGCGATAGACGCCGCCCTCTATGGCTTTATTTTTCGCATAAAGTTAGTATCCATATCTCTCGGCGGAATAAACGAGAGGGAAGTTCTTCCGTGAATCATTGGAAATTTTTGAAACTCGCATCACCAGCAGTATTATTTTTTTCACCAATACATCTAAATTATTAAACAAGAGAACATGTTCGAATTCATTTGGACCGCAAATGAGACTCTTTTGTTTCATGTTTTTAACTTGAATTAACACTGTTGCTGTTCAGAGGTCGTTTTTACGTTTCGTTCGGTTCAATCTTGTTTTCTGTCTGCGTCTGCTTCCATGCATCTCATTCATTGTGTTTATGTTATTACGCAACACGTTACATATTTGTATATTGTTTTATTTTGCATTAGAATTTGGCAGGGCTATCGTAACCTCTTGCAAGTTAAATGTTCATTAAACGTTAGGGTTTTTGTTTTATTTTATCCGGGAACCAAAAATCACTACATCTACTCAAGAAAGACGACATTCACACTACAATAGATGTGCAACGCTGCCAAATCTTAAATTTTTTAAAAGTCTGTAGGTTTGTTTTTGCGCCTGTATAGTGTATAATTTCCACATTTTTTAGGATATCCGTCGTTCAATAGTTCAAGATTGGAAATAACACGTTATTACAGCACGTAATTAATTTCTATGCAAATTCCATGTACTTCGCTATTATGGCAAATTATCCCAGTGCTTGAAAGGCAGTGGTCGTCGCGCCGCACACGCCGCACATGCTTATTTTTGTAGGTAAGAGTTATTTCCTGTGATATTTACTTTTGGCCCAAGTCACTTGAAACTAGCTATGATTCGGTCATTTTTAAAATATACATTGATATTAAAAAAATAACAATCAGACAAGCAGATATGTGTGATGGAACACGCACAGCAAAAGACGAATTTTGACATTTCGATTACGTATCAAGTTTGTTCAAACCAAACATATTAAACGCAATATTTCAGCATAATGTTGCATTGGGATTGAATTGCAATACTTGTAATAAAGGTGTACACTGACAAGATTCTGATTATACGTGTGACTGCAGCACGGTTACGAGTTGCGAATAACGACCTATATTTTGTCGATGTGACGCAAAGTAAGATGATCACACTGCTTCGCCCCATTGCTGTCATTTAAAGTATACATTTGCATAAAACACTATATTGAGTTATTTTTGTGCATATCACTTGACGACGAATGAATTGTTAAATCTGTATAGGAACAACAATCCCTCAATAAGGTTAAAGAAACTGACTACAGTAGATAGAAACAGAAAGTTACATCCAACAGGTTACATCCAAGAATCAGGTTACATGAAAGCACTGTTTGAGTAAGCTGGCTCACCCAGTGAAAAATGTTCATTGGAAACCATAGATGATTTGATATATACGTATCTGCCGAAATGTAGCTATCCGATATTGCAATGCAGCCAATCCTCGCATTATACAGCAAAGCACTACCCCCTGTTACACATAGATTCTCAGAGGGGAAACTATTTGAATAGCCGGAATTATTCCTATAGTTCATAGCATGACGGGACTGCTCACCACATCACTAATCTTGTATTTATATTACATACCTATACATTGCAAATGTAATCTACTATACTTATGTTCATATGAAGTTCTACATTTTCATCTCTATTATCATAGACATTGCGCGTCACTTTTCTACATTCATATTAAAATTTCTTACCACTATAATAGACAAGTTCCGAGTTCCATCATTAAATGGAAAACTTGCTTTGGTTTATATACATTCCAATTTCGTCTTTATATTTGGGTAGGGGGGGTGATATCGCTTATCGGAATGCCGGAGACATAAACTCGCCATCCCTGGAAATTAGACTGGTGATTTTATTTGAAGGTGCTTGGCGAAAAACGGGGCACATTCCTACATGTGAAAAAATATACAAAATAAAAAAAACATTGATTTACGTAATAGACGATAAAATTGGACATTGCAAACGCACACAAATACGGTTTACTTTAATATACAGTAGAATCTGACTTGATATTCGACGAGGCGCTCTGTTCAACCTGATATATGTAATTTGTATCATACATTTTAACACGACCATGATGTTTTTAATAACTGTTTAAGACCACAGTTTGATACATAAAAATGTCTAATCAAACAAAAAATAAACCAGCTATTCACCTCATGTGGCTATGTTTATACGTTTGCTTTTGTTTTGCAGATGGTTTTAGAGCATACCGATATTGCCAGAACGTTAATAAGCCAGATTATTAGAAATTGCGGTACTAATTTGTACGATACAAAGTATCACTCAGTAAACTCATTATCAGTAACACACTTTCAACCCGAATTGAGCCAAATGATTCTGCACACAAACAATTGTTTCAACGTACATACACGTTGGTTCGATATACATCATATTGGCTGTTAGTGTAATACGTTAATAATGTTTGACTTCACTAAAATAATATCAACTTCCGTCCACTAAAACAAATGGTGCACAAATATACTATACTAGGTTGCCTTCTTTCAAATAGTCAATGTTTGATATGGGTATTGCATTACACTCGTAATGCTTTGTCCCAGGAAGGAATTGTGAAAACCCTTAGTGATATACACCGTGGTACATAGCGTTTTCCCTCTTATGTCATTTTCAATATCTTCAAAGTCAGTGGGGCAGGTGAATTTATCGGTGTATACATTATGCCATAATCCATATATGTACATCATATCAGCACAATCACTGCACGTGCCATCAGAAGCGGGTCCAGGATGAAGCTTAGCACTTGATGTAACCAGCAACATGATCAAACCCCAAAACGAGCGTGTTACAAATATAGTTTCTGGTGATATATAAATAGATATATTTTAATATACGGTACATCAAATATGAGACAATTAACAGAAAACTACATCCAGCAGTAGAATCTAATATTTGCTGGTTGAAATGTGAGATTTATATTAGAGAGAGACATAACTCATGAAATACTGCATGTTATCATTCACAAAGCCTTGCAAAAGTTGGTATGCAGCGTAAAATTCTTCAATGTTACTGTACACTATAGCCCCTATATGTGTAGAAAGTTAGTAACTATAAATTTGATAGTGGATAATAGATTCAAAAATACTAGCACTGATTTGGTTACGCATTTTGTTGATCGAACTATTTTTTTTTTATTTCCAACTTTAAAGCGAAGATGCGTTTGCTTATTGCTGTAGGAGCATGATGTGAATAAATCAGCCATTCATTACGTTGATCTATCAAGACTATAATCACACAAATTGTACAGTCACAATTCTCACCCATGACACGAAATAAACTCCATAATATGGGCAAACAACTAAACTCACTGATTCAGATACTGAACGATTGCTATCGCAGATGAATAAAGAAATGACGTTAGATTATAAAACATGTCTTACCTCAAGTGTTGTCGATGATACTTTAAAAACTGGTACGCCCAGTGAGGTATATTTCACAGTGCTACCTATGTGTCCACAATATGACTTGAACCACTAATAACTTATCACTTATATTTTGGAGATGGTATGATAAATTCGATTAAAAGATAAAATAAATATATAGAACAGCATCGAAAAATAAGTGTAAATGTAAAATGGAATGTCAACACGTTAGCCCCGATTCCGACAAACTCATATTGCACAAACTTATAAATTAGTTTTGGTCAATGATGATAGTACTAGCAATTTGTACAAGACTAGTACACTGTAGATTATCTGGAAACTTTACTCTGTCCATTGAATACAGTAAATAGGATTCCTTTTTTTCATATAAATCACGTGTACTGGCTTATATTTTCATGTAGACACTAGTAGAATGGTTTAATATAGTCATGTCAATATGAACACGTTGGGACATAATAACACAAGTGTAATAATGTAAAATACTCGTGATGTATAGTGGAACACCATTATGAACACCATTATAGTGAATAACATTTTGCATCTCAAAGTCAAGTGTAGTCGTATTTAATATAATTAAAAGACTAGTGAAGTGATGATTTGTCTGGTCCTGCTAGTCATGCTATGAATAATAGGAAATACATAGGCCGTAGTTTGTTGAAAACCGATTTATCAATAAGCGATAATTACAAAGTATCGCAATTACACCAACAAATATTAATAATCATTCATTGCGACCAGTCGGTAAATGGCGATGGTCGTCACGCAATTCAAGCGTGAGATATGTGTATCATTTAGACAAAGATTGTGACTTTGACTTTTGCGTGGATCAATGAGTACAAACTGCAAATTAGGTGAAGGAGTCACCGGCCCTAACAAGTGAATATTCATATTTGTGATTTCCATTAGATTGTGGGACAATCATTAATTTATCAAAACACACACACACACAGCAAAAAAAAATCACTCTTCTAATCGACACTTTAGTGTAACTTCGAGTTACAGGCAACCTATATATTTAGTTTTGTTGAACGTCTGAATTCAGTAACTCGAACAGATTTCATATATCATTACGCAGATCCAGCTGCAAGGCAGATCAGAGAGGTGTGAAGTCGTCATTCAACACCAATCCCCAAACAATTCAGAAACTTTTAGCAAGCGAAAACAATCAGCAGTGTGTAAGAGCTGCGTAATTTAACCGACGATTCGATGATTTTCGCGTCACTATCAAAATTATTGCTACCTTTTACATAAAACAAACTAAATGGTCTCAATAAAGCAATACTCAGGATTGCAAAAATGTCAAATCATTTGAAACACTTTTTCTTTGTTCTGAAATTTGTCGCAGTGAACATAGGTTTGTTCTTGAAAACGTTTAGGTATTGCGCCACGTTTATGTTTTTGGCGATGTGACGAGCATGTCCACCCTAACGTTTCCTCGTTGCCTTCACGGCTTTCGTCCACTGACGTTGCACCTTCGGACGACTGGAAACATGCAAATACTTTACCGTGGCTAAAGGTATTACTGCAGCCAACCACAATACAACATTTAACCATCATGCATGTTTGTTGTGAATAGAACTTCTAAACTATCTTTCCCTCAAGTATATATGTATATCGTTAAAAGCTATGTTATAATTAGCGTAATTGAAAGCATCATCTTTACGTGTTGTTTGACTGATATTATCTTTTTGCTTTAACCAAATGATTGGAGAGTGTCCATGTCTCATCGTATGGATTTAGCAGGAAAGCTCCTCGACCAATTGAGTTTGAGCTCTAAGATTGGGTCATCTTTTTAGTTGGGTTCTACATGAAGTTTATCAGGAATCTTACTGGGTGGGTATTGGGTTCTGCATTTTAATACTCTTGCTAATATAACATGTTATCAATGAAGAAAAAGGATTTTTTTTGATGAAATCTTGGTGCCCACCATTCAGATCACAATACGGTATTTTATGTTTAGAATCTTTTCATAGTCTGCACTAAGATATACACTACTTAGTACATGTACTAGATTTTCATCACGAACTTGTGGTGAATGGTTAACGGGCGAAGTGATAGACAGTGACGTTTCTATATGACAGACAGACCCTGTAGCATGCTCGGGTTTGAGCTTACATCTGTATGTTTGTTTTGAATGAACCAGGAATTGACAACCCATTTAAAAACATTTTACTTTCTATGTCATTTACTTCCATGTCACTTTTTTCTTCCACATTCAAAACATAGTGCCCATACCAAAGGCAAGTGAGAGAGGGATGGATGAGTGTATGTTTTTTTTCAATTACTCAGAGATTCATCACATAACAACCTTCCAAAAACTCAGTTAGCATTGTATTTTTTACCTCTAACAAGCTCTCTAAAATAGTATTCAAAGATTTTATATATTCAAGCAATTTCAATAACGGAACATTTTAACCCTGAGTCTCCAAACACAAGAGCTCGTAATCACATATATTCACAAACTGCTACTGACCCAAGTTTCATAATTTTGTCTTGACCTAAGGCTTATATATACTTTATGCACACAACATTCTATGTCGTCTAAATATGTCAAATAGCATTCCCAATTATTGTACGTTTTCAGCTATTTCTATTTTCAATTCTGTCATTTAGGTTTATAGTTCTATGCTGTAAAAGTAGAATATTGTTTTGTTGAAAAATCTTATGACCTCGGACATTTACTAGAACCTCGACCCCGAATTGTTTGCGTTATCGTAGATGTCCTTTAACTAACACTACATATCCTAAATTTGCGATAATATCTAACAATTTACGATATAGTTATCTGAACTGAGCGATTCAATATTTCTGGTACTTTCAGGTAGTATTTTTTTTTAAATCAAACCTATGAAACCTGCTACAGAAATCTGAATTTGAAGTTGATGCTGATTTACAGTAGAACAAAATAGGAATTGCATTTGTTGAAGCACTCATTGGACTAGTATACAAAATACTACAAACAAATGGCTATATTGTTATCTTAGCTTCTACATCTGTAGTCGGTCGTTTTGTGTTTGAGCATGACATCCCACACCCCGCATTGGCTGACTGGGTCGTCTTCTGTTCTTGTAAGTGTTGTGTAACATATGATTGTATTGATGAGCACTTTGAGCAGATGAGCAGTTTCTTTTTTAGCATTGCATTTTGTCCCACACAATGTCATGTAAAACATCTTCCAGTGTTGCATATCAATGCCCCTTCAATTGTTTTGCAACCAGATGTTCATTTGTTCGAATAGAAACACAAACCGAAATAATTAGGCAAATGCAGCAAATATACTGAATGCCTGTTTTATTACATTAATATTGCACACATTTTGATTTTATTTAAATATATGCATTGTTAATAAGGACCATACCACTCGTCGCTTCCATCACTACATTGAGAATAATGATCACAAAGCTCATAACAACTGGCACACTCGATATCATTTGCACATCTCAGGATCGATCCCGGGTAAAGCGTACCACAATGACCTGGATCGAACCAAACACTGGTTTGGACAAGGTATTTTGTATTTTGAGGTATGATTTTCGGCAGCTAGAAAAATGTGTGCACATTTTGTTTCCTCCCTTGTCGTATATCTATAGTGCAAGCTGATCGGCCGGGAACAAGTATTAGTGATTTCCGTGGTTTCGGAGCGTGATGATTAAATTTAATAACATATGCTTGCTTTACATTGCTAAACTGTTTTAATTCCATAATTTCTATTATTTTGAGCAAGGGCAAGGTTCTGTACCGGGACATAGTCGCTCGGCCCCATAGAGGTCCACGCATTGAGACGAATAGATCGTCAATCCCCTGTGATTTAGACATAGGATACTTCGCATAAACATGGTTTTACTATGTTCCTGGTATTCTATGTTAAAAAGTGTTAATTTGATTATTCTTTTGTACACTTTATACACGAAGCAACTAATATAGAAGGCGAGATAGGAACAGCATTAGTATTAGCTTTATCAGTGTCATGTTCCCTGTAGAGTAATTCATCGAAAATTGGTAATTTTGAATCGTCGTGTCACCTAAAACACGTCACACGTGGAAACAAGTTTCAGCTCTGTTTATTGTGGAATATTTTCAATATCATAAACCAAAATCAATCTTGGACTGTGTTTTTTCACATAAACCTTACCAAAATGTGGGCCATAAAAGCACATTAATGCATATTATTTCTATGTGGATTTTATTTTATGAGACATTACACCTACTCAAATGATACTTATCTTTGATTGTTAGTAAAAGCTTAACAGACACTCTTCTGAATGAAGTACATTGTATGTATAATTAAGCACCCAATATGTGAAATATTCGAATACAAAGTCATTTTTGAAGTAAAGTCAAAACTACTGAATCTAATAAAAGTAAAATTTACAGAAATTATGCGGAAACATGTATTAAGCAAAGCATGTTATCTGAAGACCCATGACCACCGGGAGTGGCAAACATCTGAGTGGAACGAATGTCAGTAGAGGCAAATCACGTATAAACGCACAACACGCGAGATTTAAATTCATGACCATGTGTTGCGAATTGCGCCACAGTTACATTTCAGTGTGCAGTTGCTGGTAATGAAACAAGACGCAGTGAGTTAACAGTACTTACATACCAGAGCTGTTTAATTCGTTTCATTAGTTTTGCACGACACAATTACGAGACACGACATCAATAAAGTTAAGAATCTGTGCTATGATTACTTGAAGGTCTGTAAACCGTTTTGTACATCACTTCGGATATGGTCACGTAGGATATTACAGTACTAAACATGCGGGTATAGTGAGTATAAATATTGATATGAAAAAATGACTCATTTAGGAAGTATTGGGTGAACGACCTTAGACATTATTGTGAAATACATAATTTGTATTCAAATAGCGAGATCCACATCGCCGTGACGTTTAGTTTTTCATTTGTAATGTCGTACATCGAATACAACATATGTACATTTCGATGTATTAAAAATATAGACAACATCAATAGCGAGTATATAAACGATAATGTTGATACATAATATAAAAGTGTGGGATATCCGATCCTGAAGCGTGTCTAAATATCTGTCGACACGATAAGCGTGAGAACATACTCCTTTTTGAGATACTCATCTTGAACAATAACATATTTCCAATTCATTTGATATCGAGTATCTTTCAAAGCTACAATTTGGAAATCTGAGATAACATTCCTATTCAACTTCAATCATATTTCTCGAATGACATGCTCATGATCTGAATCATATGATGTTGATTTTACTTCTTGAAACTTAATGTTCATAGCTGTTGTTCGCATTCACCATTTTCCCGTGGCTCATGTGACGACTTTCCTACTGTCACAATAGATGAACTCATTGATTGTTCTTGCCACATTGATTTAGCTTTTTGAAGCTGTGCCTGTAAATCGGCGATCTCCTCGTCTTTCTGAAATGAGAGAGAAAAAAAACACATCAATTTGTTATATTTAATATACTCAATATAATGATTTTTCCTGCCAAAATGTTTATGTATTATTTTATATTTTATATTCTATTTGACAATTTTAATCAGCATACGCTTTAATTGAATAGAGAGGAATAACAAAAACATTTGGGTTTTATTTTGTGATGATTTTTAATGTACAGTTCAATTATTTTTTTTTGAAACGTCTACCATCTAGTTTATTACAATCAGCTATATTGTATTATAACGCATCACTTGTTCATACTGTTCCCTGGGTTGTGATAACCGTATCACGTAGTGTACTGTATTGACATACTAGGGCCAGAGAAACTAGTTAAAAGTTCCCATGGGAAAATGACATATCAACTGGTGCCCGAGCTGACATCAATTCGATCGCCGTGCCTCATAACGTTCTATTCCAGTAAGAAATCAAAAGTAGCATAACTTTCATAGTTTGTGGTTATTATTCACAACTTTTAGAGACTGATGCAACGAAACAATGATATATAGATTTGGATTGCTGAAAATGATAAACAAAATGCTCAGCTATTTTGTTTTTGTTTGTTTTTTTGCATCGCAAAATAGTTTAGATTTCTTACTGGAATAGAATAGAATAGAATAGAATAGAATAGAATAGAATAGAATAGAATAGAATAGAATAGAATAGAATAGAATAATAATTACGTCTTCTAATGTGCTTTTGAGAGTTTCAATCAGGGCTTCCTTTTCTTTCAATTTATTATTCAAATCAGAACCTTCCGGTGATACTTTCTTGACACCATTATTTCCTCCTATCATTGTTGTGATTACAACCCTGCTGTCTATTGGGTTAATCCTTAGCGCAATCACCTGCAATATAGAATGCCACAGGTTATACACATTATGAAAATGGCCGTATAGATCGTCACGGGAGAGAATAAACAAACATTGGGAAAACAAACAAACAAGTTCTTCTCGCTCTCAACGAGACCTCGGTGGCCATTTGCATCTAAGATGTATTGACATTCATGCGCATACGTACGCGCTAAAACCGTTGCTCCTAAAAAGCGGTCTTGGATACGCATATCAAAAGCTAAACAGTTAACGAAATTCGACGTTTGTACATTGACAGACAAAGTGATGGCTGAACTGGCATCCGACTCGCAATACATTAAAATCACGACTGATTGTTTTATATTGAGAGATTGTTGCACAGTTAGGGGTAACCTGTTTGAAATATACGAGATAGCTGGTAGCTGGAGAATTTCGATGTGACCTGAAATTAAGGAAAAAACAATTCCACACAGAATCTTATTTATACTTAACCAAATTTCTCTTTATCTCATTCAGAGTCGATTTTTTGATCGACTTTTGTGCCGCGACACATTTCTATTCCAAAAATCGCTCATACAATAACGCACGTATGTACCTTTGGTAAGAAGACAAGACATAATGTTATGGTGGTTCCGAATATAATGAAACAGACCGCTAGACTGTAGGCGACAGTCACCTGGTCACGAAGGAAGGTGTTGATCGGCACTCCAATGACACAAAGAATAGTGACGTTGTAGAGAGACATGCCGATGTATTTGCTGTCATTTAGTTCTGGAATGGTGACAGATCTGAGAAAAATAATTAACGAAATATTTTAGTATGTGTATTTCTAGTGATTAGCTGCACATCGTTTTGCAATAATACGTAAGGCTTTGATTACCATTTGTTGAAATGAGTATCGCCCCAACTCCCATTCCCAGACGAGTATGCCACATTTGTTAGAACAGCTTCACATGGATGATTACCTGATTACAAACATAAGAATGCATAGTACACGTGATTACATCTCGGGAGCGACGTGAGATTATGAATAATTAATAATAATAATAATAATAATAAATCTTCGGAATTAATTGCTGCGCTTGGCCTTGTTTTATGTATAGTCCATATATATTAAGGAGTTAATTAAAAAAAATATTAAAATATATTTTTAAAAAAATATTAAAAATATTGAAAAAAAAGAAGAGTTGCCGTCTGCCTTTTCGGTTTAACATTCTACAAAACCGCCAGACAAATTTAAATCTGCTCACTGGAATCGGAAACAAGAATTTGCGTAGCGTAAAGAAATCTAGTCGCCGAAAACGCGCATGTATCTGTGGGTCATCGAAGCGGTATATTGACTATATATGTACAATGAGCAAATTAGCTACACAAAACATTGCGCGACGGAAATCTGCACTCAGCTCAAAAACGAATTTAATATAATTAATTGTAAATACCGACCCCTAGCTTTTATTCATAATCAAATATGTAATTGTGATTGGCTCCAGAGCACAACATTAATCATCCATACTGCGCGCGCATGCCTGCGATTGCCTCCTAACTGGCTATCACAACAGCATTTCTGGAATGATTTGCAAATTTATATTTATCGCTCACTGGCGATACCAAGTCATGTAATGAATATGTGGTGTGAACGCGACATAGAATTGTTATTTCTAGAAAGTGATTTGTATAAATTAAAGGGGGTCGACGGAATTCAAGCAACATGTGAAATTCAAAGGGGCCCCCCTCCCAGATTGTGTTACTAAAATATGAGACTATCCAGTGGCGACTGGTGACCATGTACATTGTGTTCACTGGGTTGCACTGCTATTGTAATATGTGTTATTGCGTTTTTTTTTTTTTGTTAAACTTTTTTCAAGTTTTCAAATGGTATATCGAGTACATATGTTGTGAGGTTTAAATTTCAATGACAACCTACCGTGTTGTCCAAGCTAGTCGTGCCCCGTATAGCAAAAGCAGTCCTTTGTAAGCATAGACGATTCCCAACCATATGTAGCTGTTATATTTTATGGATTCGCATACATCTAATTGTGGTATACGTATTACGTCCTCGTTGTCTATCGTGTACTGTGAACGGAAACAGATACAATACATTTGATTAAAAGCTGATAAAATTATAATTTAATCCAAACCTAACTAAGTGTATGGTAGTCGTGATAAGATTTTCTCACACAAGGCATACACCGGTCCACTATATGGCGCCCGCTAGTGATGATAAGGATACTTGGTTCTAAATTGAAATGAAAAACGCCGCTATATTTATATATCATCATATATTATTCAAAATACTGTCTGAGAGTCTATATTTTAATAGCTAATGACCACGCAATCACGTATTTTTATTTCAAGCATGGACGTCACTCCACGTGACAGCAACCGTTTGTCGCCTGTTGCCCGAAATCGTATGACCATTGCTAAGACACGGAAGTACGAGTTCTGCAGGTTAGACTATCCACTTGATTTTATTTAGTATTACAGCAAATGCGAAATCGATTTTTTAGTTTGGTTAATAACAATTAAGTGTGTATGTGTGTGGTGTAACAACGTGAAAATTCACTTGACACATTCTTTAAATTATGATATTATTTTCAGTAATTACATAGCTACTCACAGTGGCAGTGAAGTTTCTGGTTGTTCTCTGAGGAGGATCTAGCACCATCCATGATGCCAGGATCACTATATCGATGACCAGTAAAACAAATAAACAGAGGAAGAGATGACTGTCTTTGATAACCTGAAGCGAAACCGAGAACAAATCAGTGACATTGATGATTACATAGAAAGCAGTCCCACCTAAACTAAACGAGATGAAGGGACAGGAGGCTTCCATACAGACAAGCTGGTGCGGGTGGCGCCATGGGCTAATATTATCCAGGAATCAATAGCAGCCAAATCCGAGTTTAAGAAATCGTAATTTTACGAAACAACTCGTATGGCTGTTTATGATATCGAGGCATGGCATCTTAACGCTCATTTACAGTTGGGGGCGCCGGTGGTTATTGATAAACGGCAACTGAAACTTCAATACAAGACGCAACGTTTTGGCAAGTTGTGGATGCGGGAGTAGCAGCGAACAACCCCGGTATACTTGGTCGAAATCTTCCACCAATAAAAACAGTACACTGTTAGATGGGCGTTATGGCTGGCATTCCCCTTGCGGAAGCTTTCAGTTTGGTGGCTATCGCGGTAGGATGAACAGCGTAGATAGCCTTGTGAAGTCTACTTAGTCTGTGATGGAAACCCCCTTATCTGTTTATTACAAAGTTTGAGAATGAGCTAATACACGTTGAGTTACTGTTAAATGAGAATATCCATTGTGATAATGCAAATAAAATGTCAGGGGTTGTTAATGAATGCAAAACCGACGGAAGGAATGCGGGAACGGGGGGTGTTAAAATGCGAGAGGGGGAAGCCATCTTTGGCAGTACATGTCCTAATTGAGCATTTGCAAAAAATACAGATTGTATTCATATTCATACTATAATATAACTCTTCTATCCATAACTTTTAAAAGATAAACTTCCAGACGGTATTATTATGAGTTAGTTTCATTGTACTATTCAAGTTTTTTTTTATCGAGTCTGAAATTCCCTTTATATATCGCACCAATAAACACGATGCCGCGATGCGATTTGTCTTTCTCTACGTACTGTTCGAATGCGCTTGAAGTGACGTGAATATTTGATATTTAGCGTACCGTATCAGTTAGTGACATTTCACAATAAACGTCACTATGTGATACACATTACCTTGATAAAAGTAACAGGAAATGGAGACGCTACGTGGTGCTTAACTCTGTTTCTTGACTGCGATTGCCTGCCAATGTGTGTTTCCTATTCCCTATATATCAACACTATAAACGCTATATTGTCTATAGTTGTACCTTTGATACTTAAACTTACTCTTCGTCTCTTGGTGGCATTTGTAAACACAAAATACACTCTCCATGTCTTAGTGAATAGTCCGCCAAATGCTAGAGTGAAACCTATGCAAAGTGTCCACATACGTGCCTGAAAATAAAAACTGTAACGAATTATTTCTTTGCATTGTGCTGCCCAATATTTTCTGTGAATTGAATTGAATTGTATTTTTTGAATTGCATTTAATTGTATTGTATTTTGTTGTGATTTATGCTGTGTGTTGCGTCACATTGTTAGGTTACTTTGTATTGTGTTGCGTTGCGTCGCGTTGGGTTGTGTTGCACTACGTTGTGTTGTGTGGCGGTCTAAGTATTTGTTAAAAAATGAATAATATCCTAAATTTTGCTACGAACAAATTGTACACCCCTATCACAATACAGCCAACTGTAAGATATGGTATCATATGTGACCGTAACCTGGCAACTATTAGATTTGTAGCTGTGACATGAGTGTTTCATATAGAAATTTGTTGGAAAACGGACCAAGTGAAATGCGACGCAAGTCACATTGACTTGAATCATAACTATGCGTTGTCATGGTAAATGTCACGTTATGGGGTATATTGCCAGTTACGGCTCATGGCATATGAATTTGAATAGTTTTGACATTAATTTGCTTACCCTACATATATTAACGAAGGCATCTGGACTTTCAAGTATGCGATCCAGCCCGAGCAGTAATGCCGACAAATAACTGAGTGCGCAGCCTACGGCGATTATGTTGTTGATTGATGGACTTGATAGCTTGATTAACCTAGAATATAAATGTGAAAGTTGTGTTCTTACTGGGTTTACATGGCAGACTTTTGGTGTGTTTTTTAAATGCTGTCGGCTTTTGACAATTTTAACAGTAAGCAGAAAAATGCATCAGAGTTTTGTTGTCAATTGATGCCTGACCCTTATTTGTTCTTTCCAATGGAACAGTAAATATAGAGTTGACGAATGATTAGTATTGTAGTGGTATTCACGTAAAATAAAATAGTGAGATATAGTCACGTACTTTCCCACACCTCTAACCATAGAAAATATGAGGAAGAATTTAAAAGTCGTATATAAGTAGTAGTGCAAAGCTAGAGAATGTGTGTTAAAGTTGTTCCAATTATAGGGGTATTTTTTGCTGAAACTGTATTAATGTATCGTTTCCAGTTGAGATGATGTATATCTATGTTGTCACCAAAATCGTTCTTTTGGATGTATTATCATTTTTTTGGATGTATTGAACACACTGTAGTTAGTGTTAACGATGTTGATCGTTAATGTGTTGTGTTTACACCATTCATTGACCAAAGTTAAATTATTTTCTTATTTTATTCACACTACTTATATTACTGGCAATAATTTCACTTTTGTTATGGTTTTGAGCAATTTGACTGTGTTTTCGGTTGACGAACATGGCGGGGAAACAATGAGTTATATTGTACATGTTCACGTGGATTTAATCTGGCGAATTTTAGTTATCAACAAAATTAAGTTAATCAATTAAAAACCAGCGAATAGTTCATTAACAGTTAACAGTCTTACACGAGTCAAGTTTTATGATTGCCACGCTTGGTGAACAGCGCCCTCGATAAACATTGTCGATTTGTATGAATTGGGAAAGGTTTCCGTGCTTTTGTTTCATTTCAATTCATCATCTACAGATCAAGTCAGAATTTTGAATTGGGAGGTACTACCAGCACAGATCGGCTATAAAACTATCGGGTAATCAGGTATTTATAATAACATTATCAGATTTGCACGACTTAATTATATGTATTAAATAGTCCTTTCGGCGAATATATCGTGTTCATTTCATACGCAAATAACACATTCCCCCGGCATAAATAATATTCTGAGTACTGTGATACTGTTTAAACTATTAAACGAATCGCCTACGTCCTAGACCCTAAAGCGATTTTGGCAAACACTCAGAATTCACATTGACCTTTGAAGCTGCCTTTAACCCCTTTTGGCACAAAAATAAAAGACCATTTTCCGTTCATTGCGAGAATATCGAACGTAAAAACAGGACAAACAAAGGTCATAGCGTCGTAGTCGCGTCAAACATCGCGTGGGATTCGACAAACGCGAACGTATTTCGGGGACATTTCCATGCTTAATAATGTGCTGTCCACATTTAATGATAGGCAATTTCGATTAAGTAAGGGTATTCGGAAGCAATATTCCTCTGTCGAAGATCGGCCGGTCAATGTAAGCTGCGAAATAAAGAAATTCTAGTTCAAAATCAAATCGTTCGATTTTTGCGGCAGACGTTCGACGCGCGTCTTTCATGCATCTCGCGAGATCTCGCAATTGTACGGAAAATCACCAATTGCTACAATAGTAATTTCAATATTGTTGGTAGTTTCTATATAATTTAACAAAGTGATTTATTCCCTTCTATTCACATGGCACCATTTCGCTTCCAAAACATACGCCAAGAAAATACTATATGTATTTTACTTATATATTTTTTTTTTCTGTTGATTTCTGGTCGAAGGGAAGCTATGAATTGAACATGTATGTGTAAAGGCCGGTAGCGATCAAAATACGCCTCTGGGAGATCCGAGTCAATATGACCTATGTGAATAGCACTACTTCATTTGAAATTGACTATACAATCATTACATGTTTATACAAATACAAATTTTAAGCTAAAACAATATATAATTTATTAGGGTTTAAATAATGTCTCATTTGAAAATGAAGCTGATTCTCATATACTGTATCTGAACCTTTACTTGTGAAACAAACATTTCAAAATACAGAGCAATATATGCTGACACCAAGATATGACGTCAGCAACTTACTTCCGTTTTCTGTTCTTTATATTAAACGCCAGAAATAAGCACACCAACACAACGCCCAGTGAGGACATTGAAGAAAATATTATATACACAGATGTTGATATCCTTTGCTGTTCAAACATTACACGGGCCGCATCAAGAGGTATTACACCACCTGGAGAACGTGACATATTAACAGAAGAAACAATTAAACGTATATATAGCATTAATATGGGCTCATTTCCTGCATATATTAGAATGTAAAAATCCAGCATTTTTTATGTTTTCGGACATTGTATCATATTTTAATTAAATGGATAGCCTGCCCCTTCGACATCTTTTAGTTCAGGGCAATAGATCATTTGCGGGTTTCTGTGTTACGTGATATTTTTGTACGAATAAGTAATAATATTTGCCGCTCGTAGTTAGTTGTTATAAAACAGCTGAAATAATCCTCCAATTGTGCCTTTGATTTGACATAACATGTTTGCAGGTAAACGTCCGAACTATGTTAACTTGAATTGCTGTTTGTACAAGAGAGCCGATGACGGCGCGCATCGTATATGAACTTAAAACGAGCTTGCAACAACAGTGACCTAATTCAACGAAATTTACGCCAACATGTACTGTCATGGTGACCTGTAGCGATCACGTGATCTTTGAGTTGATATGATATACTCAGGGAATGAATATTATATTAATCGTAATGATACCTTTGAATTCGAATTTATTGCTTTCGTTTAGCCACCCCAATTCATCAGTGGGATAATACAAACCAAGAGTGGTCTCTACAAGTTCATTACCGATCTCTGCAAAACAGCAAAAATAAGTAAAAAAAACAAATAAATACACATATGTCACCACTCCTTCCATTAAGTCCCTATATATATATATATATATATATATATATATATATATATATATATATATAGTAAGAGATATCGCTTTAACAGCTGGAATCATTTGACAATGCTGACCTATAACTCACCTCTAAGTTGCTCAATTTTAGTAATTCCAAATCTGTCACCGTTTTCATTGAATGATATCGGCCCCTAGAGAGATAGCAGTAGAATATAATGAAATCCATGCTGATAAGGGTGAAACATGCAATACTGACCTAAATATCTATTTCTACGGGGACTTCACCTTGATAAAAAAAATTGAATATTTCGTCAGAAATATTTTGCCATAATTAATTAATTTTTAATTTCAAAAAGAACTATTATATTTCAACTACTTCAGTGTGTTTGGGATTCAACACTGAGTTGAATTCCATTCGGTGCTTAATTTTGTCATCTCCGCTGCGCGTACTTTCTCAGAAGCAATTTTCCCACTAAAAATCCAAACCTACAAAATAATGACAGATATATGTGTTGGTTACATGTATTAATATTATTAAACATCTGTCACCGTAACGCCATTGGTTACAGCGTGCCGTAATTGTGCGGTATTTTACGAGGTATTTTCATCGTACCATATTAGGAAATGTGAATTTAAAATATGGAATGATTACGCTCGTAAGCGTCCCCTAATGATAAAAAAACATGGCTGCCCACAGGGTTTGACCGGACCCACACAAAGAGGTTCGCTAAATCTGTTCTAAACGTTTGGGATTTTGGCATTTCAATGATGTATTCCTGGGAGGAAAAGATGTATAATAATAAGGTTATCAATATAAGTTACGGTATCGTCGAAATATAATAAATGAGATATAATTGTTAACGCTAGACCAAACTCTGTTTTTCATGTACCGATGTTTGACCTAAGGACGGACGTGTGTCTTATTGTTTAACTGATTATTCGATTGGGCGTAAGTTGTTACGGAGAATTGTTTACTAATATCTAAAATAATTATACTTACAGTAACGCCGAGAAAATTTGTTGAATTCAGAGCGTCTATGAATAGTTCTCTTAAGCCATTCGTGTTGTCGTAATCGAAGTCTTCAATTCGCACGCTCGACCCGCTCCTCTCAAGTTGTATAGCGACTTTGTGGAACATCAGTGCTAATACCCAAGTTGCGTCATACCCATACGATGCAAACGCTTCTGCCGAAAGGTCGGAACCATTTGTCAGCGTGTTATATGCGTCTAGATATTCAAGCGGTGTCTAAAAATAATACAATATTACGTTAGGGCACGAGGGAACGACTCAAGAAATCTAGACAAACACTTGTCTTTTATTTTTCTAACTCCCGACACTTATCACAGAGTACCTTGTACTTGTGCAACCAAGGTGATCAACAGATTATTTGGATTTTATTACGTTATAGATTTACAAATCTTGCTGAATTTATTCAATCTTTGGTTACACATCATAGATGACCTACATTACTATGAATTAACACATGTAATTTCATAGTAACAGGGGTCATCTACGATGAGTAATCCAGAATTAAAATGTACATAATATCACAGCAGCCAAGGAAGGTCACATAGACGTAATGGACTCCGCGATGAGAGTTGGGAGTAGGAAAGAACAGATATTTCAGTTTTGACTTGTTTTCAACAAATTTCACTTACCTTGTTCCAACTCCTCGTGGTTAGAGTAAAATGTAGCTTGAATCGTTACAACATTAATGAAATGTTTTACAGTTCAAATGCTACTTCAGTCCGCGTTTCAATATAATGCAGAACAATTGACATCTGAAGGGTTAATTTAGAATAATAAATTTGTTTGCAATAAAGTTTTTATCATAGCTAGTTTCAGTATGACAGTGACAGTGAACTACCAGGTGTGGCCTGAAATCAGTTATAATTATCATGCACTCACCAAACCTGACACTGTGACGTCATCGTCTCGACTCAACAGCAAAGATTCAACGCTTATGTAACCCTCAATAGCCTCCTTCATCTGATCAACCGTACAGTCAATATTATGATCGGATACTATCCACCAACCGTCAGTATACCAACCAGGAAGTAAATAAACGTACTTTTGGCCGTATAAGCCTTGTTTGTAAGCCTGTAATATATGCAAATTTATGCGCATTATTTATTTATTTATTTGCTGAGATGTACTTTATAGAGCACTGTGGCTATTATAAGTGGTAAAGTCAGTGTCGTGCAAATCGACAATGTGGAAATTGTGTAAATATAATAAAATTACTCCAAAAACATTCATCAGAGACATCAAATGAACGACCACGGATGAACATGTTATTCATAATTTGAACATCCGCCATTTCACCCACTTACACCATCGAAGCGCTTTGACACTAAAAAGCGCGATTCAAATGAACAGTTTCTTGACTACTCGTCATGTTTGCACGCATTTTCCCAGTGGGATCATTTGTAATTATTTGTGTTCGAGTGCTGAAAACTAACATTCCTTTAAAATTGCATCAATTCCGTTAAAACAGTGAAAGTAAATGTAAATGTTTACCTCGCAAAACAATAATCTAGCTTGGTCTTCGTACATACTGACTAAAATTATCCGCCCATCTTTCTTCTGTAACCACAATAGCAAACAACAAATTCATTATACATACGGATAGCAATCGCGACACATATATCAACTGAACATGTCGTTACCCCCCTCCACACCCCACCCCACCCCCGCCACCCAACATAAGGCATGTCAAATTACACTTAAACGGAACTTACTTTGATGTTTGAAAGTTGATTTGTTGGCACACTGCCAGGTTCCACGCTTTCTGATGTGAGCAGTTTTATTCCCTTGTCTTCAAGACCACTTATCAGTAAGTCAGTTCCCTGTCCATAGATATAAGTTGTATGTGGTTTATTATAAGTATAGGAAATGTCGTGGTTTCGGGGTCGCTTGATTGGTGTATACGGTGTGTATTGCTCGTAGAATGTTTATTCGGGAACTCAATACCGTAGACCATGGTGATAGATTATGAATTACGATAACTGGAAAGTAGATCCGTAGAAGAGTCTGACATACCCTTGCAAACAAATCTTCTGTCTGGTGTATGGTTGCTACTCTTCTCCATCCATACTGTAATAACAGCTCAATTCTGGGAGCGTTGAGACCAGAGTCGGTCGGAAATATTCGGAAAAAGTATTTAAATCTGTCTGTGTTAGACAGAGTATCAGAGGCAGATGCATAGGATAACTGTGAAACAAAAAGGGGATTATCTTATAATAATCTTACAACATTATTAACATTTTTAAAGTGTCGTGGCTGTCGCGTCATAATATGCGCCATAGTTCATCGAGATAAACAGAGGATCGTGAGGGCTCAAATTACTCAATCTGACATGACATTTTTACACAAATGGTAACATTCTCAGGATCGTTTGACAAGAACAGTCAGGTGAAAATCTACTAACTTTTAGTAAATGATCTGGAAGACTGGTTTAGCCCTGTTGAGAATGTTAGCTGCATGGAGTTGAACATTCTCGTGAGTCTTACATATCATGAGCAGCATACCATGCCGGTTGAATGGCAGAATCAAACCTTTTACCATTGATTAAAGCCAAGTTGTCTCTGTTTGTCAATGCTGCTTTGTTGTTATTCAGGCAGCTCTACAACACGACAACTCTACTGGTCAAATTTGTAATCCTTTTGGTTGGATTCCACATGAAGATCCTACAAAATCCTGGGTCAATGGCTGGAAGGGATTCGATTGGTTGAACTGCTTGCCTTGGCATTTATGTGTTCAATGAATGTGATGTGGTTTGATCCTGATTACAAAGATACATTGACTATATGTATTCACTCTTTGATTCTTCCCAACCACACCCATTATTCCCATTATCACCCGTTATCTAAATGTCAGTTCACGAGCAAAATAATGGTGCGATGAAGGAAAAGTTAAAGAAATCAGGGACACAAATAATTCTCATCAAAAGTGAATCCTTTCTCGTTGCAGGACTGTAAGTTGCATGCTAGACAATCATCGATTTCCATCATTTATTTCTCACTATGGATGTGAGCATTGTGTGAGTCCTCGTGGACATTCTTAGACCTGGAGAATGCAAGACATTTGGCAACTGCACTGTATTTGTCCCACACATCACAAAAGAACAAACCAAGGCTCAATGAGTAGATATTGTCTGGGATCAATACTTGATTCCAAAGGCACAGACCAGAGATAGCGTGATATGGTTCCTAACCAATGTAGGCGTATTGAGGTATACAAAGCCATACCAAAACAACTGGCAGCATTTTTTTTGTGCGAATAGCAACGAGATATAGTTGTCGAAAATTCTGAATGATAAATTGATATCAAGTGCATCACTAGAGAACCCTCTTGTTGTACAGTTGGTTCCAATGTATTCTGTATATCTATACAATACATATCCAGCATTATTCCCTGCAGTCATCAAGAAGCTGACTTCGGGATCATGGTGCATGTTACAGATGCCATCATACAAGGCTTTTGTAAGATCAGTGTTCAATTGACACTGATATAATTGTGCTAGCACTAGCAACTGTACAGCAGCTAGGAGAGATAGACCTCTGGATATATTGCATTCGGAAGTTGTAAGAACTATCCCAGCTCATGAGAAAACTATCAGTTGCTGTGATTACTGTGTGGCAGTACGCCCGGTATGGGTAACTATTTAGTCGGGCTGGTGAAAATATTAAGTTACTAGCCTTGTGGTCGGGTAGATTTTTTGAAAAAAAAAATTACTTTTTACGAAAATCAGAAAATGTCTATGAATTTACGATTGTTTTCAATTATGTACCTAGAGGTCTGATGCGACCGATTTAACACATGCAACATGTACAAGTATAAGCAACAAATATCCATGAACAATGCGTGACTTAGCGAACTCTCACACTATGCGTGATTTGAACAATGTGCGAGAGTTTCAATTGACTTAACCTTTTCAGACTGTTTTTAAACTGTTTTTTGAAAATGTTAAGTCGTTGTTTTAGGAATTGAGCCTCAAGCAACGAAGCAAAAAACAAAATGTTACTTCAAAGAGACGAATAGGGTGTCTGATAAAACCAAAAGTATACGGAAAATTGTCCCAGCGTGGGAACTGAATTTAAGTGGATAATAACCAGAATATGAATCGTGAATATAAGTTTTCAGACTTGAATGAAAGTCACTGCTGTGAGACTGATTGAATCAAATGTAGCGATACGTAGCAGGCAGATTTTTAAAGTTACCTGCCTTGTTGTCTAGTAAAACATTTTTACCAATTTGTAAGCACACATTGTTAGTGCCCACAAAAATCATTGATACTTCCGGTTTTCCATGTTTTCACGGGCTGCAACACTTTATCCCAGTTTGTCCAAAGAAGACTGCGTGAAAAGTGTGGGAGACGAACGAGAAACTCACTGGAGCCTTCTATGAATTGCACAGTGTACCAGTGTCTAAAGAGACTGAGGCTTATGGAAAATAAGTTACTAAGAAACTAAATATGTTATTGTTTGTCAATTGATATTAAGTGATATGCCTAGCAACGAACAATTACTGTTTAATATTCACATAAACTGTCTTCAAACATGTCAGATTGTGTAGATGAAAACATATAGCGTTATCATTTCCGAATGAATTACATATGCTTGAATGGATCGTTGCTAGAGTGAATGGGTTTTTTAAACAACAGTTGCTGAGAAATATGCTATATCCATTGAATCCACCTTTGAAAGTATTCAGCTCAAGTATAATTGTGCCAAATACCATGCTTTCATCTAGCTGTTTTTTGAACCTATGGTTTAGACTATTATCCAGCCTACTGATGTAGAAAGACTGCATTCTCGGGGATGAAGCTACGTCATACGTAGTTTGTTCATCACTGTACAATGTGGAACGCAGGTCGAGAAAACAGCTAAAGTTGAGAAAATAAAACAAACTCAATTTATCCCGAGCAACCAAATGTATATATGTTGCACATGTAGACAACACATTAAATACTGTATGATTATGATAGCTAGGCTGTCTCATTAGACTTAATAATCGAAATGATGATATTATCCGACCAATAGCTCCTTCTACATCAATATAATTAGGGATATAGCCTGAGTGAATAAATTTGAAGACAATTATTACCAGTTGTAAAATTAAAGACGGGTATGTTTATTAGCGCAAAAACTATATCGTGGACAATTCTCCAATTACAAGATTATATTATATTACGACAGGTCGTTCAAAGGAATCATACATGTCTGCAGCTATATCACTGATAAAGTACCACATAGCCTGAATAGCAGCGTCTCCGATTTCCCTGGCTCATCCTGTTGCTGCACATTGATTTGCGCATATTGCCAGAGTAAACTTGTACCTTTCATTAACTATATGCAATATCCACACTGGCTTTACTGTCACGAGTTTTTACTCTTACTAAACTATACATACCTGTACTAGATTCCAATGCTGGGCGGTAGCGGCCACTGGCTGACTCACAATCGAACATGCAGCGCCAAGTAACACGATCTTTGTCGGTTTCTCGTAAAGTAGTTCGAAGAAGCTTTTCATCCCAACGCCGGCGTCGCACTAGTGGGTAAATAAATACGATTGTAAATAGAAACTGTGAATATTAATAACGTAGACGTTATCACGCAGAAATGACACACGTACCAGGCGTAGATATGGTATAGGCTGTTTCGAGAAAACATGCTCGTGTAAACGTGTGACATTAAATCCGGGGAAAATTCTGTTACATGAAACACTTATTTGCCAGACATATGTCACGCCAAGCTTCCGACAAGAGCAATTATATTGATTTTATTTGTACCAATGTCAGCCAGTTAATATTGATTTTTAGCGATGCGTCTCAGGGTCGGGTAGTTTCTATTCACATCTCACTAATAAACACGTGTCTCGTGTATATATAGCGTATATCCGTTTTTAAATTAAATTTTTGCTTAATATTATAATGTTACAAGCCAAATGCAATGGCATAGCTACACAGCGATATTTGTTTACAGTCAGCATCTACAGTTTAATTAACGTAGTTTTAACTATCATGTATGTATATTACTATCAGAGCGGTGTGAATACACATTAATTTTAATCGGACTAGCATGGACTTGCGCGTTTGTACATCTGTTCACACAATCGATACGAAGGTATCATGTAATTAGATAGAAACCTTTTTTTCGTGAACACGCAGGAATTTTGATCAAAATCACTCAATCGCAATACTTGTAAGGTGGTTGAATTATATGTGGCCCTGGAAAAGTGTATTGTCGATGTCTCAGCATAAGGACTATATTGAGATTATTTTGTTATATCACCAAATATGCACCAGATGCGCGTTTATATATCTCAAAACTGTTGAAATTGTCACAGTGTATCAATTTGTTCGTCCATTTGCATGCTTTTGTTCATATATCTGCATGAATTTATGCGTACATTTGTATTAATTTTTGCGTGTATTTGCGTGCAGTTGCATGACTTGTGTTTGTACCATTTGTATTTGCATGTTCATAGGCTTGTACACCCCTGTTTAAATATATATATATATATATATATATATACAGATATATTTTAAATATGTGTATACAGATAAAAAGACACCAAGAATTAATACTACTGTGTTTCAAAATACCAATAATTGTGAATATTTTAATTATGAGAACCAAACAATCATTTCTATATTATTGTAATGTAGTTCACTGTTAAATGTAGTAGTTTTACGCACGGTTGCAGTATGTCTATATAATGAATTGTGCATGTCATGTCATTTCTTGACTAACATGGAATTTGACATTCAACATTTTTCTTGAAAACTGACACTTCTCGGCTTCCAATGTAGATTGGGTAATCAGAAGTTGTAAACGCCGGTAGTAAATTGAACAGTGTAGACTATCGCATTTAAAACGATGGTACTAATCGTGTATCTAATCTCATCGAGTCATTTCACTCGACGTGCCGACAAAGTGAATTTATTTGGGGAAATATAAATATATATTATTATAATTAACAAATATCTTCATGCAGGTAATTAAAATATTCCGAGTTTATTATTTTCAAATGTATGCCGGAATAATATTGAATTTGTTGATTATTCTGAATGTTAATATACTGCTTCTCTTGTTCCGGTAAATAATATGGTATTATCAGCCGAAGCAACAATACCGCAGGGTGTATTTAATCAAGTTGTAGATTAATCATACTCAATTGTAGCCATTACTATGAGTATTATTAGGAGTTTATTATTGATGAATATAAAAGACTATAATAATTGAGAATCGCTAGTATTTGGTAATGATGCAGATTATATTCTATTTGCGTATAAATAAGATGAACTATACATTGAATTACGTCAATGCAATTTGATCGTCTTGTAACAACACTTGAATACTTGTCATGAAATGTACATGTATAAGTTATAAACGCCGACCTTATTGCATTATGCTGCGGTTACAAACTGGTTGATTGATGATTTAACTATTAGTTACATTATCATTCAAATTATTTATCAATTATTATCAATTATCAAATTATTATCAAATTATTTATTAATTATTATCAATTCAAATTATCAAATTATTAATCAATTATCAATCAATTGATAATTTAACTGGTTGATATTTGTTTATTTATTGTGTGCATAGCAAATAGGATAAAGCCCGAGTATGAGGACCTTTTTCTGAGAAATTAAGTGCGACCTGAGATAAAATGTCGAGGTCGCAGACCGGGATATTGTGTCTAGAGAGGAATTCTTTAATAGGTTTTTACTTAAAACCCATACAAGCATTCTGCGGAAAATTGGACCATGCCCTAATTTTAAATGGAATATGCTATACAAGTCAAAGAAATTAATTACAAAATGTATGAATCAGAGCACGCGTATATAAGGGACGTTTTATGTAATTATTGTGGCGTATGTATATGTATATTGATATTGCAGCAGCTGGACCCCATATGCAAGAACTGCAGAATAATCAACTGATAAATCTAACGCGAAACCGTGCATAGACCAAAAGCAAATGAATGACGTTATGTTTCGTACGTTTCGAAAGGCAAAGTGTATGTCCCATTCCCGTCGTGTGTGCGACGTAAGAAAATCAGATTCGTAAGACAGTGTATATAGTGCAGTATTCTGATTGGCCGAGAAACACTAGATGGATTAAATATAATTATTTTGCTACATAATCCATATATATGAAATATGTGTGTGGCCATTTATTGCTCTGTACCGGCGTTACCAAGGTTCGCTCGAATGCGATAACACATGGACTTTACATCCGAGGTTCCCATGTGAATGAATCGCGGGTAGATAATTTCATTCTGTTGCACAATCGATCATGTGGCGGGTCAGTCCCTTACTGTTATGTTCAACTCCAGATGACTTTTAAACTCTGAACCTTCAATATTTACATATTTATTATTGCAAGTTTGTATTATCGAATATGAAAAAAACACACTATATTAATATCACTATGTTTGAAGGCATTCAAATTCACAACAATGTAGACTTCGATCACCACTAATCTTTTTTTAACACTGGTTTTATTTAACTTGTATAATCATTAGTATTAAGTATGTTATTGAATATGTTAAAAACGAGAATATCCTGGAGGCGAGTTTCAAATAATCTAGCATAGACTCCGAACGAACTATGACGCTTGGCAACAAATATTCTTTGCAAAGAATGCTGCAGATTAAACATTTATTTAACAATTTTGATTCTGACTTTTTTGGAATAGGTATTTTAGTTAAGTTTCGTCTGACATAACATCAGCAGTAACGTATTTGGATATTTTTCGTGGGTGTACCCCTTGGATACGAGTGTTTAATGTTTAAATGTTAATTTCTCAAACCTGAAACACACGTCATACTAATGCATGCTAGTGGGTATTTTAACGGCGCGACATCAATCTTTTAACATACATGGTTCATTGATTTAAGGGCGCCGGAAGGCAAGGATGGTATTTCCACCAGGACTAGGATTCAGGGAAGACGCACATATACGCTCTTTTGGTCGGAAGTCAGTTGGACACTTTATAGTTGATGATTCATTACATTGAATAATACATTTCAATTTGGTGTACAAGAACATTCTACTAAAATAATAAGTAATGATATTTGAAAATCGTTATTTTTTGTCAAATAAAATATTTCAGTTAATGGTAAATATGTGTTTTTTTGCAGCAAATTTTGCAGCCGTATCTTGACATATTCTCAGCCGATCGTAGAATGCCAGGTAGAAAATTAAATAAACAATATGCATGCAGCGTTTGATCAGTTTTGAGTATGAACAACATCATCACAAAATGTAGAAAAATCTGCTATCTGCTCGAGTCGTCTGGCCATAATGAATAATTGAATAATTACCAAAGACCACGATAACTTATTACCATTTATTATATATTATATAGATCACACCTATATTCAACATTCAAGCACACCATTTGTAAAAATAACGAATAAATAGTTCAACGCAGCATAAATAATATAATTATCCGATGACAAAAATGTATTTCAAAGTCGTATGACGACACCTTGAACGCTTGATTGACACGGCCATACAGGGAGTGACGCTACAGTGTTTTTTATCTTTTTATTGGCACGTTGTATACAAACATGGCGAGTGTGAGAACGAAATACCTGCCACCACGATATTGAAGTAAAAGAGAGTCGACCTAGATAGAAAATTCTAAATTAAGACCCACGTACATATATAGCCGTAATTCTTAATTATTTATAGCACGGGCAGAAGATTATCATTACTTGTTTTGCGTACATAATATTATCACTTGTGTGATTCAGGTGAATAAGTCGAGCACTTCTAACATAATATCAGATTTCAAAGCAGTACGTACATCTCAGACAAGTCTTGAACACATTATCTTGTTTTTATGAGTAGAGATAACTGTTAAGATCTCATTTATCATTTACATGTTTCAAAGGAGAATTTCGTTTCTCTAGTGAATTAATTCCCCAAAACACTGATAATTATATATTGAACAAGTTAAATATTTCCTTTTATACTAGTATTTTGTTACTGGGTGTCTCTAATGCGAATTCCCTGTGATGTGCTGGTTCAGTGTTAGTATGCTTAAACAATACTTGCCTTTAACATTTTAGAAAAACAAGTACTGTCACATACTTATACGTTCAACTCAAATAAATCTGCATAACGGCAAAATCGTATAGATCAAAAACGTGACGCTTTTGCTTGCACATATTTCTTACAAATATACTATTCCCCAACTAGAGCGGCATTTACATATATACGTGCCCAAATACAGCTCATACGAAGTGGATGATTACGTCTATTTACATACTATGGAACTATAAGGATCAACCCTGAATTATTTTTTGTCTGTATATAAAAGTGACACGGGCTTCGTCCCTCCCCCCAATGATTAGTATCAATGCGTACATTGATGGCTCCAGAAAAACATATTCCATAATCACTGTTCTCAAAGAACGGCAATCTTATATATAGTTGTAGGTAGTCGTAGTCCTTAGTATTCATATATTATCACCAGACGTTTCGGACAATTGCCCTCCTTTTTTTCAGATGTTGAACTAAAAATCGGTAATTGCCAAAAACGCCTGGATATATTGAACTATTGTCAAAGACTTTGATTACCTACTACAATTTTCTAAATATTATATGTATCACTTCTATTCTTTTCCATTACTGTGTAACACTGTGGATACTAGACATGATTCAAAGTCCTGGACACGCGCTCAGAGAATTCAACGAATATTAAGGTTTTCGATTCAGCGTACGCTAAGCTGTGGGACGGATGCGTGTGATATACAAATATAGAGTGATCAAAGTAGTAGATCACCAAATGGTCTTAGGTCTACATATTGACTGAACTATGCTATATTCATAGCACCTTTTCAAACACTTCGTGGATGTGTCACCAGATATGTCCGATAGCGAAGACTAAGGAACAATTTCATTTATCGCTAATTAATTAAGAACAGTAAGACTTATCAACGCGCAGCAAGCATTATGTGTCAATATAGCCATAATCATTGGACAGTTTAGTCATGTACAACAATATAATATTCCTGTTCTTTTGGTATTTTAATCATTTACCTCACGCTCAATGATCAATGAACGATCACATATATCGGCCAGCAAAACTATTGTCAACGCGAAATGATACGTGTCAATATGAACATAATTATCGAATAATTTAGTACAACAATATCCGAGCGTTTTTGATATTTTAATTACGTGCGTTACGCTTACTGATCAAAGAACTGTTATACTATCGTTAGTACACAACAAGCCTTAGGTAGATGTAAATATAGGCATAATTATTGGACATCTTAGCCTTGTACAACGATGTAATATCCGAGTGCTTTTGATATTTTAATCACTTACTTTACGCTCAATCATTCATTCTTATTTTTTATTTGTTATTAAAAAATACACTTCTAGTCGTATTTTGTAATAACCAACTCCATATTGCTCTATATTTCCCCTCACGAGAAGATCTACCGCAAAATATAGATCTATATATATATATATATAAATATATTAGGGACCCATGCGACGCGCTAGTGTTGAGTTACTTAAAATTACCGAAATCAAAATTATCACTGTGCATATTTTGGTTCGTATATAATGTATATGTAGGCATGAATATTTTCTACAATTCTAATCACGGACATTTATGCTTCAAAATACCCGAAATCAAATTACGAAAATGCATTACGCGGTTACAAACGGAACCATTTACAATGGGATTAACCCATGAACAATATAACCGACAGAAATAGTTAATGACATGTGAAAATCAAATGATTATAGTGATGTATTGTTGTTGAGTTACCTACAGAATGTAAAATCGAAGTGAACAAATTTGAGACAGATGGTGCGGTCAAGTGAAAGAAATACCTGTTCAGCCACCTGAAAAAAATATTTAATAAGATACTGCCACATCCAGATAAACCACGAATTGATCATGGCGTATACATTAATACATCCGAGTGTTACATATAGGAATCACTGTGTCAATTTATGTCGTGCTCAATTGATTAGTTCGAATACGGAATTGTAGACAAACTAGCAGTAGGAACGGTTCACGGACTTTCTAAAATGTGAACCAGTAATAAAACTGGTGGGTGGGTGAAATAAGGCACTCCTAGCTAACAATGTACACGAGTTGAATGAATGTTCCAACACGCTGAAGAAAAATCCATTTGTTGCTTGCTTATTTTTTTCCAGTGATAAGATTTTTTTCCTGATACACACACATTAGTTAAGGGTGAATGATACATTATGAAAACACTTTTTTCCTTAATGGGTAAATTCAGTTTTGTTATAAATCAATGATTGCAATATTTTATGTAATCATATGCACTTGTGAGCAGTGATTCATTCGACTCGCCATCGCAATAAAATCCGCGCAGACCACAACCATAGATTTACTTTCTCATATTGCGCACCGCTATTTTTCTCATCATCGCTCATCGTGCGCATTCGTAAACTTAGAATGAATTCAAAACAACAATTACTTTGCATTAATAAAACGTGTCAAAATAAATAATTGCCCAATTACCCCTCAATAGTTTCTTCTTATGTACGGCTTATTGACTTTTTACTACAACATAATTTGGTTTATTTCATAATGCCCTACTTTATTTCATAATGCTTCTGTCTGAATAGAAAACAACACAACGTCGTATCTCATTATTGAACTCGTATCTTCCTTAAAAAGAAACTCTTCTTGGAGGAAATTTACTCATATATTGCATGTAACATTGAAAATCCAATAACACGCAGAAAGATAAGTATTCTAAAGTGAGAGTAACATGGGAAAACAGTGAATAAATTCGCCATTGTCAATGCCCTAATAAACAGTTGAATATGAATGCCATGTATTAATATGAACTCTATGAGGGATAAAAAAGGATTTCCTAAAGATTGACATAACTCGGGCAGAATTACCGATAACTACGGCTATTTGGAATTTTGTGGGATAACCCATGATTATTCAAAATTGACGGTACAATGACACTAATGACCCTAATTGCCCGTAATTGTCTGAAAGGAGAAATACATGTATACATATAATATGTGGGAAGAGGAATTAAATGTAGTGCACATTTCGGTTGTTTGCTGGGTGCACTACATAATTTTAGAGCAGAATCATTACCTGTTCTCATCTAAAAAATAATTTCAATGTAGTGCTTATTAATTCTACTTATTTACTGATCAATGATACTTGGTAAATTAGGGGAAATACATATTGTAAAAATTAGTGAATGTAAAATCAGACGTACAGATGTTAATACATGCGTAAACTGTATACATAGAGCTGTTGCAAACGTTTCCGATAATCTAAGTGTTGTAACTCGTGTAACATACTGATTACTTCTGCTATTTGTAGATGAATCGATCCCATATTTTGTCTCATGAGATGTTGTTTAGTTGATATTAAGGGGCCATTATTTTCTTTTTAAATTTATGTATTACTGACTTAAATTTAGAAATAATACACGCTCAATTTCCCAGCTGCCTTATGTACTGCTATGTATAATTATGAACATTATAACAAACTCGAAACTCACAAAAAATCACAACCCTTTTGAGTTTGGCTAATAAAAAAACTATTTTATCTTCGTCTCTCTTGTAATTCAGCTTTTCTGAATATATTATATTCATAATCCCACAGTCTCCTAAATAATTCTCTATTTGACATGAAGACACCGTGACATTTCAAGATAACACATTAGTAGCTGCACTATCATCACCTTCGTATCAACATGATTATTCCATGTGACATTGTGTGTTTGCTTATTTTTTAACCAAGGCTGAATATTCCGAGATAAGGTAGATCGGAAGACACGTAAACTGTATCTTATAAATTGTATACGAGCAAACATAAACTGTTTTTTTTTAATCTCATATCTTTATTTTCAATGATATGTGTATTATCCCATTTAGCTAGATTAAAGTAAGTAACATAATTAAGACGTCGATATAAACTCAAGCAGATCCAGCCACAATGCGAATGTAGATATCATTGTCTGAAATATTAATTAAGGAATATATTTGTGAAACGTCTATTCACATGCTTCGCAATGTAATATATTGTGAATACTGCTTATGTTATAAATGATATATGTGTAGTTGGATTGAATGTGACATGAAAGGAATGCTACTTCGTGACTGTCTGGCTTTAGTTTACAGATATTGAAATTAACTTGCTAATTGTCTAATATAGCCTTGTCGTCCAGATTAAACCGTGACAAAACAGTAGAACAGTCAGCAACTGTTGAAAGCAATTTTTGACAGGTTTTATTTTTAGTTGAATAAACTATAGTTAATGTGTGTGAATGTGATTGAATGTGGTGTTTGTAAGTACTGTTGGTTTTAGTTTTACCAAGACAATACGTTATATGTTATCGGAATGTGACAGTAATCGTGATTAGGCTTCGCAAGGAATCGTCAAGCTTGAAACCTCTTGTTATTGCATGTTTCTTTTCCTGTTTTCTTTTCAAACGACTTTTCTTGAAGTCAGGAGTACCATTTAAACAAATTAGGTATACATTTTACTTGCTCCGCTCTACAAGTGGCTATAACTGTTGTTTTATTAGTCACGTGGTTCGGCCGACATCTTGGAATATGCAAAATCCGGAAGTGCTCAATTGCACTACGATCTGAAGGTTTAGGACGTCCGACTTTTTGTGTAGTAAAAAGTAGCGGTCTTGTGACTTTAGCCGCGATTTTTAATTTCCGGAAAACATTCAAGCATCAACTCGTTCGTAACCACTGGTTCAATTGACGTGATATTTATTAAATGGCATCTTCAAATATTAGCTGACCATCAAGGATGGGATTTGGGGAATGCTATGTAACATCATTAATATGCATATCTGCAATATTTCTAACAGTGTTAATGATGGAGACATGCCACTAACGCTATATTGAATATATTGGACATTGGATTTAACTAACATAACATATGACCATATAAGGTCATGTGACCTTATTGATATGCATAAAAGTATTGCCTCAAACACTGTTTTAGAGACATGCAACCGGTGCCGCAATTATGGAATCATATAAAAGATATGACTAATATATCAGATAACCATATATGGTCATACAAGCTAATTAATATGCATAAATATAATATAATATCTCAAGCACTGTTGCAGACATAAACATGTATGCAGGACCACAATGATGGCATCTGACAAGTGATATGACTAATAATCAGATGACCATATATGGATATATGACCTCGTTAAATATGCATAATATATCGAGCACTGTTACATACATACAATCAGGGTTATGATGATTATATCGGAAAGAGATGAAACACTCCACACTCTTGAGAGTCATTCTGTGTAAAACATTTCGGAATGTATAGGTCGACTATGAATAGGTATGATTTCATTTTATTTAATTAGAAGTACAATTTGATTGTTGGCTAAGTTCCTTAAATTTGTAACGATCTTCAACTAAATGTTGCCGATAATATAACTTTATTATGTAGTCACTATTTGTACAAGTAGACATGCACAGTCGTTGTTGCTGGGGCAATGTCATTACTGAAACAAAGTGAAACTGAAATTGAAACTTGCGGTGGTCGCCGGGCCACATAGTGTTAGATATGGGCCATATACGACGTATAAAACACGTAAACCAAGCAAGACTTGTTCACACGAAACTCGCACACACGCTACGCGACCATCAACTTGTTTCATCTAATTCAGCAAACATTGTTAAAGTTGTACCAAAATTGAATTTAAACTATTCTATCTAGATTGTTAGGATCTGTCCTTATCATACCAGACCATTTGTTGTCACCCGCGAAGAATTAGTAAGAAGTATTCGCTGAATGCTTGTTTCAGTGGGTTTTCAAAAGCCTATTTATGTCCGCGAGTTGTACACACTTTCGCTTTCCACCGACATTCTAAATGCTCAATGACGCGCTGCTACATATTTAATCTGGGGAAATTCCATAGGCTCCACACTCGAGATGCAAACACTGAAAACATGTTGGCATTTTGTCATGCTCGCATGCATTGGTAAACAATTTATTTCCTTTGGATGAGTTATGACAGATGAGGATTTTGAATAGGAGTGACAAAAAATGAATATTAGAACATACGAGTCACGTTTTACATAATTTTTAGAATTGTGTGTGTTGTCTATTAAAACATTTTCGTAGTGATGACATGAATTATCCTCTTTTATAAACAGGATCATTGAAAATGTGCTGTTGTAGTACCTCCACCTACCTGGGTGTCTTTCCATTCCATCCGTAGAGTGTAGTTCGGCAGGATACTGGGATTGTCGTTTATATGTTGTAGGGCCAACTCCACGCCGGGTAAAATACCGGAACCGTCCCAGACGCCGCCTCCCATGGGAAATAGAGCCCCTATCGTGAGGTTAACTTTGGACGCTTCTGCAGCATAGATCTCAAAGAGAACCAACAGTGTGGATATTCTTAAAATAAACATCGACATCGTGGATGATAAACCTGCATGGACAAATTAAATAATAAGCAAGGATGAGTGTGATGCTCATGCGTAATGCTTTGGCAATGCGTTTGATCTAGTGTATGCGCGCTTACCTGTACATATTCGTCTGCTATGTTATATAGTGGATGGAGTTGTCTATTTTCCAGCACCTGGGGTTTTATTAAATTCATTCAAAAAATACGACCGTACCTGAAATCCTTTATACATATCAATTTAATTGTTGCACGCCAGATGCAGGCAATGTGAATGTCTACTAAATAAAATAATCAGTGTATAGCAATCGGTTACAACACAAGACAGTGTCATAGATTAATTTCCGATGTCTCCATTCTATGGAATAGTATGTCTAGAAATAGTATTGTAGTACTGTACTGTACTGTAGGATGTTCGGTTTAGAGATTTAAACTTATGAAAAATACACGGAATAATATAAACAACTACACATTTTTATTTTAAATGGTTATGTTGATATAATTGAACACGAAAAAAAAATTCACGATTTTCGCAAACAGATAAGAGAGTCGTAAAAACTGAAATAACAGATGACGTTAAAATGTCGCAAAAATCAACGACCTCATTTCAAAGCAAGAAGGCAGACAATATGAGTACGCAAATCCAAGTCAAGCCAGTTGCATCATTACGGGGTGCTCCGGAAAATGTACCTGTGACGATGTTTGGCTTCTGTGACTTCTATGATATCTTGATTGAACCATGAATATTTCTGCTTACGTCTCCTCTTTTCGTAGGGGCGTTTGATGTACCTGTATCGTTGCTAAAATATTTAAGAATGTCAGTCAGTCACAGGTTAAACGATGTTAATCCCCTAAATGTTTACTCAATCTACAAAGACTGTTAATTTACACATAGTATAATATAGTTCGTCTAATCAAAGCTGACACAAGCATAACGATGTGAAAAGGGCCTCCCGAATATATTATATTTTTGTCAGTGCTCAATATTCAAATTTTCAACATCTGGTTGTGTTAGTACATAGACAAATAATAAACACCGAGATTATTAGTCGGATCACTAACATCATTTCAATTAGCTTCATTTAATTAGTGTTATAGTTTAGCCCACTTGTGTAGATTAATTGTGTGCACGCAATTATTTACAAGGAGTATTAATTTTGCATTTATTTCCAAACTCAGATTTGTTGTCCAGAGCTCAATAGTATGTATATTCTACTCGCTTGTTTGTCTGTAAAAAAGTATGCAGGTATTTGTAGGTATATTCGGTTTATTGTTCAGAACTCTGACACAAATAACGGGACACAGTGTATCAAATCTGTAATTCTTGTGTTTATCGATCGATTTAAATAAGCATCTTAGTAATGTTAATCCTCTCAGAGGACGTAAGTTGCATCCGGTTATTTAAAAGATGAGGATAACATCATATTGTGTTCACACGAGAACTTCTTACATAAGGTGTAAATATGTCGGCCAATGGATAATCCGCACATTGGCAGCATTACTTTTTCAATAGAGCAATAATACTGAACAATTCTGGACTATGCCGTAAGGTTCTCATGTGCACTCGGGCTGTCTTCTTTTAGACATTTCCCTGGAGCATCAGAAAGGAACGAAATTCACTGCTCGATGCAATATTGATAGTTACATATTTGAATATGTGTTGTATAGTGATCGTTCCATTTAAATCAGCTCACGTATTCTGTATGCTGAACTGATTGCAACTGAACTATAGAGCCGTACATACAATTGTTAATATCAGAAGAAAACATGCCAGTATCTCAACACTTTTCCTGGTATAAAGAATGTCCAACTGAGATATGTGTCGTGCCATTGAATAACGGACAGGGTTTGTGATAGACAGGGGCTCATAGAAAGGATGGCAATTGTGCGACAACTGATAAATAGATCCCAGTGACTGGAATTAATGAGTGAACTGATCAAGGCCGATTCCTTCAGAAGACAATACATGGGCTGATTGGTGATGAAGTATGCTGAATCTAAAATTAATGACTCAACACTTAGCCGGAAACATACTTGTAATTGTCGGTCTTTAAAACAATGCGTAAGTCATGTTTTGTTCCATAGACATTGATGCCGTTAACTCTATTGGTTTTCTATAGTTCTGAATTATCAGGCTTGCTACGAATCTTGTCAAAACTACGTGAGTTGCTCAGGTGAGTGTTTTGAACTCGGACAACTTTGGCGTATGGCTGGGCACACTGTGGCGTATGAGTAGTTATTCGTCAAATTGAATCTGTTGAAATTGTAGCTTGAAAAAATCACATAGTTTAAAAAGGGCATTCATAATATGGTTTAATAGAAGTCTGTCACTGTTCTTGAACTCTTTCTACTTTCTACTACCACGGAGGGTGTCATATATTCCGGCGACTCTCAAAGCTTATTATTCAATTTTTCAGTTGACGATGAGCTCTTCGTGTATATAAAACTGCATGTCCACCTTTGTTGATGTGCTATAATTGCTACTAGTGACCATTTTAAAGATAATTATTTGTGAACCATCGTGTTATTGTCTTTCATAACGCTTTGACAATTTATCCAATTAAAACCATCGTACTCATTGTAAACGCGTGTATTGTATGTTTTGCTTCATTAGTTGTGAAATGATTACAAAACTATTGTGTATATTGTCCAAGCCACATTGACAGGAGTCATACAATCGTGGTATCAAGGTCATCTATCACACTTAGATTGAAACCCTCAAAGCTCGGATCAACTGAGTGATACAATAAACTACTAGTGGTATTAACACGCATTTGAATAGCCGCATACTCGTTTCATTGAGTTCAAAAAAATACAATACAAGAAATATGCAATGTACTGCCAATGTTGTCATATCCTATGTCTCATTGTATTGTATATGGATTACATAAGGATATTATGAATGTCATAACGTACATGATAACATTATTATTGAAATATTGACAAACCTATATAGATTTAATCAGTTACGTACTCTATGAACGTATTGATAACGCATATAAATATAACGTATTCTTATTTGACTTTCTGTTTGGCCCAATAATGCGGGATTTATAATACATACACTGTGTTTCTTATCTTGATCCTAGCTAAACATTTAAGAGCTTTCAGCATTTTCAAATAACTGATTATAGTATATTATATCTTTTTCGTCATTGTATTACTATAAATTATATATCTCAACATAAAAAAAATACCTGAGTAATTGATTTAAGTTAATCCAATCAGCATCGTTGATTAATTGAATTCTGGGCATTTTACAAGAGCGTTTGCACAGTATATCGCTGAAAAAATGAGAGAACAATGGTACGTTAATGTGTACCATGAACCCTGAATCACCCTATTCCTCATATCGATGAGCTCTGATCTGAGTGAATACCCGAGCATTTACTTTGAAGTCTGAGTTAGATTCAAAGAGCTGTAGCGATAGTTCAATTCCTACTGAGACTGATGATTTATTTCGATACAACATATGTACAGCTATAGTCCCTTCTGGTGAAAACCCATGCCCGGGGTGACACCGGCGTGATTGCAATCGCGCAGAGCAGCCTGAACACACGCTGGTTTATGGCGAATGAGTTTAGTAAATAATAAATAAACACCAGTTCTTCCTGTCTGGTTAAATAATTGAAAATACTTAATTACAACCACGCTTGGTTGTGACGAATGAGTTTAGTAAATAATAAATAAACACCAGTTCTTCCTGTCTCGTTAAATATTTGAAAATACATAATTACAACCACGCTTGGTTGTGTCGAATGAGTTTAGTAAATAATAAATAAACACCAGTTCTTCCTGTCTGGTTAAATATTTGAAAATACATAATTACAACCACGCTTGGTTGTGTCGAATGAGTTTAGTAAATAATAAATAAACACCAGTTCTTCCTGTCTGGTTAAATATTTGAAAATACATAATTACAACCACGCTTGGTTGTGGCGAATGAGTTTAGTAAATAATAAATAAACATCAGTTCTTCCTGTCTGGTTAAATATTTGTACATACTTAATTACAACCACGCTTGGTTGTGGCGAATGAGTTTAGTAAATAATAAATAAACACCAGTTCTTCCTGTCTGGTAAAATATTTGAAAATACATAATTACAACCACGCTTGGCTGTGACGAATGAGTTTAGTAAATAATAAATAAACACCAGTTCTTCCTGTCTGGTAAAATATTTGAAAATACATAATTACAACCACGCTTTGTTGTGGCGAATGAGTTTAGTAAATAATAAATAAACACCAGTTCTTCCTGTCTGGTTAAATAATTGAAAATACTTAATTACAACCACGCTTGGTTGTGGCGAATGAGTTTAGTAAATAATAAATAAACACCAGTTCTTCCTGTCTGGTTAAATATTTGTACATACTTAATTACAACCACGCTTGGTTGTGGCGAATGAGTTTAGTAAATAATAAATAAACACCAGTTCTTCCTGTCTGGTTACATATTTGTAAATACTTAATTACAACCACGCTTGGTTATGGCGAATGAGTTTAGTAAATTATAAATAAACACCAGTTCTTCCTGTCTGGTTAAATAATTGAAAATACTTAATTACAACCACGCTTGGTTGTGGTGAATGAGTTTAGTAAATAATAAATAAACACCAGTTCTTCCTGTCTGGTAAAATATTTGAAAATACATAATTACAACCACGCTTGGTTGTGGCGAATGAGTTTAGTAAATAATAAATAAACACCAGTTCTTCCTATCGGGTTAAATAATTGAAAATACTTAATTACAACCACGCTTGGTTGTGGCGAATGAGTTTAGTAAATTATAAATAAACACCAGTTCTTCCTGTCTGGTTAAATATTTGAAAATACATAATTACAACCACGCTTGTTTGTGGCGAATGAGTTTAGTAAATAATAAATAAACACCAGTTCTTTCTGTCTGGTTAAATAATTGAAAATACATAATTACAACCACGCTTGGTTGTGGCGAATGAGTTTAGTAAATAATAAATAAACACCAGTTCTTCCTGTCTGGTTAAATAATTGAAAATACTTAATTACAACCACGCTTGGTTGTGGCGAATGAGTTTAGTAAATAATAAATAAACACCAGTTCTTCCTGTCTGGTTAAATATTTGTAAATACTTAATTACAACCACGCTTGGTTATGGCGAATGAGTTTAGTAAATTATAAATAAACACCAGTTCTTCCTGTCTGGTTAAATAATTGAAAATACTTAATTACAACCACGCTTGGTTGTGACGAATGAGTTTAGTAAAAAATAAATAAACACCAGTTCTTCCTGTCTGGTAAAATATTTGAAAATACATAATTACAACCACGCTTGGTTGTGGCGAATGAGATTAGTAAATAATAAATAAAAACCAGTTCTTCCTGTCTGGTTAAATAATTGAAAATACATAATTACAACCACGCTTGGTTGTGGCGAATGAGTTTAGTAAATAATAAATAATAAATAAACACCAGTTCTTCCTGTCTGGTTAAATATTTGTAAATACTTAATTACAACCACGCTTGGTTATGGCGAATGAGTTTAGTAAATTATAAATAAACACCAGTTCTTCCTGTCTGGTTAAATAATTGAAAATACTTAATTACAACCACGCTTGGTTGTGGTGAATGAGTTTAGTAAATAATAAATAAACACCAGTTCTTCCTGTCTGGTAAAATATTTGAAAATACATAATTACAACCACGCTTGGTTGTGGTGAACGAGTTTAGTAAATAATAAATAAACACCAGTTCTTCCTGTCTGGTAAAATATTTGAAAATACATAATTACAACCACGCTTGGTTGTGGCGAATGAGTTTAGTAAATAATAAATAAACACCAGTTCTTCCTATCGGGTTAAATAATTGAAAATACTTAATTACAACCACGCTTGGTTGTGGCGAATGAGTTTAGTAAATTATAAATAAACACCAGTTCTTCCTGTCTGGTTAAATATTTGAAAATACATAATTACAACCACGCTTGTTTGTGGCGAATGAGTTTAGTAAATAATAAATAAACACCAGTTCTTTCTGTCTGGTTAAATAATTGAAAATACATAATTACAACCACGCTTGGTTGTGGCGAATGAGTTTAGTAAATAATAAATAAACACCAGTTCTTCCTGTCTGGTTAAATAATTGAAAATACTTAATTACAACCACGCTTGGTTGTGGCGAATGAGTTTAGTAAATAATAAATAAACACCAGTTCTTCCTGTCTGGTTAAATATTTGTAAATACTTAATTACAACCACGCTTGGTTATGGCGAATGAGTTTAGTAAATTATAAATAAACACCAGTTCTTCCTGTCTGGTTAAATAATTGAAAATACTTAATTACAACCACGCTTGGTTGTGACGAATGAGTTTAGTAAAAAATAAATAAACACCAGTTCTTCCTGTCTGGTAAAATATTTGAAAATACATAATTACAACCACGCTTGGTTGTGGCGAATGAGATTAGTAAATAATAAATAAAAACCAGTTCTTCCTGTCTGGTTAAATAATTGAAAATACATAATTACAACCACGCTTGGTTGTGGCGAATGAGTTTAGTAAATAATAAATAATAAATAAACACCAGTTCTTCCTGTCTGGTTAAATATTTGTAAATACTTATTTACAACCACGCTTGGTTGTGGCGAGTGAGTTTAGTAAATTATAAATAAACACCAGTTCTTCCTGTCTGGTTAAATAATTGAAAATACTTAATTACAACCACGCTTGGTTGTGGCGAATGAGTTTAGTAAATAATGAATAAACACCAGTTCTTTCTGTCTGGTTAAATATTTGAAAATACGTAATTACAACCACGCTTGGTTGTGGCGAATGAGTTTAGTAAATAATAAATAAACACCAGTTCTTCCTGTCTGGTTAAATATTTGAAAATACATTATTACAACCACGCTTGGTTGTGGCGAATGAGTTTAGTAAATAATAAATAAACACCAGTTCTTCCTGTCGGGTTAAATAATTGAAAATACATAATTACAACCACGCTTGGTTATGGCGAATGAGTTTAGTAAATAATAAATAAACACCAGTGCTTCCTGACTGGTTAAATAATTGAAAATACATAATTACAACCACGCTTGGTTGTGGCGAATGGGTTTAGTAAATAATAAATAAACACCAGTTGTTCCTGTCTGGTAAAATATTTGAAAATACATAATTACAACCACGCTTGGTTGTGGCGAATGAGTTTAGTAAATAATAAATAAACACCAGTTCTTCCTGTCTGGTAAAATATTTGAAAATACATAATTACAACCACGCTTGGTTGTGACGAATGAGTTTAGTGAATAATAAATAAACACCAGTTCTTCCTGTCTGGTTAAATAATTGAAAATACTTAATTACAACCACGCTTGGTTGTGGCGAATGAGTTTAGTAAATAATAAATAAACACCAGTTCTTCCTGTCTAGTTAAATATTTGTACATACTTAATTACAACCACGCTTGGTTGTGGCGAATGAGTTTGTAAATAATAAATAAACACCAGTTCTTCCTGTCTGGTTAAATATTTGTAAATACTTAATTACAACCACGCTTGGTTATGGCGAATGAGTTTAGTAAATTATAAATAAACACCAGTTCTTCCTGTCTGGTTAAATAATTGAAAATACTTAATTACAACCACGCTTGATTGTGGCGAATGAGTTTAGTAAATAATAAATAAACACCAGTTCTTCCTGTCTGGTAAAATATTTGAAAATACATAATTACAACCACGCTTGGTTGTGGCGAATGAGATTAGTAAATAATAAATAAAAACCAGTTCTTCCTGTCTGGTTAAATATTTGTACACACTTAATTACAACCACGCTTGGTTGTGGCGAATGAGTTTGTAAATAATAAATAAACACCAGTTCTTCCTGTCTGGTTAAATATGTGTAAATACTTAATTACAACCACGCTTGGTTATGGCGAATGAGTTTAGTAAATTATAAATAAACACCAGTTCTTCCTGTCTGGTTAAATAATTGAAAATACTTAATTACAACCACGCTTGGTTGTGGCGAATGAGTTTAGTAAATAATAAATAAACACCAGTTCTTTCTGTCTGGTTAAATAATTGAAAATACATAATTACAACCACGCTTGGCTGTGGCGAATGAGTTTAGTAAATAATAAATAAACACCAGTTCTTCCTGTCTGGTAAAATATTTGAAAATACATAATTACAACCACGCTTGGTTGTGGGGAATGACTTTAGTATATAATAAATAAACACCAGTTCTTCCTGTCGGGTTAAATAATTGAAAATACATAATTACAACCACGCTTGGTTGTGGCGAATGGGTTTAGTAAATAATAAATAAACACCAGTTCTTCCTGTCTGGTAAAATATTTGAAAATACATAATTACAACCACGCTTGGTTGTGGCGAATGAGTTTAGTAAATTATAAATAAACACCAGTTCTTCCTGTCTGGTTAAATAATTGAAAATACTTAATTACAACCACGCTTGGTTGTGGCGAATGAGTTTAGTAAATAATGAATAAACACCAGTTCTTTCTGTCTGGTTAAATATTTGAAAATACGTAATTACAACCACGCTTGGTTGTGGCGAATGAGTTTAGTAAATAATAAATAAACACCAGTTCTTGCTGTCTGGTTAAATATTTGAAAATACATAATTACAACCACGCTTGGTTGTGGCGAATGAGTTTAGTAAATAATAAATAAACACCATTTCTTCCTGTCGGGTTAAATAATTGAAAATACATAATTACAACCACGCTTGGTTGTGGCGAATGGGTTTAGTAAATAATAAATAAACACCAGTTGTTCCTGTCTGGTAAAATATTTGAAAATACATAATTACAACCACGCTTGGTTGTGGCGAATGAGTTTAGTAAATAATAAATAAACACCAGTTCTTCCTGTCTGGTAAAATATTTGAAAATACATAATTACAACCACGCTTGGTTGTGACGAATGAGTTTAGTAAATAATAAATAAACACCAGTTCTTCCTGTCTGGTAAAATATTTGAAAATACATAATTACAACCACGCTTGGTTGTGGCGAATGAGTTTAGTAAATAATAAATAAACACCAGTTCTTCCTATCGGGTTAAATAATTGAAAATACTTAATTACAACCACGCTTGGTTGTGGCGAATGAGTTTAGTAAATTATAAAGAAACACCAGTTCTTCCTGTCTGGTTAAATATTTGAAAATACATAATTACAACCACGCTTGTTTGTGGCGAATGAGTTTACTAAATAATAAATAAACACCAGTTCTTTCTGTCTGGTTAAATAATTGAAAATACTTAATTACAACCACGCTTGGTTGTGGCGAATGAGTTTAGTAAATAATAAATAAACACCAGTTCTTCCTGTCTGGTTAAATATTTGTACATACTTAATTACAACCACGCTTGGTTGTGGCGAATGAGTTTAGTAAATAATAAATAAACACCAGTTCTTCCTGTCTGGTTAAATATTTGTAAATACTTAATTACAACCACGCTTGGTTATGGCGAATGAGTTTAGTAAATTATAAATAAACACCAGTTCTTCCTGTCTGGTTAAATAATTGAAAATACTTAATTACAACCACGCTTGGTTGTGACGAATGAGTTTAGTAAAAAATAAATAAACACCAGTTCTTCCTGTCTGGTAAAATATTTGAAAATACATAATTACAACCACGCTTGGTTGTGGCGAATGAGTTTAGTAAATAATAAATAAACACCAGTTCTTCCTGTCTGGTAAAATATTTGAAAATACATAATTACAACCACGCTTGGTTGTGACGAATGAGTTTAGTGAATAATAAATAAACACCAGTTCTTCCTGTCTGGTTAAATAATTGAAAATACTTAATTACAACCACGCTTGGTTGTGGCGAATGAGTTTAGTAAATAATAAATAAACACCAGTTCTTCCTGTCTGGTTAAATATTTGTACATACTTAATTACAACCACGCTTGGTTGTGGCGAATGAGTTTGTAAATAATAAATAAACACCAGTTCTTCCTGTCTGGTTAAATATTTGTAAATACTTAATTACAACCACGCTTGGTTATGGCGAATGAGTTTAGTAAATTATAAATAAACACCAGTTCTTCCTGTCTGGTTAAATAATTGAAAATACTTAATTACAACCACGCTTGATTGTGGCGAATGAGTTTAGTAAATAATAAATAAACACCAGTTCTTCCTGTCTGGTAAAATATTTGAAAATACATAATTACAACCACGCTTGGTTGTGGCGAATGAGATTAGTAAATAATAAATAAAAACCAGTTCTTCCTGTCTGGTTAAATAATTGAAAATACTTAATTACAACCACGCTTGCTTGTGGCGAATGAGTTTAGTAAATAATAAATAAACACCAGTTCTTCCTGTCTGCTTAAATATTTGTAAATACTTATTTACAACCACGCTTGGTTGTGGCGAATGAGTTTAGTAAATTATAAATAAACACCAGTTCTTCCTGTCTGGTTAAATAATTGAAAATACTTAATTACAACCACGCTTGGTTGTGGCGAATGAGTTTAGTAAATAATAAATAAACACCAGTTCTTTCTGTCTGGTTAAATATTTGAAAATACGTAATTACAACCACGCTTGGTTGTGGCGAATGAGTTTAGTAAGTAATAAATAAACACCAGTTCTTCCTGTCTGGTTAAATATTTGAAAATACATAATTACAACCACGCTTGGTTGCGGCGAATGAGTTTAGTAAATAATAAATAAACACCAGTTCTTCCTGTCGGGTTAAATAATTGAAAATAGATAATTACAACCACGCTTGGTTGTGGCGAATGGGTTTAGTAAATAATAAATAAACACCAGTTGTTCCTGTCTGGTAAAATATTTGAAAATACATAATTACAACCACGCTTGGTTGTGGCGAATGAGTTTAGTAAATAATAAATAAACACCAGTTCTTCCTGTCTGGTAAAATATTTGAAAATACATAATTACAACCACGCTTGGTTGTGACGAATGAGTTTAGTAAATAATAAATAAACACCAGATCTTCCTGTCTGGTTAAATAATTGAAAATACTTAATTACAACCACGCTTGGTTGTGGCGAATGAGTTTAGTAAATAATAAATAAACACCAGTTCTTCCTGTCTGGTTAAATATTTGTACACACTTAATTACAACCACGCTTGGTTGTGGCGAATGAGTTTGTAAATAATAAATAAACACCAGTTCTTCCTGTCTGGTTAAATATGTGTAAATACTTAATTACAACCACGCTTGGTTATGGCGAATGAGTTTAGTAAATTATAAATAAACACCAGTTCTTCCTGTCTGGTTAAATAATTGAAAATACTTAATTACAACCACGCTTGGTTGTGGCGAATGAGTTTAGTAAATAATAAATAAACACCAGTTCTTCCTGTCTGGTTAAATAATTGAAAATACTTAATTACAACCACGCTTGGTTGTGGCGAATGAGTTTAGTAAATAATAAATAAACACCAGTTCTTCCTGTCTGGTTAAATATTTGTACACACTTAATTACAACCACGCTTGGTTGTGGCGAATGAGTTTGTAAATAATAAATAAACACCAGTTCTTCCTGTCTGGTTAAATATGTGTAAATACTTAATTACAACCACGCTTGGTTATGGCGAATGAGTTTAGTAAATTATAAATAAACACCAGTTCTTCCTGTCTGGTTAAATAATTGAAAATACTTAATTACAACCACGCTTGGTTGTGGCGAATGAGTTTAGTAAATAATAAATAAACACCAGTTCTTTCTGTCTGGTTAAATAATTGAAAATACATAATTACAACCACGCTTGGCTGTGGCGAATGAGTTTAGTAAATAATAAATAAACACCAGTTCTTCCTGTCTGGTAAAATATTTGAAAATACATAATTACAACCACGCTTGGTTGTGGGGAATGAGTTTAGTAAATAATAAATAAACACCAGTTCTTCCTGTCGGGTTAAATAATTGAAAATACATAATTACAACCACGCTTGGTTGTGGCGAATGGGTTTAGTAAATAATAAATAAACACCAGTTCTTCCTGTCTGGTAAAATATTTGAAAATACATAATTACAACCACGCTTGGTTGTGGCGAATGAGTTTAGTAAATAATGAATAAACACCAGTTCTTTCTGTCTGGTTAAATATTTGTAAATACTTATTTACAACCACGCTTGGTTGTGGCGAATGAGTTTAGTAAATTATAAATAAACACCAGTTCTTCCTGTCTGGTTAAATAATTGAAAATACTTAATTACAACCACGCTTGGTTGTGGCGAATGAGTTTAGTAAATAATGAATAAACACCAGTTCTTTCTGTCTGGTTAAATATTTGAAAATACGTAATTACAACCACGCTTGGTTGTGGCGAATGAGTTTAGTAAATAATAAATAAACACCAGTTCTTGCTGTCTGGTTAAATATTTGAAAATACATAATTACAACCACGCTTGGTTGTGGCGAATGGGTTTAGTAAATAATAAATAAACACCAGTTGTTCCTGTCTGGTAAAATATTTGAAAATACATAATTACAACCACGCTTGGTTGTGGCGAATGAGTTTAGTAAATAATAAATAAACACCAGTTCTTCCTGTCTGGTAAAATATTTGAAAATACATAATTACAACCACGCTTGGTTGTGACGAATGAGTTTAGTAAATAATAAATAAACACCAGTTCTTCCTGTCTGGTAAAATATTTGAAAATACATAATTACAACCACGCTTGGTTGTGGTGAACGAGTTTAGTAAATAATAAATAAACACCAGTTCTTCCTGTCTGGTAAAATATTTGAAAATACATAATTACAAACACGCTTGGTTGTGGCGAATGAGTTTAGTAAATAATAAATAAACACCAGTTCTTCCTATCGGGTTAAATAATTGAAAATACTTAATTACAACCACGCTTGGTTGTGGCGAATGAGTTTAGTAAATTATAAAGAAACACCAGTTCTTCCTGTCTGGTTAAATATTTGAAAATACATAATTACAACCACGCTTGTTTGTGGCGAATGAGTTTAGTAAATAATAAATAAACACCAGTTCTTTCTGTCTGGTTAAATAATTGAAAATACATAATTACAACCACGCTTGGTTGTGGCGAATGAGTTTAGTAAATAATAAATAAACACCAGTTCTTCCTGTCTGGTTAAATAATTGAAAATACTTAATTACAACCACGCTTGGTTGTGGCGAATGAGTTTAGTAAATAATAAATAAACACCAGTTCTTCCTGTCTGGTTAAATATTTGTACATACTTAATTACAACCACGCTTGGTTGTGGCGAATGAGTTTAGTAAATAATAAATAAACACCAGTTCTTCCTGTCTGGTTAAATATTTGTAAATACTTAATTACAACCACGCTTGGTTATGGCGAATGAGTTTAGTAAATTATAAATAAACACCAGTTCTTCCTGTCTGGTTAAATAATTGAAAATACTTAATTACAACCACGCTTGGTTGTGACGAATGAGTTTAGTAAAAAATAAATAAACACCAGTTCTTCCTGTCTGGTAAAATATTTGAAAATACATAATTACAACCACGCTTGGTTGTGGCGAATGAGATTAGTAAATAATAAATAAAAACCAGTTCTTCCTGTCTGGTTAAATAATTGAAAATACATAATTACAACCACGCTTGGTTGTGGCGAATGAGTTTAGTAAATAATAAATAATAAATAAACACCAGTTCTTCCTGTCTGGTTAAATATTTGTAAATACTTATTTACAACCACGCTTGGTTGTGGCGAATGAGTTCAGTAAATTATAAATAAACACCAGTTCTTCCTGTCTGGTTAAATAATTGAAAATACTTAATTACAACCACGCTTGGTTGTGGCGAATGAGTTTAGTAAATAATGAATAAACACCAGTTCTTTCTGTCTGGTTAAATATTTGAAAATACGTAATTACAACCACGCTTGGTTGTGGCGAATGAGTTTAGTAAATAATAAATAAACACCAGTTCTTCCTGTCTGGTTAAATATTTGAAAATACATTATTACAACCACGCTTGGTTGTGGCGAATGAGTTTAGTAAATAATAAATAAACACCAGTTCTTCCTGTCTGGTTAAATAATTGAAAATACATAATTACAACCACGCTTGGTTATGGCGAATGAGTTTAGTAAATAATAAATAAACACCAGTTCTTCCTGTCTGGTTAAATAATTGAAAATACATAATTACAACCACGCTTGGTTGTGGCGAATGGGTTTAGTAAATAATAAATAAACACCAGTTGTTCCTGTCTGGTAAAATATTTGAAAATACATAATTACAACCACGCTTGGTTGTGGCGAATGAGTTTAGTAAATAATAAATAAACACCAGTTCTTCCTGTCTGGTAAAATATTTGAAAATACATAATTACAACCACGCTTGGTTGTGACGAATGAGTTTAGTGAATAATAAATAAACACCAGTTCTTCCTGTCTGGTTAAATAATTGAAAATACTTAATTACAACCACGCTTGGTTGTGGCGAATGAGTTTAGTAAATAATAAATAAACACCAGTTCTTCCTGTCTGGTTAAATATTTGTACATACTTAATTACAACCACGCTTGGTTGTGGCGAATGAGTTTGTAAATAATAAATAAACACCAGTTCTTCCTGTCTGGTTAAATATTTGTAAATACTTAATTACAACCACGCTTGGTTATGGCGAATGAGTTTAGTAAATTATTTATAAACACCAGTTCTTCCTGTCTGGTTAAATAATTGAAAATACTTAATTACAACCACGCTTGATTGTGGCGAATGAGTTTAGTAAATAATAAATAAACACCAGTTCTTCCTGTCTGGTAAAATATTTGAAAATACATAATTACAACCACGCTTGGTTGTGGCGAATGAGATTAATAAATAATAAATAAAAACCAGTTCTTCCTGTCTGGTTAAATAATTGAAAATACTTAATTACAACCACGCTTGGTTGTGGCGAATGAGTTTAGTAAATAATAAATAAACACCAGTTCTTCCTGTCTGGTTAAATATTTGTAAATACTTATTTACAACCACGCTTGGTTGTGGCGAATGAGTTTAGTAAATTATAAATAAACACCAGTTCTTCCTGTCTGGTTAAATAATTGAAAATACTTAATTACAACCACGCTTGGTTGTGGCGAATGAGTTTAGTAAATAATAAATAAACACCAGTTCTTTCTGTCTGGTTAAATATTTGAAAATACGTAATTACAACCACGCTTGGTTGTGGCGAATGAGTTTAGTAAGTAATAAATAAACACCAGTTCTTCCTGTCTGGTTAAATATTTGAAAATACATAATTACAACCACGCTTGGTTGTGGCGAATGAGTTTAGTAAATAATAAATAAACACCAGTTCTTCCTGTCGGGTTAAATAATTGAAAATAGATAATTACAACCACGCTTGGTTGTGGCGAATGGGTTTAGTAAATAATAAATAAACACCAGTTGTTCCTGTCTGGTAAAATATTTGAAAATACATAATTACAACCACGCTTGGTTGTGGCGAATGAGTTTAGTAAATAATAAATAAACACCAGTTCTTCCTGTCTGGTAAAATATTTGAAAATACATAATTACAACCACGCTTGGTTGTGACGAATGAGTTTAGTAAATAATAAATAAACACCAGTTCTTCCTGTCTGGTTAAATAATTGAAAATACTTAATTACAACCACGCTTGGTTGTGGGGAATGAGTTTAGTAAATAATAAATAAACACCAGTTCTTCCTGTCGGGTTAAATAATTGAAAATACATAATTACAACCACGCTTGGTTGTGGCGAATGGGTTTAGTAAATAATAAATAAACACCAGTTCTTCCTGTCTGGTAAAATATTTGAAAATACATAATTACAACCACGCTTGGTTGTGGCGAATGAGTTTAGTAAATAATGAATAAACACCAGTTCTTTCTGTCTGGTTAAATATTTGTAAATACTTATTTACAACCACGCTTGGTTGTGGCGAATGAGTTTAGTAAATTATAAATAAACACCAGTTCTTCCTGTCTGGTTAAATAATTGAAAATACTTAATTACAACCACGCTTGGTTGTGGCGAATGAGTTTAGTAAATAATGAATAAACACCAGTTCTTTCTGTCTGGTTAAATATTTGAAAATACGTAATTACAACCACGCTTGGTTGTGGCGAATGAGTTTAGTAAATAATAAATAAACACCAGTTCTTCCTGTCTGGTTAAATATTTGAAAATACATAATTACAACTACGCTTGGTTGTGGCGAATGAGTTTAGTAAATAATAAATAAACACCATTTCTTCCTGTCGGGTTAAATAATTGAAAATACATAATTACAACCACGCTTGGTTGTGGCGAATGGGTTTAGTAAATAATAAATAAACACCAGTTCTTCCTGTCTGGTAAAATATTTGAAAATACATAATTACAACCACGCTTGGTTGTGGCGAATGAGTTTAGTAAATAATAAATAAACACCAGTTCTTCCTGTCTGGTAACATATTTGAAAATACATAATTACAACCACGCTTGGTTGTGACGAATGAGTTTAGTAAATAATAAATAAACACCAGTTCTTCCTGTCTGGTTAAATAATTGAAAATACTTAATTACAACCACGCTTGGTTGTGGCGAATGAGTTTGTAAATAATAAATAAACACCAGTTCTTCCTGTCTGGTTAAATATTTGTAAATACTTAATTACAAACACGCTTGGTTATGGCGAATGAGTTTAGTAAATTATAAATAAACACCAGTTCTTCCTGTCTGGTTAAATAATTGAAAATACTTAATTACAACCACGCTTGATTGTGGCGAATGAGTTTAGTAAATAATAAATAAACACCAGTTCTTCCTGTCTGGTAAAATATTTGAAAATACATAATTACAACCACGCTTGGTTGTGGCGAATGAGATTAGTAAATAATAAATAAAAACCAGTTCTTCCTGTCTGGTTAAATAATTGAAAATACTTAATTACAACCACGCTTGGTTGTGGCGAATGAGTTTAGTAAATAATAAATAAACACCAGTTCTTCCTGTCTGGTTAAATATTTGTAAATACTTATTTACAACCACGCTTGGTTGTGGCGAATGAGTTTAGTAAATTATAAATAAACACCAGTTCTTCCTGTCTGGTTAAATAATTGAAAATACTTAATTACAACCACGCTTGGTTGTGGCGAATGTGTTTAGTAAATAATAAATAAACACCAGTTCTTTCTGTCTGGTTAAATATTTGAAAATACGTAATTACAACCACGCTTGGTTGTGGCGAATGAGTTTAGTAAGTAATAAATAAACACCAGTTCTTCCTGTCTGGTTAAATATTTGAAAATACATAATTACAACCACGCTTGGTTGTGGCGAATGAGTTTAGTAAATAATAAATAAACACCAGTTCTTCCTGTCGGGTTAAATAATTGAAAATAGATAATTACAACCACGCTTGGTTGTGGCGAATGGGTTTAGTAAATAATAAATAAACACCAGTTGTTCCTGTCTGGTAAAATATTTGAAAATACATAATTACAACCACGCTTGGTTGTGGCGAATGAGTTTAGTAAATAATAAATAAACACCAGTTCTTCCTGTCTGGTAAAATATTTGAAAATACATAATTACAACCACGCTTGGTTGTGACGAATGAGTTTAGTAAATAATAAATAAACACCAGTTCTTCCTGTCTGGTTAAATAATTGAAAATACATAATTACAACCACGCTTGGTTGTGGCGAATGAGTTTAGTAAATAATAAATAAACACCAGTTCTTCCTGTCTGGTAACATATTTGAAAATACATAATTACAACCACGCTTGGTTGTGACGAATGAGTTTAGTAAATAATAAATAAACACCAGTTCTTCCTGTCTGGTTAAATAATTGAAAATACTTAATTACAACCACGCTTGGTTGTGGCGAATGAGTTTGTAAATAATAAATAAACACCAGTTCTTCCTGTCTGGTTAAATATTTGTAAATACTTAATTACAAACACGCTTGGTTATGGCGAATGAGTTTAGTAAATTATAAATAAACACCAGTTCTTCCTGTCTGGTTAAATAATTGAAAATACTTAATTACAACCACGCTTGATTGTGGCGAATGAGTTTAGTAAATAATAAATAAACACCAGTTCTTCCTGTCTGGTAAAATATTTGAAAATACATAATTACAACCACGCTTGGTTGTGGCGAATGAGATTAGTAAATAATAAATAAAAACCAGTTCTTCCTGTCTGGTTAAATAATTGAAAATACTTAATTACAACCACGCTTGGTTGTGGCGAATGAGTTTAGTAAATAATAAATAAACACCAGTTCTTCCTGTCTGGTTAAATATTTGTAAATACTTATTTACAACCACGCTTGGTTGTGGCGAATGAGTTTAGTAAATTATAAATAAACACCAGTTCTTCCTGTCTGGTTAAATAATTGAAAATACTTAATTACAACCACGCTTGGTTGTGGCGAATGTGTTTAGTAAATAATAAATAAACACCAGTTCTTTCTGTCTGGTTAAATATTTGAAAATACGTAATTACAACCACGCTTGGTTGTGGCGAATGAGTTTAGTAAGTAATAAATAAACACCAGTTCTTCCTGTCTGGTTAAATATTTGAAAATACATAATTACAACCACGCTTGGTTGTGGCGAATGAGTTTAGTAAATAATAAATAAACACCAGTTCTTCCTGTCGGGTTAAATAATTGAAAATAGATAATTACAACCACGCTTGGTTGTGGCGAATGGGTTTAGTAAATAATAAATAAACACCAGTTGTTCCTGTCTGGTAAAATATTTGAAAATACATAATTACAACCACGCTTGGTTGTGGCGAATGAGTTTAGTAAATAATAAATAAACACCAGTTCTTCCTGTCTGGTAAAATATTTGAAAATACATAATTACAACCACGCTTGGTTGTGACGAATGAGTTTAGTAAATAATAAATAAACACCAGTTCTTCCTGTCTGGTTAAATAATTGAAAATACTTAATTACAACCACGCTTGGTTGTGGCGAATGAGTTTAGTAAATAATAAATAAACACCAGTTCTTCCTGTCTGGTAAAATATTTGAAAATACATAATTACAACCACGCTTGGTTGTGGCGAATGAGTTTAGTAAATAATAAATAAACACCAGTTCTTTCTGTCTGGTTAAATAATTGAAAATACATAATTACAACCACGCTTGTTTGTGGCGAATGAGTTTAGTAAATAATAAATAAACACCAGTTCTTTCTGTCTGGTTAAATAATTGAAAATACATAATTACAACCACGCTTGGTTGTGGCGAATGAGTTTAGTAAATAATAAATAAACACCAGTTCTTTCTGTCTGGTTAAATATTTGAAAATACATAATTACAGCCACGCTTGGTTGTGGCGAATGGGTTTAGTAAATAATAAATAAACACCAGTTCTTCCTGTCTGGTTAAATATTTGAAAATACGTACATACAACCACGCTTGGTTGTGGCGAATGAGTTTAGTAAATAATAAATAAACACCAGTTCTTCTTGTCAGGTTAAATAATTGAAAACACTTAATTATTAGAATATGGACACTTCTTCAAAACATATGCGGACATCATTTGTGTATAGCTCAGCCGTGAATTGTGGTGAAATTGTATTTATAGTATACCTGACAAACGTTCTTACAGCCCAGATTCATGCAGGTGCCACACGTATGAATAGTAGGAAATAGTAAAAACTTTAGGAAATTTAGAAAACACATTGTATTTTTAATAAGGTATGAACCTCGAAGCATATAGTAAATATGCACGAAAATGTGTTTTGAAACACATGTCCCGTTGTGTTCAATATTATGGTACGTAAATCAGCGGTGTTTTTATTGTTTTATTCAGTGCTGCGTTGTGCGGTCGAATCACTGAATTAAAATGTTAAATTGAAATACCACGAGCTGTGTTTTCCACCACGTGTTTAATTAGCGCAAAAAATAGAACATTGTCAATTTGCATATTTCATACTCACTACTACAAACATGATAGACTAACGAAAGTAAATTACTCGAATTCATCTTTTCATTCGAACATCATACTGACTAAATAGCCTTACAGTAGCTCAACTATCCGACAAGCAAAATAGTGATGTTGTAATTCGCTAGTAAATAGTAAAATGTCAGAAAGTCAGAAAATGTCAAAACCTAATATGCTAATATATTGGCTGTCACTTTATATCATTTGGCACGTCAAATAACACTGCCAAACACATCGACAAACAACAGTATCTAAACGTTCAATTGCAGAAAGGTGAATCGGGAGGCATTCTGCGACGTTCCGGGTTCAACCTTTTGCAAGCAACAGTTGAACCCCAGACTTCCCATCTCCGTGCGAGCGGTATTCCCTGCTGATCATTCTTCTATCAGTTTTAAATCAACACTATTAAAGTTTTAATTATTTACACGGATTCGTTTGTCGGTGTATGCTACTCTCGTTTAGAAATGCACACGATCAGATTGTTATTTGCTCGAACAAATGTTAATAACGTAAGACTACGTGATGTGTACGTCTGCCTCATGTGTATTATACTAGTATATAATTCAAGCGCAGTATTACTCAAGCTAAAACACGAATAACAAATGTTCTTTCATAAGTTTATCAGATGATTGCGAGGTTGAAAGGTTGCGTAACATACTTTAAAGACTAAATGCACTTACAGACTATAAATAACCTCCATGCCAGTGCCAGGCATTATTATGAAAACCATTGATTCGCATGTAATTACATAAAATGTAACGTTAAGTAAAGACTTTTAGTGAATTACCTGCTTTCACGGACACCTCCATATGAAGCACAGACGCCAGGCACAAAGAATGTTTGATCTGAGCTCCCGACGCAGCCACTGTAAACTCAATTATTTTTATATCTATTGAATGATTTTATTTATTTTTTATGTAATTATTTGTTGTACTGTATTAATGTAGTATATGAGAATTCGATGAAAATTAATAAATTGCTTTTCCGCGCTTTCTTCTGCGAAAAATAGTTTCCGCTAAATTAACTAATCAAGATGGTTTCTTCCATACATATGAAAAAACGTATGTGCCGATCATACATATACTCAAACATGGCAAAGCCCGTTCCTTGCACATTAACGTTGAAATACATCAAATGCTGATTACGAATATTTTATAGTCGTATATTGAACGTTAGTCTCATTTATGTCGAAGTGTATAACCCAAAGACAAGTTGACCTTTTGTAAAAAAAAAAATAGAACGTAGCTGCGGCGCATTTTCCATGTTTTGTACATACATTCGATTTCTCGGCACAACTTGCTTTATCGGAAACGAGTAAGCGTGTATTGGGACTTAACACGTTGAAATAGCCACACTGGATTTAATGGTAAGTTTGACGATAATTACATTTAATATTTATCACAACTCGTCGTGATTTCTAATCATTCTAGGGCTCCAGTGGATGCATTATAACAAATCTTACATTGATCGTGGAATGTGCAACTATTCAAAACAAAAGTATACCATCATACGCCAGGGCGTCGATAGATAATACACATAGTACATGCATTCATATTACCCACACATACATTACACAAATTAGTGTTCAACAGAATGTAACTCACCTGTCGTATTGTTCATTGGGTACTGACACAGAAAAAACGAACCCGAGTATAATATGCCTGGGGAAACCATTATTACACAGGGGTGTCTGGTTGTCAACATTGGGGTGCGTTGATCACATTATATCTTACAGACGAAGTAAAATAAAAGTATAATACAACGTAAACAAGAAAATGAAACAGTCCCTGATTGGGATCAAAATGACCTCTGATCGCTCGAATTTGGTTGAATTTTAAACCAACTTGACGTGAACATGTGTTTACCATTATGGTCTGTCCGTGAAATGGTGGATGGCACATTCAAAATATGATATTTTTTATTTCGAGTGTCAAAATTCCCCCCCCCCCCCACACTCGGCCAATTTTCATGGAATCAAAAAACCACGTCGAGTATGTGAAGTAATATAACGTGTTTTAGTACGAATTTTGAATCAAATCAATCACATCACATTACTAAGAAGCACGGTCAAAGGGAACCTAAATTGCAAATTCTCCTTTGCGAGGACTAATCAGGATATTTTTGTACGAGCTACGGCGAACCTATAGTTACTGTATAAGGGTTAATTATTCACTGGGTTTTAATTTTGATTATTTCGCTGACTGGAATTAAAACCCAGTAAATATGTAACGTTGAGCATAGAACACATTATCTGAATGATGAAACCGTGAATTTAAAACCCACTAAATATGCCTGAAATGCTAAATCAGCGAAATTTAAACCCAGTGAAAATTAATCAGTTGTATCAGGTAAACCACATAAAAACTTTGACGCAAATATAATGTTAATAAATGTTGTAATATGTAATACAATCATATATGGCTTTATACGTAAATGTAATGCGTCCTAACATGTAAGCAAATAGCATCTTTGGCATAATGTAATATCTTGGTAACCAAATGCCATTCTTAGACAGCATGTAATGCGTTGAATACAATAGGTAATCGAATACTGCCTTAGACGCAATGTAAAATGATGTGATGGGCGACCGAATACGACCTCGTACGTAATATACTATGAGGTTATTACAAGGATACTGCAAAGTATGCACTAAGACAGTACAATGGAGTATCGGGGTCGATGCGTCCGCGTGGTGTCTGAGTGCATACTTTGCAGTATTCTTGTAAATAACCTCATAGTATTACCTTATTATTATACATCATGGGAATGCCAAAATTATTATTGCCTAATTAATATGTACGGATTAGTATTTTCATCAGTTTAAAAAAAATCTCACACAATATCTTCACATTGCAATATCGTGCTGAACTGTTATATCGGTAAAACATTGCATGCCATGCCATATTATGTAATGTAAATACATGATGATAACCATCAGTAGTTATATGGAACATACACCTGTTATCTAGTCTATATACCTTTTGATTATATGTGAATTATATTTCACCGGCATATATTATATTGACATATACTATAAACAACCTGCAACCATCGAATCTGTTCAACCGGACATCTATCTATATTATTATTATTAAGAAATGCTTTACACAACGTTTACAAAATTGGCTTTATTGAGTTGAACTTGAACGCGCGCATGTTAGCAACAACAACCCGAGGCGGACAATGGTGCAATGAACATGGTGTAACATATGTAACATTCGTAAGATTCACTTGCTTGATCAAGGACCTCGCAATGAAATACACATAACATACCCTGTAGGCATGGATACATCTTTTTTTTGTATTCGTTAGATATTATTGTCAAAGATACCCAATAGCAGCCACGAGAATTTAGAACATCACAACATGGTCACACAATAATCATATTAAAGTAGGCCTAAAGTTCCGGCAAAGTATTATGGGTATAATAAATCAAAAGAGTGTTTACTGGAAGATGCGTCAAATTCAACTTGACACATCTTCTACGAGTGCCAAAACAGGAGCAGATCATAATCCTGGATTTGGAAAATGAGTAGGATATGTCAAACACAAAATAATTGGTGAGCAAGTCAGAACAAAATGTGCAAGATGAACTATCAATTTACTGTTCTGCCATGGTAGGCCCTAGTCTGTTTACGCTGGCACTGTCAGGAACAAGATCTTTTAGGAAATTTGCATTTCCAAAACCAATCAGCCAACCAGGTTAATAGCTGCGTCTTCTCGGATTGCCATAGCATAGCCTATGGACCTTCTATTATCGGGTATACACAGCCTCGTGATTTTACTAGTTTTTGTATCCTGATATGTTTTCTAGGATCTCAACACGGAATATAGGTGACAGTGTGCCTCCAGCCGAGGGATCAACACGAAACGCCATACCAGAGATAAAATTGGGAGTGACAAGTTCATGGCACCTCTGATTCTCTGAACTTGAAGGTTGGTTTATGCATAAAGTGAAATTCAATGAACTTGTCACAAAATAATATGCCTGTAGCTCGCTGCACATGGGGTCAAACCTTCAAAATAGTATTGAATATATATTTATAGTGACACTCAATGCAGTGTTAATTACCTTCATACTATAACATGTGCACATACAATTGATACTATCAAATGATTCGGATGCATGACAGTTATAATAAGAGGATAATACTTTTTTTAGATTTGAGGGAGCTGCGATATTTATTTTTCACTTTATTCCTCATATATTTGCTTGTATCCGAATCACATTACAAATGGTAAACGCATCGTGATGCCTCGTGTAAAATGTAATATCATACATCAACGATTTTTAAGATAAACGTGCGCGACTGGTATGATATATGCAATTTATTATGCAGTCACACAAATTGATAGATGATCATAAAATTGCGAAACAGACGCACATTTCGAAAAGTGTCATGCAAATAGGCAAGTCTGCTAAAGCGCTGGTTAGCAAGAAAAGTCCTGACCCGAAAAGTATGCAGAAATTGTTACAATGATAACCTCGTTCATTTGCGTTAACACAATATAACTTTACGAGTTATCGCGACTTTCTGTGATGTTATTGGTTGAAATATGTCTGACAGATGTGCGAATGAATGTCTGGGTGTTCAAAACATACATAAAGTGTTGTTTGCATAATTATGCATAACATGTACATTTCACTATCGAGCTCACTTAGTACCGAAAAGGAGATTATTTAACTTGGTTCGGTATTCCGAACATTTTACTGTCTATTTCCCTTTGGCGCAAGTTAAATATCATTTTTCAAATGTTTTTCTTGCCATCAATTGATTGTATTATTTGTTCAACAAAAAACAAATCATGATATGCGGGGCAGATAATTATGAACGAAAAATCTAAATAAGGTGGAAAGCATTGTTACACGTTGAAATTCGTGATGCCTGCTATCTTGGAAGCACGGATTAACAAAAATGGAGCACATCCAAATTAACAAGAAAATCATTCTACCGAGTTTCACTTCAAAATGTCAGCAAGGTCTTTTTATCTAGTTCGTAAATGTCACATACGAAATTACTTAATCAGTCAATGTCAATTCATGATAAATGCCTCAAGCCACCTCAGTAATGGATGCATCAGTTATTGCTATTGTTAGCATACCCGGGCAGTTGTGGAACTTAATGTAATCCACCATATGTCTATATTCGAATTAGCCCATAACATTGATAGACATAACACATGGTTAGAACAGCGGAAGTTGTAAAGTCGGGCATACCAGCCTTGAGGTTCACAGCCACAATTGCCATTCAGTGTCATTATTCTGAAGTAGGTTCATTAGAAAGTCAACATCCAACACTTTGCTATAAGCATTTCATTAATCATACTGGTCAACCATGTAATCATCGGATTATATACAATTAAATTTCTGCTCAAAAATATACAGATGGAATAATGTGGTAAACCAATACAGATTGTTTATTAACTGAATACACTTGTCAAATTCGAAATACTGAGAAACGAAAATCAAATTTAATCACCTATAGATTATGGAATTCAATCTGTATAGATTAGACTTTAATTTCGGGACAATACGTGCATACTTTACCACAAATTACTGAATTTGTATTACTATTAAAGCACCTTGTAAAAAGAGATCACTATACAAATTATGAAATAAAATCAATATTTTTATCAGTTTTAGGGTATTTGGAAATATTGTTTCCTGAGAGTATTGGGCCATTCCAGTTTATATCTGCACCCCCCTGTTGATGTGGTCGGATTTACAGCACTGTATGATGGGGAAAATACCCCGGAATTCCAACTGTATATGGAGAAACAGAATCTGGAAATCCAGAAGAGTATGGAAAAAAAATTCTTGGAAATCCAGGCAGTTATGGCTACGAAAATTAAATATGGCCTAGTTGGGCAAGTATGAAATAGTTATTACTGAAATTAGATAAGGATGATGGCACAAATGAGCTCATCAACACCGTGAATCAGGACTAGTTTGGATTTTCATTATCAAATATAAAATTATGAACTTGGTAAATTAGCTAATGATGAGAGTTATATTTGGAAATCCTACTCTGTATCGTGGCACAATGGAACTCATCAACACCATAAGTAGGAACTATAGTTTTGGATTTCCATTACTGTATGGTGAATGGTGATTTGAAAATAAAACTTTGTATGACTTATACACCCATGGAAATTATACCCTATATGAAGTAAACACACAAGCTCATCAACAGGGGGGTCCAGATATAAACTGGAATGGCCCATTATATCATGACATCGTGCATGCATTTGAATGCACTATTCAGAATAGATAACAATTACCAGGACAAATTATTACTGTAGAATACTTTATTTTCACTTGGATTGTATTTTCGCTATTTTCACTGAAGGGATGTTTCAGTGAAAATAAAATCCAGTGAATATACTTTTTCACCTATATTTCACGTGCAACTCCATTCAAATTCCATACAAAAACCCTAAAAACCCTTTTCAGCGAAAATTAATTCCAGCTAAAATAAAGTATTTTACAGTATACTGTATATAGTGTTACAAATTAATTTATGTTTTTGCCTCAAGAAAACAGTTGTGTTAAGAAGTGTTGATTTTTCAGTATAGGATAATGCATGATCGGACTCGAATGTGGCAACCATTCAGATATTGTGTGATAGACCCAAGTGAAGTTCAATGTCTGAAAAATGACTGCACAGCACGAGCACATTATCTGACTTGAAATACGTCAACCACACCTAGAAACTATATTGGCTAAAATCACATGCACACCTGTTTTGAGCTGTTTTGTTTGGCACCTCTTGTAATGTACATGTTTAATCATACTAATACAGATACTAGTGGATCTTTATAACCGTGATTTGTTCAATATAAACATCATCAAATCATCATATACTACAAATCAAAGTTTAGCTGAATGCCTTATCAACTGGTCCAATGTCTGAATTAAAAGATCCAAGTCCCTATCAGTGGACATCCTATGTTTTCCACACTTTCTCAAAATCACATCTACATCATTACTTTTCAGTCTCCTAGCAATGTCCAATGAAGATTCAGATGGAACTGTGTCATCGTCCATGCCATGGATGAGCCTTACAGGACAAGTAATGTTGATGCTGTCTCCTAGCAACATGCTCTGGTATTTCATTAGATCTTCAGCCTGCATCTATGGAAGGAAAGCAGATATATCTGTATTATATCGTCAATTTAACAGATGACAAGTGTTTCACTATCCCATGTCCCACCCAAACACACACACATGCATACATTCTGCAGTCTTAATCATAGCCATTCCAGCAACAATCCTCAAGTTGTCCTGCTCATCCTCTATTTGACAATATAATGATTATATCTACAACTGAATAGTGATATAATTATGGAAATTACCCAGTAAGCTATTTTGACATACTTTCCAATAATGTTCACTAATAATTACCTAATCATAATTTTCTTACATACAAATTTACATATTAGATACAATTTACTTAATATATTTTAACATATGGCTAATTCTGTGCTAATTCATATGAATTACATTCATTGCCACCTTGAGGTGCCTGGCTTGTAACAAGTCTGCCCTGTTTTTGTTATACATGTATGTGGTGTCACAAGTGGTGCGTCTTGAGCAGATTTTACCAGTCCTGCTCACAGTGCCCGGAAAGCTTTGAGAAAAAATGGCAAAACTGGCAATGCCACAGGATGTGTTTTTAAAATAAACATTTACACAAATTTTTCCTACATAGCAACATACCTAAAAAGAATACATTTACATACATGACTTTCATTGTCACAGACAACTACTACTACATCACCTCTGGGCAGCGATGTGAAAACACTCATTGAAAAGTAGCAACATGTATGCGCCAATGGTGGTTTTTCAAGAGCCACAACATATTTGCACTTGTTTCAATGTTTACATTTTCCCTTGTCTGTCAGCTTCATTATTGATGTCACACATACCATATTTGTTTATATCAACATCACAATAACGTGCAATGAAAATAGAGTACCATTAAACTGAACCAGAACTTCCATAAAATTATTACTACAAGGAGGGAAACAATGTAAAATAATAAGACTATCTAGTGAATCTCATGAAGGCTTATGGCAAGTATATCGACCGATTGAGCTGAGGTTGCTGCGACCACATTTTGCCTCATCTTACCTTAACGACCTTTATTTTATTACTAAATGCTAAATTCATTTTTTATTTCACTTACAAACATGCAAATCAAAGTAATTGTTGCTCATATTTACACAAGAGGAGATGTGGAGATAGAACGCATTTGTTTTGGCCAAGACTAGGATAAACTGTATTTTACATGCACCACATGAAACCTTGACACTCATTGTAATATATGTGATCTTGCATGTGCTTTACCATACAGAGTCACATTTATGAAAATTTACATAATGTGTTTTGACTCCTATTAATCAATGAATATTGTATCAATCTGGTGACAAAATCTAAAATCAACTTTTTTCATATTTTTTTTAATAATAACTATTCAGCACCGGTCACTGGTAGCATAGTGGTTGTCGCAACAGACTCATGATCGGTAGACCCAAGTTCAAATCCTACCTTAGGCTGAACATCAAAAGGGTCGACCCCTACCCTGGGTGAGTGTGTCACAGACTCAATGGGAAGGCCAATTCCACTGGCCAAGATTCATTCACTCACGAATGCAACTTTGGGGGAACCTTGGTTAAGGTCCGCAGGTGCTTGTGTTTGACCGAGCCTGGTTGACGCCAGGATAGCGCATTAAATTGTCACTTGATAGGAAGATGTAGTCCCAAACAGGAAATGACTTCTGTGGCAAAATGCACTATGTGTCAGCACTTGCAATTTGAACGTACAAAAAAAAAAGTCAGGAGAGACAACAGTGACATTCAAAGTCCGGAACTGTCGCCTGGCACAAAAAAATATTTAAAAAAAATAAAAAAAAAAATAAAAATAATCAGCACTATAACCAGCACTATTTTGGCTATCAAATATAGGCTTCCAGACTGACCAGTGGATTAACCACTGAACCTTAGCACTTTAAACTTTATTTAAGTGATTTAGGCATTTATGTGGACAGGATGGGGTTGTATAAGTATTTGCATGATTTCAGAATTATTAAAATCCAATATTACTCAGATTGTTGAAAAACTAGCCAGATGTTATATTTTTATTTGCACATTATAAAGTTAAAAATTCACATTATTTGAAATCAAAGTTTGTTAATAATGGGCAAGGTGTCTGATTAACCAAAATCGCAGAAATCCCAATATCTTTAATTTTATGAACAAACACAAGTTGTGACTTGATCTGTTAAATCACACACAAGCACACATCAGTGTATTAGGCCACATTTTGTGTTCATTCTATATTCTGTATTCACCATTGGCTGCAAATTGTATTTTTTTGTTTTTGACTTGTTTTTTTTTTTTTTTTTTTTTTTTTTTTAGAAAAGTTTTTATTTTTTGTTTTCTTTTTTAGATTGTAGTTTTTTTGTTTTTTTTTAATTTCTTTCTGTAAGACCCTTTTTATCCTTTCCTAAGGATTTTATGCGTCTAATAAAAAATATATATAAATATTCTCTTCTGTACAACATTTTTGATGAAAATGAATAAACTGAAATTACCAAAGTATCTGCAATCTGATTGTGTTTGGGAAATGCAGTAAAAGCTGCCACACCTATCAGTCCTACAATTCTTTCTGGTCTTTCTAATGCCAATAGTAACATCATGCACGTCCCCATGCTGGAGCCTACAATATACTAATAAACAGAGAAACACATGAAAGTATGACAAACATTATGGTCACAATCTAACAGCCAAACCTGAAAATCAGAAAATAATTACTGGGTAATAATAATAATTACATTAAAACATTTAAAAATTAAACATTATGGAAAATATTTCATTTAATAATCAATCAACTGAAATCAACAAATCAACTATCTTCATGATTATCAACAGTTCTCGATCATTACATAAATTACAAATATCAGGGTTTTTTCTACAAAAAAACTGCATGATGGAGCACTGTGTTAAAATGGAGCATTCTATGGCTTCCTTGGGGCCAAAATTACTATCAGACAGGTCACAGTTGAAGACTGGTCAATCAAAATTTCATGGTTGCCAGAGGATCTGCACCCCAGGTTAAGGGGGCGCATACAAATGTAGCCCTGACATATGAGCATTGTGCCCCTGTTTCTTTGTTTAAAAAAATCCCTGGATATTATTTTTGTGGTCTAGGGAAATAGTTGTTACATTGTTTACATATAGACAAAACATAACAGGTTAGAATGAAACTGATATGTACACAAACATAAACGCAAACACAACTCATACATATTTGAGCTTTCATCAGAAAAATTATATTTGTGGAATATTTTACTGACAGAATACAAGTTAGCTAGAGTGCATAAAGCAGTTTGACACTCAATAGCACTCAAATACAGAAATGAAAGAATAAACACAATTGCAGGTTGAGGGCGCAAGACTTTGATGTTGATATGGCAGTCTATTGTTGGGGGCGGAGCTACATCATAGAACATTTCATGTTGCTAAGCCGCGCACCACTGTAACATGCATTTCTATGGGCTCTGATGTGGAACACCGACCAAAGAGCCGATGAAAAAGGCTGAAGTCGAGAAAACAGCACAAAGTCAACTTTGAGGTAATCCCGAGCATCCGAATGTATATATGTTGCACATTTAGGTGTCATGCCACTAAACAACCAATGACCGTTTGTAGCCCTCAATTTAAATGCCTTGCAAGAACCAATTACATTTTTTTAATATTTTTTTTCTGCGATTCTCCCTGTTTGAGGGCGTGATCACCTGGGTCAAAGGTTAGCGGCTGTGTACCTGTGGATTTATTCTGTGTGTATTAGGGTGTTCTAATCTTGGTGTTTTTCCAGTGATTTCTCTCTTGAGCTGTGCTTGATTACTGGCATGTTGATTTCCCATTGTTGAGCCATGTTTTCAAATTTGTTTATCATTTTTATATAGCAATCTCATCATATGTTAACATCGTCTATGGAGTTTCAATTAGTGGTATGAGCCCCTACAGGGTAATCTTGTTACTTATTGTTTTCTGGGATGTCGGCTCCCGAGAATAAGTGTCATATAGTACTACATGAGGGTTGTACAGGGGCACCAGGGATTGAAATAGAATTTTTTCCTGCATGCACAGTGTGCATGTTGAAGTTGAAATTTACCTGCACGAACTGCATAAAATATACGGGTTCTCGATTGATGCGATCACGAAAGAATTAGCTTTTTTTTAGTTGTCTTACAATATTGGCTGAACTTAATTTAGGCTTAGTGAATATGCGTTAATTTCTACATGCACAGTGTGCACATAATATTTAGAGTTTACTTGCACTAGCTAATAATCTATGTGCATAGTGCAGTGTGCACAAGGGTATTTCAACCCCTGGGCACTGATCAAAACAGCAGTGAGAACACTTTCCATATAAATATTTTCCTACCTGAGGTCCCTGTGTTAGTCGATCAAAAACAGCCAAACAATCACCAATGCATGTTTGCACAGTTTTCACTGGATTGATAGAAAAATCTTCAGTTTGATAGTCAAACCTGCAAGAAATAAAACAATAATCTGAAAGGTTATCCCGGGCAATGTTTTGCATATTGGATCATATTTTGAAAAATCAAAACATAGCACAAGTTTTGTAATTTTTTCTTATGATTGTTTGTACAATCAACTGTTTTTATGTCCACACCCAATTTATATCCTTTTAATTCATTTAGGCCAGACTTTTATTATCCCTTGTTTCGCGAACCCGCCGAATGAACAGGAACCGAGAATGAAATAAAAATAAAATTTTATTTCAGCGTAATTTCTTACGCCCGCCTACTTGTAAGCGCAAAAAATTGCTAAAAAAATATTATTTTTAATCTTCATTTTTTACTGCCCGCCGCATAAGAAATCCAAGTTGCATTTTTGTGGCAGTATCATGATCAAAGTACCGAAGTCTCGCATAGATGAGAAACAAAGTTATAAATGGAATAACATTTTATTTCATTTCTTCTCTTCGATCAATGATCTCACTTACAATTCTTTGAGAATCACACAAATCTAATGGAAAAAAAGAATAAATTTAATTTTTTTTTCGCCCTCCTCAAAAAAATTGCCTTTAAAAAAACTCGAGAAACAAGGAATAAAAAAAGTCTAGCCTTATTATAATAAAAATTATTTTTTCTACCACATTTATTTTCAAGGCATTCGTTTGTTTTTGTATCACCAGGCACAGGTGTTGAAACATCACCCTAAGAAGATCATTTGTGACATGTGATGTTTAGATAAATACAGTAATTAGAAAATATATCACAAAAAATATCAATATAGAACTCTGCATGAAACAAACAAATTGAATGAATTTGCTGGTCACTCATGTTGCATAGTCTTTAGTTTAAAAATCAGTCTTTAATCTGTCTTTTCACATAAAGAATCCCAAGAATACCTCTATAACATAATCTATAATTAACAAATAAATCACAGACAAGTACATACATCATTGTGTCAACACAGGTGGCGCTATTCAGCACAGACCTGTGTCTTATGACGCATAACTAGCCTCTGAGGGATAAATATCAATCAGCCACCATTTTAGTCAGCGTTTCTTCCGCGGAACTATATACAAGTATTTTTTTCTTGTTTTGAACACATTCTCTCCTTATTTTTAGCAAGATTGAATCTTTAATGATTGATCAATTAAAATACCGCACAACACTCATCAGCATATCTTATCTTATTAACATTAAAATGCATGTAAATTGCGAGGTCAAAGGTCTATTGTTTCTCAATATTGCATTGACAAGCAGATCGCCGAAAACCAATCAAATAGCGCCACCTGTGCTGGCACAATGTGGAAATAGTTCCGACCACTTTTCCCAGAGTTCCACGCGCAGTATGTGTCAGATGCGCCCTCTATTGGGTGTTTTTCCAAAATTGTTATGTATGCACACAGGTCCCAGGAAAAAAAAAAGTCAGAGCATTTTAAATTAGTTACATCACTATAATTATTTATGAAACATTTAGGACAAATAATTCATTACCAAAATATTTAGAATTTCCCCGTTAATATTGCAAATAGAATGTAAAATATTTTGATATTTCTTTAATGTAAAATACTTTATTTTTCGCTTGGAATTAATTTTCGCTATTTTTGCTGAAGGAATGTTTCGGTGTAAATAAAATCCAAAAAATATACCTTTTTTCCTATATTTTACATTCAACTCATAAAAAAATCAATGTAAATGAACTCCATACAAAACACACATAAAGTCTTTTCAGTGAAAATTAATTCCAGCTAAAATAAAGTATTTTACAGTAATTTGTTCTCTTAGATCTTGATTCTCTAATATTGAAAACAAATTCATGGGTTTCATTAAATAGATTACATGACTTACACAATGTATGTAAAATACATTATTTGTTTTCATGAAATATGAAGATGCACAATGACTACTGCCCTCTATCTGTAGGTTATGAGACGATCACAGTCAATGTATGACTACTGCTAATAAAGTACGAACTCAGCAATATCGGTAAACGGTTTCATCTTTATTAGAATCCCGTTCACAGAAATACAGACTGCACAGCTCCAGAAAACACACGAAGCATATGACTCAAAGTACTGCACATGCGCAGTTCACTACATGAAAGGTCAACCGGATGTTTGCCCCAATGCATGCTGGGAGTTTATCGTACATCAAGTTAACAATCTTCTCTATATTTTTTTTTTTGTTAAAGAAGCAAGTTTACAAACTAAATAGTAGTATAGCAAAAGGTTTAGAACATAAATTCACAGTGACAAATATCTGACAAGATCAGAATCACAGAATTTAATAAATGTCCAAAATCCCCTCTTGAAGTACCTTCAATAACACCAGCGGAGAAGCACCTCTCTTAGTGAGGCAGTCTGCAAGTTGATTTTTACTTTCAGACCATATGAACTCTTTAATCTGATTGCTTTCAATCAGTTCCCTAATACCACTAACCTCTATACGTAGTTGTTTTTCACTGACTAGTTTAGTGGATTTAACAGCTTCATACAAAGACTTACAATCAGTTACACAAACAAGTGGCAACTTGGTATATCTACTATCACTACCTGTCAGTTCCAAATACAAAGTAGAAATGAACATTGCAGAATCGATGCCATCGGCCATGGCAAGTGTTTCCCCAGCTAAAGTGCTACGTACTACCCGGCGAATCTTCTTTGAATTCCAACAAATCGGTGAGAATTTTCCAGTTTCCCCCCCCCCCCTCCTCCATGAGAAAAATCAAATATCCTCCTTGACTACCGCCATCAGGAAGATTACCCAGTGAGGCATCACTGAAGACTACTAAGGACAATTCACCATCACCCAAATGCTGAAACTTAAGGGGTACACTATCCGATTTTAGTTTTCTAATTACCTTGTTAGCACATAACAAATCTCTAACCTGACCATTTTTTTATGCTGGTGGCCAAGTTACATGCATCGAACAGTACATCTGGGCGACTTTGATGTGCTATCCACAGTATCTGTCCTACTTTAGATCTCAGTAAGTCCTTCTCATTTTCAGTCAGTGGTGATTCTGTTTCTAACGCTTTGGCTCTGGCTATAGGAATAGGAATCAGGTTGTTGGCATAATCACTTTGTTCAAGATAAATCTGGCCTTTTTCACTCACCAACCCAATCCCGACATAATTATTAGCATTACTATCTTCCTTTCCAATACAGAAACATAAACGAATTTGACTAATCACTGATTCCTCAAACTTAGAGTCACCAGCCCACATAAAATCATCTACATGACAAGCTAATACACCAATTAAGTTCCCACTATCATCTCCCAATAAAATACAGCAGGGTCTACTTTGGACATCTGCGCTCCAGTCTCAATCATAACAGCTTTCACTTGATAATACCAGTGGAGAGAAGCATCCCCAACCCATATACACACTTTTGAAGATGCCATAATTTGTTTGGACAATCTGCCTCCCTAGGTGGACGTATGAAAACATCCCTTTCTATTTCTTTACCCTGTAAGAAAGCAGTTTTAATGTCCATGGATCGAGGTTTCCATCTATTCTGAGCCATGATAGCCAAAATAAGTCTCATTGACTCTTTGCTACATGTGGGTGAATCTTTCTGAATTTGATCATTATTTATCTCCTCAAATCCCCTAGCTACTAATCTTGCCTAGGGTTTTATACTATCACCCGTAGCTTTTAAGGTGCATACCCATCTCGTTGATATACATTTCTGTCCTTCATCTGGTACCTCTTTGTACACTTTGTTTTGTTTCCAACTGTCTAGCTCTGTCAATTTTGCCTCAGTCATTGAAATGTCCTCTAACAGCATGACACTTTCATCAGGAATGTTTACATCAACCCGAGGAGTTTCTAGAATCTCAAGATTATCAACTCTACTTAAATCTACTGACTGGCTTATGCCATCTAACTCATCAAGCTCATTATATTCCAAATTATACCAGTTTCTGTTTTTGCCATGTACTTTTCCAGCTCTACTAATAATTTTGGCTGTAAGTGTATGACCAGTTTGTCTATTAGTATACTTAACTGTATTTCCCAGTTTAATTTTTGAAATATCTGCCAAATTTCTAATACCTAAACCAGTCTCTCCGTTATCATTTTCTTGGTCTCCAGACATATCTTGTTGAATCTCTCCTGTCTCTCTGTTTTCAGTTTTTAATTCTATAGATGTATCATGGTGAATTTTAGTAGGTTCTTCACTAACACTTTCTGACTGCTGAGATCTGTCATGGTTACTGATACTTTCTCTTGTAACAGTCTCTGGTTGGCTTGTTTTTCTGAGTCTACATTGATGCACTCTGACCAACATACCATCATGTCGTGCAAAAACTACAGTACCATCCTGTCCTATGACAGTAGCAGGACCCTTCCATTTAGGGCTATCAGGGCGATTGTAGTATACTTTGTCTCCCAGTTGACAAGTCTCCATCAATGGACGAATTTGCTTTCTTAAAGCTCTTCTTATTCTCTCTGAGCATTCTGACTCAGTAAACGATCGCCTAGCAGCATACATTGAAGCAATGTGACTACCAACTATATTACTCATGGTGGTACCTTCTAAAGCTGGTGGTTTGTCTACCAGAACCGATGGCATGTTAGGATTTTTTCCATAGAGAAGTTGATAAGAACTATATCCATGGATGTTAGTAAGGCTGTTCTTAGCGAATAAGGCCCAGTTCAAAGCTGTCTCCCAGCTACACTTTTTCTCTGCTTTGACTTTACTTACAATCTCAGTTAGTGTCTGATTGTGTCTTTCAAGGCATCCATTACTCCATGGAGAATATGCTGCAGTGGTTCTCTGTTCAATATTAAAGTTCTCACACATATCCTGAACTTCAGCACTATTAAATTCACCACCATTATCACTATACTGATCCATTTCTGTATAAACTTATCAACAAATACAGAAGACTGCTTGCTCGTCATTATGGCTCCGGCACTAAACCGAGTGAATTCATCCATGATATGCAAATACCACAAGTTTTTGTCCAACTCGTGAAGATCAACCGCGATGCTATCGCTAAAATCTGTGGCAAGCGGAAAGCCCACTGCTGGCTTGGGTACAGGTTTTTATATTTCTGACATATTGTACAGATCTCAACGACTTTTGTTAATGTCCGAAAAACTTCTGTGTCATGTGTGCCTGCACTTTCTAACAGCTTCTTAAGGCGATCAGCTGAAGCATGTCCAAACTGACTATGTAGTTTAATTAATATCTTCTCATGATCTACTTTACTTGTGTTCTCATCAATAATAAGAATTTCCTCTTCAGGATTACTTTTCTGTTCACATGTAATATTTCGACTCTGTAAATCTACACAGTAGTGCCCACTAGATGTGAAATGTAGCTTTACTGGGTGCCTGAACATTTCAGCTTCATCATTTGCTAAATCAAGTACTGTACCTGCCCGCTTCAGTGAAGTCTTACTAAGCAGTAGAGGGATATCTGTTTCCACTACCTCTGTGTCAATTCTGCATGACGTTTCACCTATCTTGACTGGCAGTATTGCATTGATTGTAGACCTAATTTGAGCACCATCTCCAAACTTGAACATTTTGTTGCTTGGAGCTGTATTAACCATCAATTTTTGCTTATCATCTAAACCATTCATATAGTTGTCAAACCATCGTCTACCACATACTGTCCGAGTACAAGCAGTATCTATAACTGCACATCCGAAAGATTCAGTCATGAAAATTTCATTAATGGATTTCTCTTCTTTGGTTAATAATGTCAAATTACATACTTCGGGCTCAGAATCATGTCATGACATATTTACAACAGATGGATCGGATCTATGTTGACAGTCCTTGACCCAGTGAAAAACTGACTGGCATATCACACATTTTGTACGTCTACCAAATTTGTCCAAGGGATTCGTACCTTTAGGAGCATTAGCATTTCCATAACATTGAGGTGGACGAACCATTCGTCTAGTATCAGAATTAAATCTCTGTGTTATGAAAGCCGACTAATTTCCAACGGTTATTTCGGACACATCTTGGCTCGAATTGCCGCCATTAGTCACGTGATTTCGGCAAAAATACGCTTCAAAGCTGACTTCATCGTCGCAAATTTCAAGTCCGATGCTGCGGTCAAAGCAAGCTGCCTTTCCTTTTTGGATAAATCGGCACTGTCCAACAATTTGAAAGCCAAAACCGCATCAGGAAGAGTCATACCGTATTTCGTCGACTGATTATATCGACGTTCCTATTCTATGATGAAGTCCTCCATCGTCTGTTCGGGCAACTTTCGGTACGAGTCAAAATTAGAATACGTCTCATACGCCAAGTCGACAGTTTCTTTTTTGAACAATGAATCCAATGCTTGAATCAGAACATCCATACCTGTATCCGAATTCAGTTCAGTCACATCTATTAATTTCGAGCGCCTTCGCTCTTGCTTGATCCGACAAAGTCAGCGTAACGGCCAATGCTTGTTTCTTCTTGTCTAAGTCGGTTACCAAACGCCACACGGCAATTTCGTTTTTCCATGTTTCATACACGGTCTCCACTCCTAGCTTCGGAAGATTCGTGTAGCTTGTACTCTGTGACATCTTGTCAACCGTGCTCTGCTACCATTTAATATCTTCTATTGCCTTCTACAGTGTCCTATTACCTATTCAACCAACTTCTAAAAATTCCACCCAGACACAGTACGGTTCTAGAACATTCTCAGTCACACGGAAGTGGTAAACAAGTCGTATGCGACAAAAACAAATTCATGAGTTTCAATAAATAGATTACATGACTTACACAATGTATGTAAAATACATTTGTTTTCATGAAATTTGAAGATGCACAATGACTACTGCTAATAAAGTACGAACTCAGCAATATCGGTAAACGGTTTCATCTTTAATAGAATCCCGTTCACAGAAATACAGACTGCACAGCTCCAGAAAACACACGAAGCATGTGACTCAAAGTACTGCACATGTGCAGTTCACTACATGAAAGGTCAACCGGATGTTTTACCCCAATGCATGCTGGGAGTTTATCATACATCAAGTTAACAACTGCCCTCTATCTGTAGGTTATGAGACGATCACAGTCAATGTATGTAGAGTTGTTGCCATACAGTGGTTATGGTGGATTTGATTATGTTTTGTTTCAGTTAAGAAAAAAAGTGAGAACAAGTCATCAAAAACAGTATCAACAGTGTTGTGTTAGCTATTTATAGCCTCGGGGTGCTTCGGGTTAACTCGGGGTACTTCGTGGGGTTGACGCAGACGATGTTGTAACATTTGTTAGTTACCGATAATAAATCTGGATATTCACCATTATCCTGGAAGTGATCTGAGTTATTTGATAACACTACATGGTGTCAGAAGTCAATGTTCCCACGAGACCCCGCCTTGGATGAAATTATTTGCTGTCAAAGAATAATTCATCGTTGGAAAATTACTTGACTGTCCTGGACGAAAGTGACGTCCATCATCTGGCGGTAAAGTTGCTAGTGTTATTATATTTATATATTACGTGACTTGCTACTTTCTGAAGCTAAACGCAGCAACTGGGAAGCGATCTAATCATATATCAAGCATCCTAGTCACAATTATTCAGTGATTATTCATAATATTACTTGCGAGAAGCCAGCAGACAATCTCGATTCGTGAGGTCAATGAACTCTGACCCGTGTACGCTCGACTAGAGAAATCACCCACCGAAGTTAGTTTTGAGGTGATAGTGTGATCGAATATGGCTACCCAGTTTCAAATAACTCCTCCAGAACAGTTTTCATTCAAAGGGGAAAATTGGGAAGCATGGATGAAGAGATTTGAGCGTTTCCGCTCTGCTAGTGGCCTTGGTGATAAACAGCAATCCGTACAAATAGACACACTGATCTACTGTATGGGGAACCGTGCAGAGGAAATTTTCAACAGTTTTGAATTTCCTCCAGCCCCTGAACCACAAGAAGGAGAACAGGCAGTAGCTTGGCCAAAATACTCTTCAGTGAAAGAAAAATTCAATGATCACTTCATAGCCAGAAGAAGAGACATAATCTATGAACGGTCCAAATTTAATAAAAGGAAACAAAGAGAAGGCGAGACAGTAGATTAATTTATTACCGGCTTATACCATTTAGCAGAACATTGCAATTATGGTAATCTGAAAGAGGAATTGATCAGAGACCGTATTGTAGTTGGAATTCGTGACAAGAAACTCCAAAGAAAGCTGCAACTGGACAGTGATTTAACCCTAGAAAAGGCCAAGACTTCAGCAAGGCTGAGTGAACAAGTTGAGAAAGAACATGAACAAATGACTAAAGAAGATGATGACTCAAAGCAAGACAAAGCGGATATTGATGAAGTCTCCTACAAATATCAGAAAAAGTAAAGTACATCCTCTTATTTATCAGCCATATCGCAAGAACAGCATACTATCCATTTCGAGCAGAAATTAGTTATGTTGATAAAATCTTGATGAGAGGGTCTAGGATTATTATTCCTAGCTCAAAAAGATTAGATGTTTTAGATATGTTACATGAAGGTCACCAGGGGATTGTTAAATGTAGAGAGCGGGCCAAGTGTTCTGTATGGTGGCCAGGTCTTAGTGGTCAAATTGCCGATTTAGTATATAAATGCAAAACTTGCATACATCACAGCCCAGACGTGATAGAACCCATGATTCCCTCAGACTTCCCTGAACGGCCATGGCAGAAAGTGGCTGCAGATTTGTATTTCTTAAAGAACACCACATATCTCCTGGTTGTGGATTATTACTCAAGATTTGTAGAAGTTGCTAAATTAGAGGACACATCAAAAAGTAGTGACATAATAGTTCATTTACAATCTATGTTTGCCCGCCACGGGATACCCGATGAATTGAGATCAGATAATGGACCCCAGTTCTCAAGTTGGGAATATAAAACCTTTGCTGAGAAATATGGGTTCATGATTGTGACCAGTAGTCCAATATATAGCCAGTCAAATGGAGAGATTGAACAGGCTGTCAGGACTGTTAAGCAGCTTATAAAAAAATCAGCGGATCCATACTTTGTATTAATGGCATACCGGGCAACCCCATTAGCCAATGGATATAGTCCAGCTGAGTTGCTATTTGCTCGTCGTATTCGGACGACAGTCCCAATTCTACCATCACAGTTAAAACCCAAACTGCTGGATATAGAAAATCTTAACAAGTTTGAGAGGGATTATCGTGCGAAAGCTAAATTGAACTATGATAGGTCACATCGCGTCAAGGAAATGCCTCAACTCAAACCAGGAGCAAAAGTTCTGGTTAAGGACATGCAGTCCCATGGCGAGGTTGTGCATAAATTGCGTGAACCTAGGTCTTATGAAGTAGCTATGCCCCACAGGGTGATTCGTAGAAATAAGAAGTATTTAGCTCCATGTGGTCATGAGGATGACCTCCCACCACAAATTGAGGTAAATGGAAAATCTGAAACCACAGTTCAGGGAGTACCATTGACCATGGGGACTGAAAAGCAAAATGAGGTACACAGACCCCAGCCTGAATCATCTACTCTGCAAGAATCAAACTTTACTGAATATAGAACCAGATCAGGCAGAGTCATTAAACCTCCCAAGAGATTAGATTTGTAATTCTTTTGACTTGCAATTACTGTATTTCTTCAGATAGTTTCGATTTTTGCCAGCCTTATTGGCATTAATGTGTTGTATTTTTGAAGTTGTTCGCATTGTACTGAAATTGTACTTTATGGTGAGTTTGACTTGTAAGGGGGATGTTGTGTTAGCTATTTATAGCCTCGGGGTGCTTCGGGTTAACTCGGGGTACTTCGTGGGGTTGACGCAGACGACGTTGTAACATTTGTTAGTTACCGATAATAAATCTGGATATTCACCATTATCCTGGAAGTGATCTGAGTTATTTGATAACACTACAAACAGTACTGTAAAACCATTTATTTTCACTGACATTTAATTTCACTATTTTCATGTTTTGAGAATATTCACTGTGTTTTAATTACACGAATGTGTCGGGAGACAATGAGTTTAATTGTTATTTTACATGTTTACTTAGATTTATTTTAGCAGATTTTACTTATCGGGGGAAATAGTGAAATTAAAACCCAGTGAATAATTAAAGCATATACAGTAAGTGAATTAGTATAGAAAAAACAATCTTTTCTCCAAACAAATCTGTGGGACTGCGCCCTCTATAGACATTTCTTGATTACAAATACAAACATGAAAGAGGAGATTCGAAATCATAACAATATGTCTTGCCACTGTAAATACACACTTCACCAGGCTAATAGCCAGAATAAAAAAAAAATAGCTATTCGAAAAAAAATTATTTAGTCCTAGCGACCTCACTAAGCCACATACAGTAACTACCCCTATAAACAATAAAGTCAATTTAGCATAACAATGAATCCAATTAACATATTCAGTACTCACTACAAAGTATGTGGAAATGTACAAGCCAAATATATATGTGATGTCACAGACAATATCACGTACATGTTTCCACATGTTCAACTCTGAGTGAAGAATTTTGGCCAAATACTACTAGACCACTCAAGTACTAGTAATGACATATCAACTCAATGAATTCACCATTATCGCCTTTGCGTTTTTAGCGTGCGTTGTTATCATCCCTTGGGACTCAATTCCTGTGTGTGCGCTTAAATCATATAATCACCCCAAGAAAATTGAAATATCCTGCTAAATGTCAATTAAGTTATCAATTTTCTCGAGCAATAAACAAAAAATAAAATTGTTCAATCTGAATGTTTCTGCAAAATAAGATTGAACTAACAAGTGTTTTTATCTTTCTGCATGTAGATGATTTCACATACTAGTATTTGTAAAAAGCAGCAGTGTCAATTAAAAGCCTGAAAACTTATATACTAGTACACAGAAGGAGGACAATGATCAGTTGTTTATGGTTATCGGTATTACATTTCAAATTTCTTTTATCGATTGGTATTTGCGCGACTAGCAGTTTTAATACAAAAATGCAGGTTAGTGTTTGAAAACTGGCATACTGAGTGTGAAATGGGTGAAAATTATAAGGCTGCATGATCACACAGCTTTTGAAAAAGTAGGTGACTATAATACCTGTAAATTATTTGGGGGTTGGTTTGTTGACCTGAATGTATACAAAATAAATTCATATAAGTGTCAAGAAACAGGTGAATTTTAAATTCAGTCACCTTACAAATGAATGTCCATTCTCTTTGCTGTACTTCTCCAAAGCCAGTGCTTTACCACCATTCATATTAGACATGTAACCCGGTATGAACATGATACCCGGTGATTTGCCTGGAGTAAATCGGTAAGCGAGAGAACTGCCACCACCACGGTCAAGATTCTTCAGTGGGGATTGTTCAAAGCTTGATATCTTCTTTATTGCTGGGTTGAAAACTGCTTCATCTGAAATGAATTAAATTCAGAAGACTGCTTTCAATGAACTGAAACTTACACTGTGATAGGAGAGTTTGAACTTCAATACTCAGAGAGCACTCAAATTCAAGACCAACAACCCTAAAAATGCCTTATACTTTTGAATAAAATATTTGAGTATTTAGGTAATCTAGGTAATTATCTCCATGACATCTGCGAATTTCAAGTCATTATAGTCACCACAATGTTTCTATTTTGCCATTATTTATATTTATTAAACCTTATTACCAGTAGTTGGTCTTAGATCAAACATATATATTGCATGTATATATGCACACAAAGTGATATACATGTATCATGCCAGGGACAAACAAATTATTTTCCAGTAACAGGCAAACAAAATATTATGTTGGCAGAAAGGATTAATTTTTTTATTTTATTCACTTTTTTTGGTCCACCTTTTACCTGTTTATTTCTAGTAAAATCATGTACTTAAAGCGACCGGAGGTAGTCGTCGCCTACGCATGCATAAGATGGCCATAGCGTGTTATTGTTTACAAACAAGCGTCTACCCATGAGCCTTTGCGTTTTTAGTGTGTGTTGTTATCGTCGTTTGGGACTCAATTCTCACGCGTACGCAGGTGACTACCCTCTCGCTTTAATACATATTGATTAAAAATTATAACCATCAATTTCTGGTTATAGTGATTTGTTTCCTTACAGTGATGCTCTTGTCATCTAGCTGCTACATCAAAACAAAAAAGAACTGATTCATTTAAAAAAATGAAACAATTGGCTATAAATTTGCATAAAATAAAAGATATGTACAAGTAAGCTCATTGGGTTATTCTTTTCCCTGCATTGCTTATCATGGAGAAATTTGAAAGGGACTGAGAACTGCAGTTTACTGTTGACAAGATTTGTTTACCTACACTAAATATTAAAGCGCGATATATGGGTCTCATATAAACAAAGATGGCGACTCGACTGTTGTGCAGATCAACGAGTACAAACCGAGACGTTTCCAAGCTTTAATTAAGTAATGTTATTGAAAGGCATCGAAGGAGTCACCGGCGGTAATCAGTGCAAGTCGCACCTAGGTCAAACGTCATACTTGTGATTTCCATTTGAGGAGCGCATTGGATTGTGGGAAAATAAATGGCACATGCGCAGTGTGACGACTACCACGCTTTAAAGGTACTGTAATGTACATTTTGCTATTTTTAAGTGATAATTTTTCTGAAAAACTGTTATTATTTTCAACAACTCATGTTTCAAATGAGAGACCTTTAAAAAAGGGTTGGTCACTGTAAGCCCTTCCCAGATTTGTTTATTTACCTCCATTTGTGATAACTACTGTAAAATACTTTATTTTCGCTGGAATTAATTTTCGCTGAAAAGGCTTTTTGGGCATTTTATATGGAATTTATTTTCACTGATTTTTGATGAGTTTAATGTGAAATATAGGAAAAAAAGTATATTCGCTGGATTTTATTTTCACAGAATCACCCCTTCAGCGAAAATAGCGAAAATAAATTCCAAGCGAAAATAAAGTATTCTACAGTATTCTTTGTGCCCTATGAGGGGTTTAACCCATTTGAAAGCAGGGGTGAAAAAAAATGTTCACATTGAAGAGAAAAATAATTTCCATGGCAACTCCATAATGTTAGGATTGGGAAACAAAGTGGATAAACAAAAAGTTGTTGTCTAGCATACAAGAATAAAATATTGACAACAAATCCTCCATCACCGGCCCCCTCCCGATTTCGATTGGATATCCCTCACCCCTTCCGTTGTCGGCAGAGGGCGCATTTCACAGCTGAAAAATATAAAAAAAACAATCGATCATGCTAAAATGAAAACATACATTTTGATCTTGCTGAGAGAATCGCATTTTTGTACGCAATTCTTCCGTGCCACATTGCGGAATTGTTGGAGAATATCTCTCGGTCAAAACCATATATATAATGGAAAATCTCACATCGCATTCGCAGTCCAGTTGTTCGCGGAAGTGCAAAATAATTTCCCACAAGCCATCGCGACATTTCGCTTGTCGAGTTTTTTTTTAATGAAAATTCTAAGTATTTTGACTGAATCTGACTGAGTTAAGCCAGCTGTATGTTGAACAAATATTGACAGAAAATGCAAGAAATATCGCAACGTCTTACAGTTTTGTTTGCGTCTTTCTTCTCGCGTTCCAATACAATAGTACTTCCGGTGCATGGGAGGTCGCCATTTTGGTTTTCTAAAGATTGTTTACAGACTCTGGATTTTGTTTGTGTTGACACTTTGTCGAATAGCAACAGTTTTCACCCCCGACATGGGCAGGAGACGGGTAAGAAAGACTCATAAATATACACGGAGCTTTCCAAAACTCATTTCTTCTATCTGAACACGCACATCTTTGTATATTCTGATCTTTCGCTTTTACGATCGTCGACGATTATCAGAGCCATGGCGGGAACATCGCAATGTTATCGTATTTCCCGTCTACTTATTGGCTTTGCATCGAATCATGATCGTTGTGCAAGAGGGTGAAAATGTACTCACAATTTTTTTTGAAGGACAGGTAAATACAGTAGAAAATGTTTTTTTTCCACTATGTCGTCGCACTATTATTTTTTTTAGCGTTATAGTGTTCACTAAGCGTGTAATTTTTTTGTACACAATAGGCCAGCTTCGTATAAACGGGATTGACACATTAATTAGCCATCCAATTCTATGCGTCGAATGTACTTTTGTGGTTGCAGCATTGCGGTAAACCACGGCGTTGTTGATATTAAAGTGGGCGTTTCACCAGTGACGCGGCAGTGTCCGCCCTATATCACGATTGATTTTGTAGGGATTTTGAGTCAAAACGGAATCTCAAAACTCAGGTTGGGTAACCTTGTTAACTGCTGAGTAGAGAGGTCGTTAACAAAATCATGATTGAATGTGGCTGTAGATTTGAATTAAAATGTTATGGTCTATTATCAGACTTATCATTTTCCCAAATTGCAAATTTTATAGTATTGACAAAGCAGATTTCTAGACACTTCGACCCAAATTGAACAACTCAACACAGACACCGTGGATATCTTGACCCACCTCTTTGACCCAACCAGAACTTAATGCTCTTGCGACCTTATATATAAATCATCCTGACTATAAATTATACTCAACATCTATTGGTTCAAAACACTATCAAGTGCTATGGATCAATCCAAAATAGCATTGTATGATATTGAGTTTCCTTTGCGTCTATAACACTAGGTGCATCACAGAAAATTTCTACAGTGCCATTGGCTATGAGAGCAATGCTGGTGACATCGGTTACAAGACTACATGTAGATGCCGTCTATGCCATGAGCTTTATTTACACTTGGAATTTAATTTCGCTAAAGGGATGCTTCAGTGAAAATAAAATCCAGCGAATATACTTTTTTTTCATGTCTCACATTCAAATCATCAAAAATCAGTGAAAATAAATTCTAATCAAAATACCCAAAAAGCTTTTTCAGCGAAAATTAATTCCAGCTAAAATACAGTATTTCACAGTACTTCTGGAATACCTGTTTATCACCATTGGACATGCATGTAACAGTAAATAATACTAAACTTGTTATTGCTTTGATACTAGGTGTATATGTACCTTGGGCAGACCTCTCTCAGATTTGTTCATTTCGTTATATCTTCAAATCTCTAATTTTGATGAATATTTTTGTATTTTTTGGTGTAAAATTATATTTTTGACTTCTTGTTAAAAAGTCGGAGTGCTTTGATATACATACCGTACTTCTCCGGGTAAGAGCCCATGCCTGGGCAAACGCCCACCCCTTATTTTGACACAATAAACAAGTTGAGATCATATCCGATCACACACCCAGGGGGTCTTTTCCTACACAAAAAATAAAAAAAACTGTTGACTATGGTTGTATTAATTAACAGTTGACTTTCTTGAAGTCTGTCGTGATGCTTATAAAAATTCTTTAAATATAATTGTTAATTGCGTAAATCAAGGGGTGAATGCGAAATAGCTGTGACAGCTTTTTGCCTTCAGGACAGCGCGTTCACCGCTGATTTTTTTCAGAATCATAACAGTCAGTAAGTCTATAAAAATATACATTAAAGCAGAAACGGTAGTTCTCTTTTTGAGATATGTCGTTAGTGTTTGGTTTGTGCTTCCTTAGAAACGATTCAAGCAAATCATACATTGTATAAGGAGAGCCGTTAAGCAAGTGTCGCACTCGTTCGGCTTCAGCGTCGTCGACAATGAAATCAATGTTGCAATATTGTAGCAACCCGTACCTGGGAGAGTGGTTGAAATCACGTTATTTTGGCTTTAAAAAATATTTTGTAGCAGCTTGCAAATCCATAACTGGGCCAGCAATTTTGCAATGTGCAATGTCACGCTGAAGACAACCAACTTTTTTACCATCTCTCATCACCGCTATTGCATTTCTGTCATAAAAACTATTCTTCTGTCGTTGGATAAAAAACTTCCTATTTCAAGTCCACCGCGATATCCATATAGTGAGACATTCCGGAACTTGCCGAATGATAACTTTCACCGTGAAAGAAGTTGTAGGGATTTTGTTCGACGACTACAGTGACGCCAACTTGGACTTTGAGGGTTTTGAGTTTGACGAAGATGGCAATGAACATACAAATAAAGATCTGAGAAGTGTTTTCAAACAGCTATGATTTTTATAATTTTTACTGTGTAAATTTGTAAATTATTATTGATCTTGTATGACAGTTGATTCGTAATTTGTCGAGACCGGAAACCATTTTACGCAGTTTAACCCCTGACATTTTAGTTCATTTTGAGTTCACATGTATTGGGCGTGTTTGTCGGCGGGAAAATTATAATTCAAATGATTCCTCACTGACGATTTTTATTATTTCTGGTTTATTTGTCACATTATATTAAAGCAATACATTAATTTTGTTTTACTTCTAGTGTTGCATATTGTTCATTTATTTCCGTTGCATGTTTTCATTTGCCGTTCTATTCCCTGTCGCAGTTCGTTCTGCGTGTTGTCAATTTTCGTTTTTTTGCCGGGGATCTCCTGGCAAACGCTCACCCCTTCTTTTTGGCAATTTTCCATGTTCAGGACCCTTGGCTTATACCCGGATAAATATGGTATATGTACCTCAGATAGACCTCTCTCAGATTTGTTCATTTCATGATGACATCTTCAGTTTTTTTCAATTTGAAATGTGCATTGCTAACAGCTGAGCTATCTCAGCCGGGAGGATGCTTGTTTTGGTTTGTGTTTTTGTATTTTATCCGCCATAATCTTAACTCGTACACTATTTATGTCATAAATCAGTGAAAATAAATTCCATACAAAACGCCCAAAAAGCCTTTTCAGCAAAAACTAATTCCAGTGAAAATAAAGTAGTCCACAATATTCAAATTATCTGTTTAAGCATTGTTTGTCAATTGTTTTACAATGACCAGTCGGCATTCACTAAAGATGTTGTACACCAGCTAATGTATTCATTGTGAATATTTGTAGTGGATTACTCTATAATTTTTATAACCACACACATACCACTCTTCTTATCATTTATGTCAGCCTATGTACTACTAATAAAGTTGATACATCTATATGTGTAGGCTTGACTTTTTGTATTTGGGATCATTCAATATACTATGGATTGGAAATTGAAATATTGACTAGTTTGAAGGGTAGGGCATCCAAGCAGTCGTCTACATGAAATTTTCAACCCCAATACATTGCATGCATTTATTTGTGCATTCTCCATATACTATTTTATTGACTCCAAGTCTCACTTAACGAGAGATGTTGAAAGACATATTATGATGCGTTCTCATATTTTTCATAGCGAGAAACCCGCCGACTGCGCACTAGTTCAGATTCTGATGATGTCACCACAGAAGAAGAGTCCGACTTCTCAGTTGATGTAGAAGCCAGCTCCACTGATGAAGACTTCCCAGAGGACAGACGAGTAACCAGGAGCTCGGCTAAATTTGAGCAAACCCAGGGTGAGTAATTGCTGGGGTGGTACAAACATTCAAAGTCAGCTGGCGTACAAGTGTTTACAATAAATAAGATTAGTTTACTGATGTTTACTACCGGGTATATACCATAAACGCCATAATTTTACCGTTTCTCTAATTCAGGCGCCAGGGAAGAGTGAAAGACTTAATGTGGTTCTAAAATAACTGAAAAGTTTCCAGTCAAACAAAAAAAAAGTTTGTATTTCCACATAATATAAAAAATACTCAGTGATTTCTATGTAATATGCATCGGTTTTAATTTTGCTGGTAATTAAAAAGTATACAGTTATAGTCTAGAAGAAGTTTCAAATAAAACCATGAATGCATTGCTTAATTGGAAATTGTCACTGTAGTGTTATTCTGTCATACTGTGCTTCTCAAATGAATAATTTTCTTGTTTAGGTATTGCAAATGTTGATTATTACTCAGTCATGATTGTAATAACTTTATCAAAATAAAAAATACATGTAGCAGTCTGACTCTGCAAACGTAGACTTACCGTTAAAATCCTATTATAAACCGCGGTTTATATTACAATGTATCAAATAAAAAAATTGGGATCAACAGCTCAAGTTCAGGGTGCGGTTTATATTAGAGACATATTGCAATCACTAAATGGGCGTGGTCATTTTTCCCCACATCACTTGCACGAAACAAACAATACACCACACCGTACAATCTTTTGAATATAAGCTAACTCCAATTTAGATGTCGGGGAAGAGTGATAAGCGTCACATCACAAAAAAAATGTTCACATGAAAAAAAAAAATACTTGGTATATTTAATGTAATATGCATTTATTTTTTTTATTTTCTTCGTAACGGAAAGTATATTCTGACAGGAGTTTCAAATAAAAACAAACATTAATGCATTGCTGAGTAGAAAATGATCATGGTACGGCACTAAAAAAGTACGATACCGTGGGTACGGTAACGCAATCCGGCCATGCTTCGGCTCACAAGTGAATATCTTACTTGTTTTCGAACTGTTGAAATTGTTGATTATTACTCAGTAGTGATTATAACAACGCACGAAAAATAAATTTGTTGAATTGTTATCAAATGCAAGTAAAATTCAACTTAGTTTCACCGTAAGCAAATAATTTCGGTCACATGTAAACGATCGAAGCGATACGACTTCTGCTATGTAGTTTGAATGCACATGAGACATTACTTGCTAATTAACCAATCAAAATGTTGGATGGCGCCCACGTGTTCAAATTACCTTAGTTCATTTAAATATCTTAATGACAGGTCACCGACTTCATGGTGAAAGAAACCCGGAAGCGATTTACCGATAAATGTTGTGCGATTTTTTGGCTTTGATTTCCATGGAAAAAACGACATGACTTTTTTTTTAAATCAAGAAATTAGTTGTTTTCGAAAGATAAACTGAGCATTGAAAAAGAATTTAACAGTTTTTCGGTGAGAACAGCTCATTGTCGAAAACTTACGACACACAGACGTATTCATAAGTTGTCACAAGACAAAAGCAGTTTCACTGCGTGTTTGACATCCTAACACTAATAACAATAAAGAGGTGTGAATATTTTAGGCACGTTGTCGAAACAAAAGAATAGGATTAGGAACAATGTACATGTACCAGCTGGTTGAAACAAAGTCAGTTACGGTCTTGTTGAATTGGGGGTACGGTTAGTAATAGGTACTTTTCATGTTTTCAATTTTTTTTGAGAACTCTTTAACACTGAAGCCGAAATCGGGGGTGCGGTTACTATTAGGTATGCGGTTTATAATAGGATTTTAACGGTACAATCAATTTTTTTGTTGTGATTTAAAATTAGACTACTTGGTAAAAATTACGCCTGTCGAATGACTTTTTTTATCTGTTCAAAAGCTGGGCCGGAGTATCAGTCTAAATTGACAGGTTGACAGGCCGCTGTAAATGCTAGAAAGAATATAATATTCATGTTTCAGTGTTCTCCACAAGGGGTTTTAGGTGGGCGGCCCGCCCATCAAGTTTTACGGCCGCCTAGTAACTCTCAACGCCCGCCCACCAACGTACATCCAGCTGAAATTATTTGTAAAAAGCTTGCATTGTTCTTCCCAAGCCTAAACAAAAGAGTAGTTGCCCAACCCTTTATTTTGCTATTGTTTCAAGAGTCCAAACATAAACAATGACCACTGGAAGTCTGCAAGCAGTTATCAAGTGTATTCATGGCAATGTGTCAATCGCCTGAATTCATTGTCGCCCGACATTGTTGCCACTTATTACTCACGATACACAACTACAGTGGTTTCAATTTACAGCTGTATTTTTAATAATCGTCTTCCAATCACGAAAGAAAGAATTAAATACGAACGAAATGTATATGCACAGAAAATAAACAAATATATTAGCATATTGCATGTAAACTCGAACAAAAATTAAAATTCTAGCCGTATTTACAACGTTCGCTCGATTTTCATCGTGAAAACAGCATGGAGAAGGCAAACTGGTGACCTTTTGGCCTACCCCATTCAACGACCGTCGGCCACCCACCGGTGTTGGCGCTGTAACGATTTAGTATCTAAGTTGCATAGGGGAGCAGCGCATTCTGGGTGTTCGTGTACTGAATTCGGAAAGCGGTAATAAACATCAAACATGGCTGCCGGATTAGTTTACCGCGAGTATTTGTAATTGAATAATATTTTAGTTATCTTTTCCATGTACTTTTTTTCATTTATCCATTTTTTATGTCTAATCTTTCGAGAAAATAGCAGATTCTTTTATTTTGCCGATTGCTAGCATTTTTCTTGAATCCCAAAACAACGTGTGAAAACGCAACGTATCGTGACCGTTACATGCGTAAATGCATCTTACCGTCCGTCGGCACGGGTGAGTACTGATGCCACAAATAAAAAATGTTATGAGTTTTATTTTGACAAATCGTCCGTTTTGGCGTCGGGAACAAATCACCTCGTATATTTTCTACATTATAACTCGTACTTGCTCTTGGTTACTCGAATTGCAGAATAATTTGCGAACGTATAAATCACCGATTTCAAACTTTTTGCATTTCGTAAATATTAATAGTGACCAATCTGTTTGTATTTCAAAAAATTGTAACATGTTTCAATTAAATTAAAAAGAGAATAGTAAATAACTTAGTGTGTATTGCATTGCATGACATAAAAGCTAGAAAGATGTATGTAAATGACATGCAAATTAATATGCAAATTTATGCTAATTAGGCCGCCCACCAGCTATTTTGGATTGTGGAGAACACTGTGTTTTTTCTATACACAAGTTGACCTGAAAGTGTTGCTTGACCTACATGTATTAATCAATCAGATGCTGGCTGGTGCCAATGTATTGGAATTACTGTATCATAGCTCATTTAAATGTGTTAATGATTGTTAAACGACTTCACTGAATGGTGAATGCAATGCTGATGTTGTATTACATGTACATTTGTATCTTTTTGGTTTTGGTATTGATGTTGGTAAGTAACAAACATCATGAATTAAGCATTTAAGAAGCATATTAATAACACTTTTTTATAATAATAACTTTATTACACAACTGCACCATCAGTGGGTGCTGTATGGTAAGGATACAGATCAGAAAAAACAAACACAAATAAACAAAAACAACAAAAGTTTCAAAATTACAAACAAATCAAATGGTATATATAAAATACGTATACTTTTTTGTAGCAATAACGGCTCATTATGAATTCATGCTAGTCACAATATAACATTGTTCATTTGAATACGCTTCATTGACTTAAAAAAAAAAAAACTTCGGAAAAAGACAAGTTCAGATTCCCACAAAACAAAATATCAAACTTTCTCAGCCAAACGATCTATTGGCATAGCATTAAGCCACACTCAAAACATTTGACTGCATTCATCATGTTTGTGTGTTTGCATACAAACACCTTTTTATGTGAAGAACCTAAAACACTTGACCTGAAATATTTGAAACCAAATTTATTAATCAATTTTTATAAGGCTGTCGCTGATTGGCTCTGAAAGTCAGTATTTTTCACCTGACTTGTAGGAATGTGAATAACCTCAGCTTGTCTGTCTTACATGTATAGAGCCGTGCTCAAAATGGCAGCCTCCATATAGAAAATATCGGTTAATTAATCATAGATATTTTTATAACACTTGTACACCAGCTGACTGCATACATTGAATATTAATTTGTTAATTATATCAAAATAAAAAATGCTGACTGTCAAACATTTTGTATTAAATTAATGAATGCTTTTTTGAAGCCATACCTCGGACATGTCTTGACGGATTGCAATCATATTGTATGTCTACATGTCACACATAATGGCATACTGTACATTTGTTTCAGGGTCTGATACACAATGGCTTACTAATTTCAGCTTACTAATCCCAGGTAGAATTTGAGCTCATGATCTAATGATTGGACTGTTGTAATAACAAATACACTACCAGTGATTGGTATTTTTTAATTACACTGATGTTACAGAACCTTTCACCTAGATGCGCCACCAGATAATTTTGGTGTCCTATAAAATGAGTACTTGTCAGTGTATAATTTCTATGAGCCCTAGCAGGGATCCTCCCAGGGCATTAAAGAGTAGAGGTTTCCAACTGTTTAGTTTGGGATAAACAATAGCGCATATTTAGCATAACAATGGATACAATAGAGTTAATTAAAATATGGTATTGTGATGCTAATTATTCGATACTCTATGTTGTTTTGCTGGGGAGAAAACTGCCCTGGGCAATTTATTTTGTCTCATAATTATGAAGTTCAAGTCTTGTCAAAGTATTGATTACTACACATACTTTGCTGTTAACTTCCAAACTTATTTTCTTTAATTTTACAGTGCTTCCAATCAAGGATCTGACTCCTTCAGTCATGAAAGGAAAAGGGGATGGAAAATCAATATTTAAGTCCAGAAAGTCAAAGTCACCATCCGATTCAGACTCTTGTGACTCTGGACGGTCTGGGCCGACTAAGCGTGGTAAAAAACGCAAGAATAAAGATGCACCATTAGAGTATACACTGAGGAAAAAGTTGAAGGAAGAGTTGGATTCCAAATGTCCAGTGCCAGGGTGTGACTCTACAGGTAAGCACCTGTTACAATCATTACACATGTTTCTTCATTCATACACGTTATATGTTTCAAATAATACTCTGTAAAAAGAATTTACTACCATACTTATCCCGGTAAGAGCCCATGCCTGGGCAAAAGCCCATCCCCCACTTTTGACACAATAAATAATCTGAGATCATATCGGGGCACACGCCCAAGGGGCCTTTTTCTACACAAAAAATAAAAAAAAAAACTATTTTCTATTCGTTGACAGTGGTTGTATTAACAGTTGACTTTCTTGAAGTCTGTCGTGATGCTTATAAAAATTCTTTAAATATAATTGTTAATTGCTTAAAACAAGGGGTGAACGCGAAATAGCTGTGACAGCTTTCTGCTTTCAGGGTAGGCGTTCACCGCTGATTTTATTCAGAATCTTAACAGTCAGCAAGTCTATAAAAATATATATTAAAGCAGAAACGGTAGTTCTCGACAATTAAACCAATGTTGCAATATTGTAGCAACCCGTACCTGGGAGTCTGGTTAAAATCACGTTATTTTGGCTTTATAAAATATTTTGTAGCAGCTTGCGAATCCATAACTGGGGCCAGCAATTTTGCAATGTCACGCCGAAGACTGCCAACTTTTTTACCATCTTTCATCACCGCTATTGCATTTCTGTCATGAAATCTATTCTGTCTTTGGATAAAAAAAACAGTTCCTATTTCAAGTCCACTGCGATATCCAACCGCTGAAACTTGCTGAATGATAACTTTCACCGTGATTGATAAGCCTCGAGTCTGATAAGAAAGCAATGTCACGATTTGACCTTTATGATGAAATACTAGTAAGTGATGACATTCTTAGCCAATCAGTAAAGCAGATGCGTAAAGGTCATAGATTATTGCTAGACTGTAAACAAAAGCATCCTTATTATTGATCATTGTGTGACGGTTGATTCGTAATTTGTCGAGAACGGAAATCATTTTATGCAGTTTAACCCCTGACATTTTACATTGTAATTCATTTTGAGTTCACACGTATTGGGCGTGTTTGTGGGCGGGAAAATCCTAATTCAAATGATTCCTCACTGTCGATTTTATCATTTCGGGTTTATTTGTCACATTATAAGCAATACATTATATTTCTAGTGTTGCATATTGTTCATTTATTTCCGTTCCATGTTTTCATTTGCCGTTCTATTCCCTGCCGCAGTTCGTTCTGCTTGTCAATTTTTGCGAATTTTCGTTTTTTTTGCCGGGGATCTCCTGGCAAACACCCACCCCTTCTTTTTGCCAATTTTCCATGTTCAGGACCCTGGGCTTATACCCGGATAAATACGGTAGTATCTGAAATTACTGTCTAAAAATTGAAACACCAAAGGAACAGAGGGAATTGTGAGGTGTTCAGTTATTGGATGGTGATCACTAAGTCAAGCCACAGGTGATTTTTCAATTTCAGAAATAATTTGTTTAGCTCCGCTGTCGACTTTGTCGAGCGGAGCTTATCATATGAGTGATTGTCCGTCGTCGTCGTCCGTGTCAATGTTTTACTTTTTCGACTTCTTCTTGAAAACTACAAGCCTAAATGCTTTGATACTTGGTGTATATGTACCTTGGGTAGACCTCTCTTAGGTTTGTTCATTTCATGTTGATATCTTTAATTCTCTAATTTTGGTGAATATTTTTGTCATTTTTGGTAAAAACTGATATTTTCGACTTCTTGTTAAAAACCGCAAGTGCAATTGCTTTGATATTACATCTATAGGTACTACATGTGGACCTCTCTCAGATTTGTTAATTTTGTAATGATATCTTTAATTCTTTAATTTTGGTGAATATTTTTGTCATTTTTGGTAAAAACTGATATTTTCGACTTCTTGTTAAAAACCGCAAGTCCAATTGCTTTGATACTACATATATAGGTACTACATGTGGACCTCTCTCAGATTTGTTCATTTCTTGATGATATCTTCAATTCTCTAATTTTGGTGAATATTTTTGTCATTTTTGGTAAAAACTGATATTTTCGACTTCTTGTTAAAAACCGCAAGTGCAAATGCTTTGATATTACATATATAGGTACTACATGTGGACCTCTCTCAGATTTGTTTATTTCGTGATGATATCTTTAATTCTCTAATTTTGGTGAATATTTTTGTCATTTTTGGTAAAAAGTGATATTTTTGACTTTTTGTTAAAAACCGCAAGTCCCATTGCTTTGATATTACATATATAGGTACTACATGTGGACCTCTCTCAGATTTGTTCATTTTGTGATGATATCTTCAATTCTCTAATTTTGGTGAATATTTTTGTCATTTTTGGTAAAAAGTGATATTTTTGACTTCTTGTTAAAAACCGCAAGTCCGATTGCTTTGATATTACATATATAGGTACTACATGTGGACCTCTCTCAGATTTGTTCGTTTTGTGATGATATCTTCAATTCTCTAATTAATTTATTTTGGTGAATATTTTTGTAATTTTTGGTAAAAAGTGATATTTTCGACTTCTTGTTAAAAACTGTAAGTCCGATTGCTTTGATACTATTCATATTGTTCATTTTCTAATGATGTCTTCACTTCTTTAATTGAAATGTGCATTGCTAACAGCGGAGCTATCTCAGCCGATAGGCTGCTTGTTTTTTTTTTCAGTGGTAAAATAATTTTTTAGAGGGGAATATTGCATTTAGATACTGTAACTTCATCAAAATTGACCATCACCAAATGTGTATAGCAGCACTTTAATGAGTGTTAAAATACGCCAAAATACTTTTGTGTTTGTTAAATCCCACACAATGTTTTGATATCACTGCGACGCTATGACCTTTGTTTGGCCTTTTACATGGAATGGAAAATGCATTAAGTATAGAGAGTTTTGCAGTTCACCCAGGGTTTGGTCTTCGTATTGTCACATGTTCAATAAGTGAAGATTGATGTTCAATCTCTTCTGTGTCTATGTATTCTGGCAGGGCACCTAACAGGCAAATTTGAAACCCACCGAACTATATCAGGTTGTCCGCTGTACCATAATACCACCATGGAAGAGTGTAAACTTAAAGCAGAACAGAGAGAAGAAAAAGCCAAGTTAAAGGCGTCTGTTAGAGAACTGGAGAAAACAAAAATGAGTTTGCGAACGCCGGTAAGTTTTAATAATTTGTGAAAATTATTGGTTCTTTTCTTTGATACACTGTCTCTTGGGATTGAAATTTAATTTTTAACGTTTGAATATTCCAGTACAAGTCATAAATGCATGTACAGAATCTACCAAAATATTAATTTTATTTACCTATGCATTGTAAACAGTAGGGCATACAATTTGTACGCTTAGTGGCATTTGATGATTAGATTACAAAAATACTTGGAGATAATTTATGGGGATAATTTATTTTTGGCTTGATGCAAATGAACGCTAAAAATATAAAATATAAAAATACAAAAATATCTTTGTTAATGAATTTTCGAAAACAAAAACATGTGTACGCCACTAAACTAGTCTGAATCAGACTCATGATCGGTAGACCCAAGTTCAAATCCTACCTCAAGCTGAACATCAAAAGGGTCAACCCAATGGGAAGGCCAATTCCACTGGTCGAGATTCATTCACTAACGAATGCGATTTTTGGGGAACCTTGGTTAAGGTCCGCAGGTGCTTGTGTTCGATCGAGCCTGGTTGACGCCAGGATAGCGCATTAAATTGCCATTTGATAGGAAGATGGCCGCATATCCCTTTCATGTAGTCCCAAATATGAATATGACTTCTGTGGCAAAAATGCATTATGTATCAGCACTAGCACTTGCAATTTGCACATACAAAAAAAAGTCAGGAAAGACAACAGTGACATTCAATGTCCAAAACTGTCGCCTAGCACAAAAAATATTAAAAAAAAAAAAGTCTATATCTAAACATGGAACTATAAACCCCAGGAAGAACAACCACTTCGTTTCCTTTGAACTATGATAGTTGCCGCAATGACGAATGTTTATTTTGACTGTTTATTTCGTCGCATTAAAAAATAAGCCGATTTACGCAAATGAACGTTTATCTCCGACTATCGGTCATTTTCGGAGTCAATCAGGCGACTTTGGGGATCACGTGATCGAGTTGTTTCGGTTATAGCATAAAAAAACAATGGCGCCAAGACAAAAACACTGATAAATGAGCGACATTCAACGGGAAAAAAAACACATTGCCACTTCTGGCGATCGAAGGGAAACACGGAATAAGTCGGGATATCTCGACAACAAACAGCATACCAAACCCCATGTTTCGCAAACTTTCGCAACCTTATTTTTTCAAGGGTTGAAAAAAACATGAAATAATCTAAAAACGACATTGAAAATTATGAAATCTCGCTAAAACTCCGACCCGTTGCATGATTTCCGGTACACTGAAGGTCACCCTGCAGACCGACTTGTTTGCGCATGCGTAGTTAACGAAATATTTTACTGCGCAGATATGAAATATTTTTTTCAAGTTTTCCGTTTCCAGCAAAGCGGTTGATACAGGCGTATCGGCGGCAACTAACATGGAGTATGACTAATGTTGTTGAAACAAAAGCGAAAGCACTGTAAGATAAACTAAGACAAAGGTTTTTTTAATCCTCTTAGTTTCGTTGTTCTTCCTGGGGTTTATAGTTCCATGATCTAAACTTGTCTGTTTTAAAAAAAACTAGTCTGAATTTAAACTTGTCTGTTTTACACATATAATTTGCACGGTTATGTATCAACTCTTCTATTCAGCTATTTGGCATTCTCTAAGAGGTGAACAAGTAATATTTCACCCAGAGGGTTATACAGTCCCCTGATCTCAAGGCCTACCTACGACTTGTGATAATACTGTAAATGCATTAATTATTCACTGGGTTTTAAGTGTCCTATTTGCGTTGTGAAGTTAAATCCGCAAAATTAAATGAAAATGTAAAATAACAACAGAACTCATTGTTTCCCTGCCAAGTTTGTGAAAAATTAAAACAATGAAGCATCGAAATAGTAAAATTAAATGCCAGTAAGAATAAATGGTTTTACAGTAAACTTTTAGCTATCAATAACCACAATGTTTCTCACACAGAGTCCTTCAAGACAACAACAACAACTGAAACAAAAATTACATGAACTTCGTAAGCAGAGAAAAGAGTTGACACTGGAACAGAAAGATGAAAATGAGATACACCGACAACAGTTTGCTAAGACGAGGGAACCACTATTAAATGGTCTCACTTCACAATACGACTTAGATTTATTTAAAGAAGCCCAAGCCCGTGCATCAGAAGAAATGGTGAGGAGAGAATGTTTTGTTTTGTTTTTGGTATACTTACAAAGTCCTAATGCTGAAGCTGAAACTGCTGGTTTCCCTGGTAAATGCCCATGGCAGTTGATGTGCATAATTAACCTGCTGTTACTTGAAAATCTGTGAAAATCTTGAAAATGTGAGAAATTATCACAGTAGAAAGTTCAACTTTAACCTCATTTCAGATTTTCCTGCTAGGTATTTTGAGGGTGCTTTGCTTATGCCAGGGTTATGGTTTGGCTGCTCGTTCACATCATTTACGATTCATATTCATGTAAATTGAGCAATAAACCAAGTACATTGTACATGTAGTAACAGGATTAATTTCATAGATTAACATGAATAAATGAGTGTATATAAATCAGGTGGTTCCTGTATAAATAAAAATATTATACATCTACATTTGTAGCACTGCAAACAATAGAATTTGCCATTCCATGAAAAGAACTGGTTCTGAATCATATTAGCACTCAATGTTTGAATATTCTCTTATATGGGATAAACTGCGTCACCAACATTAAATCGTTCCAGAAATGAACACAGAAATGCTATAGCACATGCTGGAATCTTATTACTAATGCAAATGTTCGCACAGTGTAAAACATTTTTCGTTGTCATATTGGACTCTTATATCTCATTAAATTATTACTACAAGCAGGAAAAAGATGTATAACATTATGGTTGTCATGAGAATATTACAGGGTTTGCGCTAGTGTCTCGTCAAGACGAGTCCCACTTACCAAATTTTAAGAAATTGAAATTTGATCCTGGATAACTTTATTAGAGATTGAACCCCAGCTTGCTTGAAAAACTGGGTCCCTCTTCAATAATTGGAGTGTTGGAAGCAAAATATGGGGTTAACGCACTTGTGCAGTATGTGTTGGTCAATACGATCTCCATACCGTCTTTGTGTATAATTTGCGTTATCTCTTGATAATCTCATAGCATTCAGAGGTTTTATCAAGAGCCGGCTGTCGGCCATATGGCCTGCTACAAGCCCACATTGGCCGTCTACTCTCTGCCCCCGATCGCCTACGCCGGTCTCGCTACACTGCCGAGAGTCTTTTTATTTATTTTTTTGGATGATGGATGATGGCCTGCTATTAAATGTATTTGTGAAATTCATTTACTGAATTATTTTCCCCAGGAAAATGATGCGCAAGGATTCGTGTTTGAGGGCGGCACCAAATCCATTGAGTTTGGGAAATATGAACTGGATACCTGGTACTCATCGCCGTACCCGGAGGAATATGCAAGACTCTCCAAATTGTTTCTGTGTGAATTCTGCTTAAAGTACATGAAGACTGCGACTATTCTCAGACGTCATATGGCAAAGTGTGTTTGGAGGCATCCACCAGGAGATGAAATATACAGAAAAGGAAATACATCAGTTTTTGAAGTGGATGGTATGAAGAATAAGGTATTGTTATTTTTTTTTTTTACATTCAGGTAAGGTGTGCATACTACCTTCTGGTGGTGATAGTGTTAAATGTTCACTGTAAAATACAATAACTGTGATGTTCTCTTCATGCCTTTTAATTATGGATACTGGTACTTTACAATACTAGGTCACATAAATGCCATGCTGTCAAGTCGCAGTAGAATTGCTAACAATTTATGCAAATTATCATATTAGTATGCCAATTAGCCATGATGTATGGGCGTTTGGTTGGAGAGAGCATTGAATGCTATGTCTTGCAAGGTGATCCTTGTATATTGATGGTTTAGCTACATGTATGTATATTCATTTGCACAAGGGATTGTGTTGGCATTTTCATGTACAAGTCCTGGCGAGAAATTATTTGGTTTATTATTATTATCGAAAATGAGGTCCCCCCTCTAATACTAAGGGGTAAGGGCCGGGGAGCAAAATTTATGATTAACATATACCCTGCTGGTAACAGGACATTGACTGACAACAATTGAAGTTACATGTACATGTAACACCCAGAAAAATGAAACAGCTTTTCTTTCGTGTATTTACATCACAGAATTATTTCAATGCTATTAGGCACTCTTATGAGAAAGGTGTGTTCTGTTTCATCTGAATAACTCCAGTCACTGACACTTGATATCAAGCTAGGGTTCATATATCTAGCGTGTTTTGAAATTTTTTTTTTCTTTTTTCAGATTTACTGTCAGAATTTATGCCTTCTTGCCAAGCTGTTTTTAGATCACAAAACATTATATTACGACGTTGAGCCGTTTCTTTTCTATGTGATGACGGAAGCTGATCACACTGGTTGCCACGTAATTGGTTATTTTTCTAAGGTGCGCGTAAGTTGTTTTTATATATTTCATGGTAGTTAGACACTGTAACATGATCTAATGTGGTAGTTTATTACATGACCTCAGTGTGTATTATTAGTCTTACATTTCATGTGAAATATCACTCCCGATGAGATACAGTATGGCAACCTGACCAACATTTTTGTCATTTATATGCAATCTGCTTTGATCACATTTGTGTCATCTAACGCTATCGCATGACCATTTATCCAGTTTCGCATTTATTGTTTCATGGTTATAGACTTATTAACAAAGTGGAAATAACAAAATATTCAAATCTGTATTAAAAAATAGATCACAAAAAATAAATAACAGGCAAATAATCAACATACATATAGTAATACATTGTATCATTAAGAATAAAAATATATACGGTAGACCCTATGGTACACATGAAGTGATATCGGGTGATTTGAATAGTAACCCATCTTGCTCCATATGTGGCACCCACCATATCATTCTGAGTTGTAATCAAGTGGTATCGCTTAACCTATCTTATAACCTCGCTTAAACCTATGTGATATCAGATGTAACCTCATTGTATAATTTACGTAAAACATGCTACCATTTTCAGAACTATGATATTCATTTGTAGGGCTAGGAATGGGTTAAATTATGAATGATCAACATTGTATTATACTAAGTAGCCAGAAACAATACAAAATACGTATATAACTTTTTGAAATCATGTGGCAACTGGAAATCACAGTATTTCAGTTTGGTCCACATGTAAACTTTACACCAAAACCAATACCTTGAATGTCACACAAAATGTAATCCATAAATTACCAGAAGCATTCAGCTCTATGACATGCAATTTGTCCAAGCAAAATTCACTTGTATCTACCTAAATATTACACCAATTGATAGAAGTTAAAACTACCGAATTTCAAATATTGCTTCATCTCATTCACCACCCCCCTCCCATTTTGTTGCTGCTACTAATCCTCAGGAAATGCTGATCCATTGTTAACGCATCTTTCTTACCTCTGACAGGAAAAGAGTTCCTTCTTAAACTACAATGTATCATGTATCTTAACCCTGCCACAATATATGAGACAAGGATACGGCAAAATGCTTATAGATTTCAGTAAGTACATTTGTGGTCTCCATGGCTACCGTGCTTTTATCTTATGAATTAAAAGAATGTTCCACAGTGAAGAAGCTTTTACTTGTTATTATTGCCTCCATATATACATATAGTCAAACCTGTGTTAACAGCCACCTTTATACAGCGGCCACCTGCCTATAGCGGTCGCAACCAAACAGTCCCTACAAAATTTACATGTAAAGTATTCTGTATATAGCGACCACCTGCCTAACGCGGCCAACGGCCAGGCTTCAGTGGCCGCAGTGATCAGTTGAACTGCATATAACGGACATAGTTCCCGGATGTTTTGCAGAGTATGCCTTAAACCTCAGACAACTAATACACTCTAAAGATCACAACGGATAAAGTTAGCACGTTTTCACATCTTTCATTCAACCGATGGCTTCGGCAATTATGTTTTATTCTTGTTTATAATTCAGTTTACCATGGCCAACACACCGTACCGATGGCCGGGGAATGCCAAAAACATAATTGAGAATTTTAAAGTGTTCTGATAAACGCATGCTGTCATTAATGTTTTGTTGAAATATGTATACCACGTTCACTGAATCAACAGCCACAGCAATGACGACCTGCAAACGTTTTGTGAATCGCCGATCAAATTGATTACCAACAAAAATCGATATTTATTCATATAAAACTCCTATAAATATCGACAAATACGCATGTAACTGGAACTGGAACTAATAGCTAAAGGAAAAAATCAACGCAACGGCCATGCCTGTTGTTTATCCATCCAAATAAATTATACCAATTAGTCTTGCGCATGTGCGTCCTTCCTGGGTTATGATAACTCTGGTAAAAAAGTACAGTCGCTTCCGTTACTGTGTATCGATCACTGTGAGGGAATGTGTGTGCAGTATCGTCTTGTTGTCCAACTAAATTCGTTCAACATATTTTTTTTTTTGGTCGGTACATGTAACAATAGATGCTTTTAACGATGATGTTAAATTGACCTTAGAGTGCTGGCCAAAGTCGCCAGGCATATTTCACATGTTTCTATTGTTGCAATAGTACAATAACATGGAATTCGCTTAGATTTTGATTGCGCAAAGTAATGTTTTGAATAGAGGGATCAACCATTTCGTAAGTGAGGTAGGTCAGGAAGATTTTTGAAAAAAATAAACAAAATGTTAAGGGAATTGTGTTTGGGGAGTAAACTTTCAAGTTGTCACATAAGTGTTCTTTTTGTGTACATTGTAGGATCAATAAAGCACTGCTAACTGTCCCTCTCCCTGTGTACCAGACACAATAAATATTTAAAGAACATAAAAATTCAAAATAGCTAAGCAAAGCAAGCTGAGTGATTTCTTTAGTAGGAAATGAGAATAAAACTGCTGCTGAACATGAACTTTACTGTACAAATCTTCAAACATTTAATTTTCGATACTACTCATTATTGTGCAATGATAGATTTTTGTGAAATGATTTTAATTTACATAATACAATTTAAAATTGAATAAAAAAATCAACATTTATTTGTAATAAAGTGTTTGGATACTGTGTACAGTAGTGTGACAGTGTGTGTCAAATGGAGTTGCAAAATCTCTTTTAATACATTAGTTAATAAATTAGTGAACCTGTCTAGAAAGGCCACCTGTCTATAAAGGCCAAAATCTCAAAGTTCCATGGGTGGCCAGCATAGACAGGTTTGACTGTATTTATATTTATTATACATCTGTCACCATAACACCATAAGTTACAGTGTGAAGTAATTTTGCGGTATTTTACAGGGTATTTTCATCCTACCATATAATGGAAATGCGAATTCTAAATATGGAATAATTACGCACGTAAGCGTCCTCTAATAATAAAAACAAACATGGCTCCCAAATGGGTTGACCGGACTCCACTCAAAGTAGTTCGCTTATTCTGTTCTATACTTGTTGGGCTTAGGCATTCCCATGATGTATCCTTGGAAGGAATAGATGTATAATAATAAGGTTATTACGAGGATACCTGAAACTGCATTGCATTAACCTCTACTGCGTACCGATCGGTACTCCTGTTGTACTGTCTTTGTGCATACTTTGAGGTATCCTCCTATTAACCTCATAATATATATATACAGTTGTATATACAAAGAATTCAAACATTCCAAAAATAGATTTTTCTTACGTGTATGTATCCAGGCTTTTATTTTTTTCAATTAAAATTTATAATTTTGATGTTTTTGTGTGTTTTGTAGGTTATT